>NC_143024.1:57311624-57642339 GCF_057628025.1 Oncorhynchus mykiss | reverse complement strand
AATATGGCCCCATAAAGTATGCCAGAATAAATCAACAAGCAGATACATGTTTGAGGTAAAGCGGATATGTTTCCTGTAGTAAAATTAGATATCCAAACAAACAATTGGATAGGGCATGCATAATATGCTGCATTCGCAAAATCCACTCATAAAAGCTTCTAAACTAAAACTTGCATTAGCTTTAATAGCGTCATACCTGTCGTTTCGCTACTGTCGTTTCGCTACTACTGACGTAGTACAAGAAAATATATTTCATATAATGCAACCATGTAACGAAATATTCATTCACAGTATGCATTTCTTAGCGGATGAATCAACTCATTTGAAAACGTTTGTTTTTGCCTCAGGCAAAACATACCCATCCATAACCAAACGCCAGAGATCTAACAACAAACGCTGTGTGTAAAGTGAATGAGTAAAAAGGGGACGTGTGGGATAGGTCACAAATGGTATCCTATTCCCTTCATAGGGTAATACGTTTTACAAGTAAGGGCACTGTAGGGAATAGTGCACTATAGGGAATAGGGTGTCATTTGGGATGCAGGTGTGGGAATCAGAAGCACCATTTTTTTAAACTCAGGAGGGGTCCCTACCCCTTACTGTCTGTTAGGTGACTCACCTCGTTTGAAAACCACACTATCGTATGGGATCTTGTTCCTGGTCTCCAGGCTGGAGCAGTTCCACCTGTGTCCTCTGAACTGGTGCTGGCACTCATGGATGGCGATCTGGATGCCTTGGATGGCCGAGGCGGTGACGTCGGGGTTTCTCATGCACACCTCCAGTTGTCTGTGGTTCAGTCCAGGCAGGGTCAAGCACACGGTGTTAGCATTGAGAATGGGGTCGATATTGGGGATCTTCAGCCCAAGAATCTTGTTGGAATCTACCCTGGAACACAGAAGGTTTGATGTTAAGGTGTGTCTGTACTGTAGCACATGATTGATACTTCTGTGGCATGTAAATCATTTGTAACAACTGTCATTTACATGACAGGAGTCGGGTGTTTTACAGTATTACACTTCTGAGAGTTTATGGTTGTAAATTGTTTCTGACAGTATTGACTCATGAAGTAGTCGAAGGTCGAAAAGTGGCGCGTTGTACATTGAGGAAATGAAAAATTCAGTTTTAATGATTTTATTGTTATGCATTTTAAATTATATTGCCTGTTGCACACACACACACGCGCACACACATGTGCACACACACACACACACACACACACACACACACACACACACACACACACACACACACACACACACACACACACACACACACACACACACACACACACACACACACATGGGGGCGCGAGCACACACACACACATGGGGGCGCGAGCACACACACCAGTCAATTTCATGAAGTTCATTACATAAATATCCATTTGTGCAACCATTCATATTGGCAGAGTTGTTACTGTAATGCCAGGACTGATCAAAGAAACATGTTTCTGAAATGTCATTGATAAAATAACAGATTGCATTTCTACAACTCATTGTGCCATGTCTCAAAGCACTCTGTGACATCAAACCTTAAGTCCCGCAATCTGATATGGAATGAAGGGGCATGTCACCAGAGAGGATGGACACCATGTTAACAGGAATGGAAAATAGACACTCAGTTCAAACGTGGTGGGATAACTTTTTAGAGTCATTGAAAAATCCTAAGAGCAAATTCACATCACTTTGATTCTGAGTAGAAAAGTACTTGGGAACATTTATGTAAATCATGAAAGAAATGTAGTCTGTCTGTGATACAGCATCCTCATCAGTAAAACAGTTACGCAGAAGTAAACATTTGATATCCCTTTAAATCAACTTTGGGTTATTACAATAGCCTAAGCAGGATACCTACACTGACCCAGTGTGGAACAAAGATCGTTTTTTGTTGTCGTTGCTGACATCTCCTAAAAATCTCCAAGTGCATTACATTATCATATGACAGTCAAGTTAGTCACCACGTCAATAATATGATACGTATTATTCAGTTATGACAAACTCATATAATGCTAAATGAACATGATTTGTGAAATTAAAGTTATTCTGAGTTATTTATTGTACAGTACTTAATTGCACAATATGATTTGTGAACAAGAGCAATGCCTACAATGAACCTATAGTGATTGTGCCAACATAGACTAGAGTAGAGTGTAAACTGTAGCTAGGTGCTGCAAAATGTAAATAAAATCACAGCCGAAAATAATGTAGCAACTGTAGGTTGTATTGTGGTGCAAACTTTAGATAAACTCGGCAACATTCATTATTTCATTAACTTGTGAGTATCGAAGATGAATGACTACACCAGCAAAAGTAAAATACGACTATTCAAAGAAATCTTCAGGTAAAAATATTTAAGTAAGCAAATGAAACTTCTTAACTCACCTTTGATTGAACATAGTGATTGCAATCACAAGACATATTAGGCGGCAGAGCGAGAAATCCATTGTGTCCATCGCTTGTTTTTGACAAAAGATAAGAAATGACATAGAGCGGTGTATAACAAGTTATATGTCCCTCTAATATCTGTCCACTCCAGAGTTCCGGGGGACGCGCTTTGAGGATGACAGGTCTTGAGCTCAAGTATGGATCTGATTTGAGAACTGATACAAGACTGACAAAGTGCTGGACGTACCTAACGACTGCAGGACAAGTCATTCAAAGAACGACACTAGTTTGACTGCACTATCTGTCAACTTATTGAATGAAGATAATAAGTTGGAAGAGAGACGACTAAACACTCTTGCATGCTATCGCACATCTGCACAATTGTACGACAGCTCCGCCAAGATATTTGCATTGGAATACATCCGAAAGTCGTGGGTGTACTGTACTAACAGCGCGCTATCTGGAGTCTCGTTGACTTGTGATGATTTGATTACACTGATAGCATTTCTAAACTACACCACTTAGCACTTTGCCAGCCCACCTCTACGTCACCCAGAGTAACTAATAGCGGCAGAGGAGGACAACCCACCGACTGGGCACACACTGGTTGAATCAATGTTGTTTCCACATCATTTTAACACAATGATGTTGAACCAACGTGGAATAGATGTTGAATGTATGTCTGTGCCCAGTAGGCACTGGGCATAAACTGGTTGAATCAACGTTGTTTCAACTTAATTTGTTAATGTATTGTGACATGGAAAATACATTGGATTTGCAAAACGTCATGCATTTAAAATGTTGTTTTGAGGGTGAAAATTCAACCACAGGGTTATGTCACCAGGGTAACCAATTTTCAACATGTTGTTTTGAGGGTAAATTTGAAACAATGTCCGATCTGGAACATTATATCCACTATCAGAAGAAAAAAAACAATAGGCTGGGCAGCACCTCCTACTGGAGAGTTGATCTAAGAACTTATAAGTCTTACATCAATTATTCTTTTTAGGCCTATATTCATGGATTTTCACTGAGAAATGTGCTAGCTAATGACAGACAACATTGCCATCTGTCTTGAAGCACATTTGACAACATGATGATAACAGCAAAGTTGTTTCCTGCTAAATATGTGCCTACTTCAGCGACGTCATTGTAGTCCCCGAGGTCCTATAATGTCATTTAGAGAACACAGCCATTAGCCCACGTTCTACTTTTGAGCATCATATGTGCTTCAGGAGTCTGCAGAATATTGATAACATTGGCAACTATGCGACCAAGTGATGGGGGTGCAACCCATGAATAGCATTTGCGAAGTCATCAACCGCTATTGCTTCAATTCAACTCAGGGTTCAACTAAAAATAGACAAAACATATAGGCCAAGGATTTCAAGCTTTGGTTGATTTCAAATGTAATCTTCAAGTGAACAATGAATGTGTTGGATTCACGTCTCCATCGCAGCTAAAAAAAAAATCTAAGTTAAAGAATAGGACTAAATCAAATCAAACTTGATTAAAAGTGCATTTAAAAGTTTGATTTCATTCGATTTGGTCCTATTCTTTCACTTTTGGTCGAGATGGAGACGTGAGTTGAACGTCTCGATTGTTCATTTGTAGACAAACTGGATATTAAATTGTGAGTTGTGTCAAAATCTAAAGTTGTTCAAAGCCATGTGATATTACTCATCTTGGGCTTTTACGAGAGTGGAATTTTTTATATATATAAATAACAACATTTAGCCACCAGTGTATTCTGGCAATGTGAAGTCACAACATGAGTTCATATGGTCTGAACTAGGGGGGCTCTATAAGACTGGGGGTAGTTATACTCTATTGCAAAGGTATCCCACTATCTTCTTCATACTGCTGCAGTCAACCACCACTGTGAGCCATTACAACTGAGTCACTATTCTGCTATATTACTCATATATTGCTTTCCTCAGGTCAGATTCATTACAGTGGACACATTTCCTCTCTGAGAATGAATAGCAAGATGTTGCAAGCTCAAGAAAAACAAAAAAATACTGCTTCCATCTGGTGAGCTGGGGTTTTCTGCCAAGCAGAACTGCTGTCAGGATTCTAACACACGGAGCCTAATTGTTTCCCATTGTTCACTGGGTAATACATTTCCTGTTCAATTAAATGTATCATAAGTGACATGGGGGGGGAAAAATGGTTTTGTCCTCATTCAGCCAAGTGTACTTCTAACTTACAAAATGAGTTGCTTTACTCAAATGACTCGAGGCAATCGGTTTCCTGAAATCGTCAGTGTCCTGTCCTGACACACTGCGTTCATATGGCAGGATAGGCCCTATATATTCACTCATTTGAATACTCCCCAATATTGTTTATTGCCAGTTCTAATGACACGTCCCACCTCTTCTGTCCACCCATCAGTGTCTTGATGTTACAGTGACTTTAGAAAGTATTTCACACCCCTTGACTTTCTCCACATTTTGTCGCGTTAAAGCCTGGATTTGAAATGGATTCAATTGAGATTTTGTGTCACTGATCGACACACAGTACCCCGTAATGTCAAAGTGGGATTTAGTTTAAAACATTTTCCACAGATGAATTGGGAATGAAAAGCTCAAATGTCTTGAGTTAATAAGTAATAACTGTCTTGAGTTAATAAGATAACTTGCTTCAACCCCTTTGTTATGGCAAGCCTAAATGAGTACAGGAGTAAACATTTTCATAACAAGTTACATAATAAGTAGCATGAACTCATAGTGGTTAACATGATTTTTGAATGACTATCCCATCTCTGTACCACGCACATACAATTATCTGTAAGGTGCCTCAGTCGAGAAGTGAATTTCAAACACAGATTCAACCACAAAGACCGGGAAGGTTTTCCAATGCCTCGTAAAGAAGGGCACCTATTGGTAGATGGGTAAAACTAAAAAAGCAGACAATAAATATCTCTTTGAAGATGGTGATAGGTAAACAGTGAGGATGGATCAACAACATTGTAGTTACTCCACAATACTAACCTAAATGACAGAGTGAAAGGAAGCATGCACAGAATATAAGGCACTAAAGTAATACTGCAACAAATGTGGCAAAGAAATTCACTTTTTGTCCTGAGTACAACACATTATGTTTGGGGCAAATCCAACACAACACATCTCTAAGTATCACTTTTCATATTTTCAAGCATGGTAGTGGCTGCATTATGTTTTGGGTATGCTTGTCATCAGCAAGGACTACAGAGTTTTTTAGGATAAAAAAAATGTAATAGAGCTAAGTGCAGGCAAAATCCTAGAGGAAATCCTGTTTCAGTCTGCTTTCCAACAGACACAGGGAGACAAATTCACCTTTCAGCAGGACAATAACCTGCAACAGAAGACCAAACATACACTGGAAATGCTTACCAAGATGACATTGAATGTTCCTGAGTTGCCTAGTTACAGTTTTGACTTACAGTACCAGTCAAAAGTTTGGACACACCTACTCATTCAAGGATTTTTTTTAAAACGATTTTCTACATTGTAGAATAATAGTGAAGACATCTAGACTATTAAATAACACAAATGGAATAATTTAGTAGCCAAAAAAGTGTAAAACAAATTATTCAAAGTTGCCACTCTTTGCCTTGATGACAGATTTGCACACTCTTGGCATTCTCTCGAACAGCTTCATGAGGTAGTCACCTGGAAATGCATTTCATTTAACAGGTGTGCCTTGTTAAAAGTTAATATGTGGAATTTCTTTCCTTCTTAATGGTTATTTTTATTAGTATTTTTGTTGTTGTTGTATTTTTCATTTAAATATATATACGCAACCGTTCAAACGTTTGGTGTCACGTAGAAATGTCCTTGTTTTTGAAAGAAAAGCATTTTTTTTGTCTATTAAAATAACAAAATTGATCAGAGATAGTGTTGACATTGTTAATGTTCTAAATGACTATTGCAGCTGGAAATGGCAGATTTTGTATGGAATATCTACATAGGCGTACGGAGGCCCATTATCAGCAACCATCACTCCTTTGTTCCAATGGCACGTTGTGTTAGCTAATCCAAGTTAATCATTTTAAAAGGCTAGTTGATCATTAGAACACCCTTTTCCAATTATGTTAGCACAGATGAAAACTGATGTTCTGATTAAAGAAGCAATACAACGATCCTTCCTTAGACTAGTTGAGTATCTGGAGCATCAGTATTTGTGGGTTCGATTACAGGCTCAAAATGGCCAGAAACAAAGACCTTTCTTCTGAAACAGCGCAAACTGTCTCTAACCAGAATAGAAAGAGGAGTGGGAGGCCCCGGTGCATAACTGAGCAAGAGGACAAGTACATTAGAGTGTCTAGTTTGAGGGGGGGGGGGGGATCTCCCATGAACTTTGAGTGGAAGGTTGTACTGCATTGTTGCTTAGATAGCAGAAAGGATGCTATGGTAACTCTCACTATCGAATGTCTCTTTTCTCAAAATCATCTCCCTCCCCGTCTGAAAATTGGCCGATGTGAAAAAAGAAACATATTAGAATTGAATAACTTATTAGAATTGAATTGAATTGAATAGCTTCAACCCCAACCCTAACCCTTATTATGGTAATAGATTTACATTACGTTTGCACTACATGTACATTAACAATACTGTATTTACAGCATTAACAGTTTTAGTAGATATATACAGCACAATATTGCTGAGAAAACTGTCCGCCGACAGCTCAAAACCTCATGCCAAGTTCATGTTTCTTGGAGAGTTTTGTAAAGGAATGAGAAGAAGGTTAGCCAATTACAACAATTTCACAGACTAATAGGTAAATACTTGAGAGTACATCAAGAGAGGTGGAGAAACTACAAGACAAACTATGTCGAAAAGAACACAGAGAACACTCTCCACTTATAGGAGCATGCAGACAAATACTAGCTAAGAGTTGGAGGAATAATCAGTGTTTGGAATGGATCGGTATTATTACAACTGAATGAAAATAAGAGAGTCACGGTTCCTGAGATTGAAATGATGGGCTAATGCAGGACTATTAGATGATTGAGGAATACACTTCTACAATAGGCCTACATCTCAGACAATTGCAGTGGGCTATAGATCCGGACCAGTACTTTGGTCAATACTTCTGCCTGCCTGTTTTTATTTCCATACTAACAACCACTATAGAAATGTCGTGATTGTTGTACAGAAAGATTGTGCCGAATTTGTATTTTAAAAAAAAAGAGACTGTAATGTCGGGAATGAACTTCTTTAAAGTCTTAAGCCAAGACCTTGTAAAAAAAATGTTGTAAACATGTTGATTATTGAAACTGCACTGTTAAACTGATGCAAGGTGCAACAGAAAGGTTAGGCCGACCTTGTTATTCCTTTTTATCTGTGTTGCAATCTTCTGGGTGGAAGAACAGTATGGTTTTAATCAATTAACGAGTCATTGCGGTACAAAAAAAAAAAATAGTTTGGGGATGAGTGAAACCTTATTTAGGACCGTCATTAACGACTCACAGAAGGTACACTAATTTGTCGCCTAGGGGAGACTTTAAATTTAGCAAAACTTTTCGTGGGCTGTTGAAACATGGGGCGGGCTTTGTTTCGATGTTAGCGAGAGAGTCGGGAAGGGTGGTGAAATGAGCCAGAGAGAGTGTGGTGTCTATGCACTACTCTACATGTTTATTTATCTGGAAAGGACATACTGGAGGTCAGGCTGAAATAGGGTGTGTCGTAAATGGCAGCCTATTCCTATGTAGTGCGCTAATTGTGAGTCCTAAAAAGCAAATCAAAATCAATCAAAGTTTACTGGTCACGTACACAGATTTGAAGTGCAGTAACAGCTAGCAATAAAAAACAAAACAATACACACCAAATCCAGAAAAATATAAAAATAAGTTGAGGATGAGCCATGACTAGAATACAGTATCTACATGTAAAGTGGGTGAAACAGCATGTAAACGTTATTAAAGTGACCAGTGTTAAATGACTATGTACATAGGGCAGCAGTTTATATGGTGCAGGGTAGAGTATCGGGTGGTAGCCGGCTAGAACAGTGACTAAGGTTCAGGGCAGGGTACTGGGCGTAGGCTGGCTAGTGGTGACTGTTTAACAGTCTGATGGCCTGGAGATAGAAGCTGTTTTTCAGTCTCTCGGTCCCAGCTTTGATGCACCTTCACTGTCTCCGCCTGAGGTCCTATGGGCTCTATATACGGAATCGGGTGGCATTTGGATGAAACTTGCCACTCTCAGCCTCACTCTGATATCTGACATGCATTGGAGTACGAGAGGAAACAAATCAGTAGCGTTTTGAGAAATGCGTTGGTGGTGGTGGTGGTGGTGGTGGGGGGCAGGGGGGGGGGGGGCAGTTACATTTCTGCAATTGCACAGATTTTGCCATGGGGCAGAGATGAACATTTGCAGTTGTATAGCTAATCTTGCTATTCTACACATTTTGCCATGAGGCTGAGATAAAACATTGCTGTGTTAAAGCTCATTTCCTGTAATTCTACACATTTTGCCATGGGACAGAGAGGAAAATGTGCAGTTGTATAGCTAATCTTGCTATTCTACACATTTTGCCATGAGGCTGGGAGAAAATGTTGCCGTTTTAAAGCTATTGGTTTGTTGACTGTGATAAAGGCACTGGTGAGGCACTGGATTATGAGCTATCTTGTTTGTTAAATGAAAAAATGAAGTACAGTAGGCAGTGGCATGTTGCATATACATGTAGCTGTAGAAATATATGCCTCAATGCGGTCATATTCATAGCTTATTGGGGGTGTGGGTTTCAGTTAGTTATTTTTGGCCACCCATCCCATGAGAGTGAATGTCATTCCTGTTCATATGAATGTCATTCCAGTGCACTGCTTGCTATGAATTCTATCTGATGGTGTTTGCATGTTTAGATAAAAAGACAAATAATGTCCCGTTTGCAGAGGTAGGTGAGTACTGAAAATCTATACTTAAACCTCTTAAGTTACAAATGTAGGTACTTTGTTACACCTAATGATAAACTGTGATAGCAAACAAAAAGAAAGACAACTTAGTGTAATTGATTTGACGTTAATGTATTATTTAAGACTGTCAGCATCATCTTGTGGACCCCAAGAATAGTACAGGCTGCTTTAGCCGCCGCTAATGGGGATCCTCAAGGGCGTCGTTAAGGAGGGGGGGACATTAATGATTCATGGGGCCCTAGCTTTGTATGGGCCCCTAAATGTTTAGAAAATGATTTGTTTATCACTTAAAAAATGTTAGACAAAGAAATCTGTGATGAAAATTAAAGCGAATAACCATAATCAGATCAGGCATCTCTACCCAACCATCTCAATAAAGCTAGCTTGATAACTTGCTAGCTATAGGTAGCTGCCTTCCTTGGACTCACTCGGCTCGGTCAGAGCAGTAATTATTAACATGATGATGATGAGCTACCACTACCAGCTATGGCTAGCTAATTAGCTATTATTTAGATATTATTATACAGTTGAAGTCAGATGTTTACATACACCTTAGCCAAATGCATTTAAAGTCAGTTTTTCACAATACCTGACATTTAATCCTAGTAACAATTCCCTGTCGTAGGTCAGTTGGGATCACCACTTTATTTTAAGAATGTGAAATGTCAGAATAATAGTAGAAAGAATTATTTATTTCAGCTTTTATTTCTTTCATCACATTCCCAGTGGGTCAGAAGTTTACATACACTCAATTAGAATTTGGTAGCGTTGCCTTTAAATTGTTTAACTTGGGTCAAACGTTTCGGGTAGCCTTCCACAAGCTTCCCACAATAAGTTGGGTGCATTTTGGCTCATTCCTCCTGACTGAGTCAGGTTTGTAGGCCTCCTTGCTCGCACAAACTTTTTCAGTTCTGCCCACAAATGTTCTATAGGATTGAGGTCAGGGCTTTGGGATGGCCACTCCAATACCTTGACTTTGTTGTCCTTAAGCCATTTTGCCACAACTTTGGAAGTATGCTTGGGGTCATTGTCCATTTGGAAGACCCATTTGCGACCAAGCTTTAACTTCCTGACTGATGGCTTGTGATGTGGCTTCAATATATCCACATCATTTTCCTGCCTCATGACGCCATCTATTTTGTGAAGTGCACCAGTTCCTCCTGCAGCAAAACACCCCCACAATTAATCTGTCTGTAAACAGTTTTTTTTTAAATTACTTGTGTCATGTACAAAGTAGATGTCCTAACCGACTTGACAAAACTATAGTTTGTTAACAAGAAATTTGTGGAGTGGTTGAAAAACGAGTTTTAATGACTCCAACGTAAGTGTATGTAAACGAGTTTTAATGACTCCAACCTAAGTGTATGTAAACAAGTTTTAATGACTCCAACCTAAGTGTATGTAAACTTCCGACTTCAACTGTAACTGTATCCCCCACTATTTGCGTGATATTTGTTCGCTGGCTAGACTTTAATTAAAACCTAACATGTAGACTACCTATCCATACTGTAGATGTTACTACTACTACTGCTGTAGACAAAGATCCCAACATGTGTCTACTACATGAAGTAGGAAACAGCAGACCTTGGAGGTGAGGCAGTTGTTTTGTAGCAGCAGTAGCATAACTAGACCATTTTTAAATTGTAAAGTTAGGCACATGATGACTTAGACACACTTAAATACAGTGCCTTGCGAAAGTATTCGGCCCCCTTGAACTTTGCGACCTTTTGCCACATTTCAGGCTTCAAACATAAAGATATAAAACTGTATTTTTTTGTGAAGAATCAACAACAAGTGGGACACAATCATGAAGTGGAACGACATTTATTGGATCTTTCAAACTTTTTTAACAAATCAAAAACTGAAAAATTGGGCGTGCAAAATTATTCAGCCCCTTTACTTTCAGTGCAGCAAACTCTCTCCAGAAGTTCAGTGAGGATCTCTGAATGATCCAATGTTGACCTAAATGACTAATGATGATAAATACAATCCACCTGTGTGTAATCAAATCTCTGTATAAATGCACCTGCACTGTGATAGTCTCAGAGGTCCGTTAAAAGCGCAGAGAGCATCATGAAGAACAAGGAACACACCAGGCAGGTCCGAGATACTGTTGTGAAGAAGTTTAAAGCTGGATTTGGATACAAAAAGATTTCCCAAGCTTTAAACATCCCAAGGAACACTGTGCAAGCGATAATAATGAAATGGAAGGAGTATCAGACCACTGCAAATCTACCAAGACCTGGCCGTCCCTCTAAACTTTCAGCTCATACAAGGAGAAGACTGATCAGAGATGCAGCCAAGAGGCCCATGATCACTCTGGATGAACTGCAGAGATCTACAGCTGAGGTGGGAGACTCTGTCCATAGGACAAGAATCAGTCGTATATTGCACAAATCTGGCCTTTATGGAAGAGTGGCAAGAAGAAAGCCATTTCTTAAAGATATCCATAAAATGTGTCGTTTAAAGTTTGCCACAAGCCACCTGGGAGACACACCAAACATGTGGAAGAAGGTGCTCTGGTCAGATGAAACCAAAATGTAACTTTTTGGCAACAATGCAAAATGTTATGTTTGGTGTAAAAGCAACACAGCTGAACACACCATCCCCACTGTCAAACATGGTGGTGGCAGCATCATGGTTTGGGCCTGCTTTTCTTCAGCAGGGACAGGGAAGATGGTTAAAATTGATGGGAAGATGGATGGAGCCAAATACAGGACCATTCTGGAAGAAAACCTGATGGAGTCTGCAAAAGACCTGAGACTGGGACGGAGATTTGTCTTCCAACAAGACAATGATCCAAAACATAAAGCAAAATCTACAATGGAATGGTTCAATAATGAACATATCCAGGTGTTAGAATGGCCAAGTCAAAGTCCAGACCTGAATCCAATCGAGAATCTGTGGAAAGAACTGAAAACTGCTGTTCACAAATGCACCCCATCCAACCTTGCAAGGAGGAATGGGAAAAAATTTCAGTATCTCGATGTGCAAAACTGATTGAGACATACCCCAAGCGACTTACAGCTGTAATCGCAGCAAAAGGTGGCGCTACAAAGTATTAACTTAAGGGGGCTGAATAATTTTGCACGCCCAGTTTTTCAGTTTTTGATTTGTTAAAAAAGTTTGAAATATCTAATAAATGTCGTTCCACTTCATGATTGTGTCCCACTTGTTGTTGATTCTTCACAAAAAAATACAGTTTTATATCTTTATGTTTGAAGCCTGAAATGTGGCAAAAGGTCGCAAAGTTCAAGGGGGCCGAATACTTTCGCAAGGCACTGTATGTACAGCTGCAGCGATCGGTTAGCTGCTCAGATAGCTGATGTGAAAAGTTAGTGAGGGAAATGTAAGTCTCCAGCTTCAGTGATTTTTGCAATTCGTTCCAGTTACTGGCAGCAGAGAACTGGAAGGAAAGGCGCTGTCCAGATTGTCTAGCCCAGCTGATTTGTACGAGTCCAGATTTTGCAGCTCTTTCAGAACATCTGCTGTCTGGATTTGGGTGAATGAGAAGCTGGGGAGGCTCGGGCAAGTAGCTGCGGGGGGGAAGAGCTGTTGGCCGGGGTTGGTGTAGCCAGGAGGAAAGCGTGGCCAGCCGTAGAGAAATGCTTATTGAAATTTTGGATTTTCATGGATTTATCGGTGGTGAACGTGTTACCTAGCCTCAGTGCAGTGGGCAGCTGGGAGGAGGTGCTCTTGTTCTCCATGGACTTTACAGTCTCCCAAAACGTTTTGGAGTTAGAGCTACAGGATGCAAATTTCTGTTTGAAAAAGCTAGCCTTTGCTTTCCTGACTGACTGTGTGTATTGGTTCCTGACTTCCCTGAACAGTTGCATATCGCGGGGATGCAGGTAATGCAGTGATCGCTGAGATCCTGATTGAAAACAGCAGAGGTGTATTTGAAGGGCAAGTTGGTCAGGAAAATATCTATGAGGGTGCCCATGTTTACGGATTTAGGGTTGTATCTGGTGGTTTCCTTGATAATTTGTGTGAGATTGAGGGCATCTAGCTTAGATTGTAGGACTGCTGGGGTGTTAAGCATATCTCAGAGTAGGTCCCCTAACAGAACGAACTCTGAAGACAGATGGGGGGAAATCAATTCACATGTGGTGTCCAGGGCACAGCTGGGAGCTGAGGGGGTCTATAACAGGCAGCAACAGTGAGAGACTTATTTCTGGAGAGATTCATTTTTAAAATTAGAAGCTCGAACTGTTTGGGCATACTCACCTTGTGCATCCCATACTCTTAATCTTGTGGGTGTACGTGCAGCTCAGTCGTGCCCAGAAGTATCAACCTTTTTTCACTGTGTGAATTGTCTTTACAATCTGTTCAGTGCCAGCCCAGAGCGATGGGCCATTCTCAAGTTTTAAAAAACTGGCTGCTGTCTTAATCGCCTTTCAGACACGTGATGGAGTGTGTGTATTGCTGCCTAGACATGCCTCTTGCTACCTGCAGCCTGACAAACTAAGACAAATCTGAGACAAAGCATCTGAAAAGCTACTTCAATCAATCAATCAATCAATCAAATGTATTCATAAAGCCCTTCTTACATCAGCTGATGTCACAACGTGATGTACAAAAACCCAGCCTAAAACCCAAAACAGTGGCTAGGAAAAGCTCCCTAGAAAGGCCAGAACGTAGGAAGAAACCTAGTGAGGAACCAGGCTATGAGGGGTGGCCAGTCCTCTTCTGGCTGTGCCAGTTGGAGATTATAACAGAACATGGCCAAGATGTTCAAATGTTCATAGATGACCAGCAGGGTCAAATAGTAATAATCACCGTGGTTGTAGAGGGTCAGCACCTCAGGAGTAAATGTCAGTTGGCTTTTCATGGCCTATCATTCAGAGTATCTCTACCATTCCTGCTGTCTCTAGAGATTTGAAAACAGCAGGTCTGGGACAGGTAGCACGTCTGGTGAACAGGTCAGGGTTCCATAGCCGCAGGCAGAACAGTTGAAACTGGAGCAGCAGCACGACCAGGTGGACTGGGGACAGCAAGGAGTCATCAGTCCAGGTAGTCCTGAGGCATGGTCCTAGGGCTCAGGTCCTCGAGAGAGAGAAAGAAAGAAAGAAAGAAAGAAAAAGAGGCAATTAGAGAGAGCATACTTAAATTCACACAGCACACTGGATAAGACACGAGAAATACTCCAGATATAACAGACTAATCCTAGCCCACCGACACAAACTATTGCAGCATAAATACTGGAGGCTGAGACAGGAGGGGTCGGGAGACACTGTGGCCCCGTCCAACGCTACCCCCGGACAGGGCCAAACAGGCAGGATATAACCCCACCCACTTTGCCAAAGCACAGCCCCCACACCACTAGAGGGATATCTTCAACCACTAGAGGGATATCTTCAACCACCAACGAAGATATCTTCAACCACCACGAAGATCTCCCCCACGGCACAACCCAAGGGGGGGCGCCAACCCGGACAGGAAGATCACGTCAGTGACTCAACCCAGTCAAGTGACGCACCCCTCCCAGGGATGGCATGGAAGAGCACCAGTAAGCCAGTGACTCAGCCCCTGTAATAGGGTTAGAGGCAGAGAATCCCAGTGGAAGAGGGGAACCGGCCAGGCAGAGACGGCAAGGGTGGTTCGTTGCTCCAGTGCCTTTCTCTTCACCTTCACACTCCTGGGCCAGACTACACTCAATCACTCCACTCCACTACACTACACTAGTGAAGAGATGAGTCTTCAGAAAAGACTTAAAGGTCGAGACCGAGTCTGCGTCTCTCACATGGGTAGGCAGACCATTCCATAAAAATTTAGCTCTATAGGAAAAGGCCCTGCCTCCAGATGTTTGCTTAGAAATTCTAGGGACAGTAAGGAGGCCTGCGTCTTGTGACCGTAGCGTACGTGTAGGTATGTATGGCAGGACCAAATTGGAAAGGTAGGTAGGAGAAAGCCCATGTAATGCTTTGTAGATTAGCAGTAAAACCTTCAAATCAGGCCTTGCCTTAACAGGAAGACAGTGTAGAGAGGCTAGCACTGGAGTAATATGATCACATTTTTTGGTTCTAGTCAAGATTCTAGCAGCTGTGTTTAGTACTACTTCATGTCTTTCAACGCAATCTTCCTGCTCACTTTCTGGGTAAAAGTTTTGCAGCATTTTGAGAATAGAAGCCTAATTCTTCAGTCAGGAAATATTTACCTGGACACACAATAAGGCACTACAGGAAGAAATACAGGCTCTGCGTAATCAATGGAACGCTCTTCTGGCATCAGCCTCCACGGTGGCAAATGAAATGGGTGTAACTACTCAGTTTCACAGTGAACAGAGGAGCCGCCAGGAAAAAAAAGAAAATGTTTCCCTGACGAGACCGAAGATGACAGAGCAAATTAACCGTCAGACACTGGATTTCGCAACACAGTGTTTTATGTGGCTCTGGATAGTATAATCAGTCATTTGGATGTGCGGTTCCACACGATTACAGCTATACGCGAGGAGTTTTCACCAATACTTACATTTAGGAAATTGACTGATAACCAAATTCGTGTGTCTTGCCACAAATTGAGAAACAAGTACTCCAAAGATCTCACAGATGGATTTGAACATGAAGTGCGACATCCAAAGACGATATATGGTGTCACTTTTTCAGATGGTCTTTCTCCTGTAGAGATCCTAAATGCCATCCACAAGATGCAGCTGCGGAGCATTTCTGGAGAGGTGTGCGTTGCACCACGAATCTTCTGTACAATGACCTGTAACCGTTGCTGGAGGTGAACGTGCCTTCAGTAAGCTGAAACTTACAATGAACTGTCTAAGATCTACGATGTGCCAAGACAGGTTGGACATCCTTGCTATCCTTTCAATTGAAAACCAGTTAGCTAGAAAATGTAACTCTAAAGACATTATGAATGAGTTTGCTCACAAGAAGGCTCGACGCTGGGCTCTTGGTGCAGTGTAACCTCTTGAGTTTTGTTTACAGGGAACAAACGCAAGGACAAATGCCTTAACCTGTTCTACCCAAGCCTACCTGGGGATGGGCAAAATACTGTTTCAGAGTATTATCTGCTATGGTTTATCTCCTGTTGAATTTACTCAGGAATGCCCACATGATGTCTTGACACTACAGTTGCAGTTTCACAGATGCTTGTTCTCTGTAGATACCACATTTATGCCTGCAGTCCACATAGTTCAGGACATTTATATTTATTTTGGGTATGTTATTTAGGCATATATTTAGGAATTATGCATAGGGCAGAAGAGGGTTAGCCTTGTTTATAAGAATTGGTATTCAATTCTTTAATCTGAAACATGGATCATTGGTAATTTCTTCATTAAAACTGACTACAATACCATATATATTTTTTTTAAGTCACCAATTGTGTAGTTATTTATAATAAAGCATCATAAAAATGGCATGACCCAGACTGCTTTTGTTAACATTAGGAACCAAAAATGTTTGCAGTACTGTTAATATAGGCAAAGGACGAAGGTGAAAACTAGAATCTGCACATTTGTAGTATAGAGCAGCAGAAGCTTATAGTTAGTACATGTAATAACACATATTGTTCGGTACGTTATTTTAATCTGAAATGTTCTAATTTCTATGTTAGGGGCCCGGTAGTTTTTTTCCCATTAATTCTGGCAACGCCCCTGGGGGTCCTAATAAAAATAAGAAATTGCAGATGTCCTTCAGAACAGGTAGTCTTCAATAAAAATCTGCTGGCTGCACAGTTTAAATTATTGTCTCATTCAAAGTTGACTTAATATCTATCAATGTGCTCTATTTCATGAAAAAGGTAACTAGTACTCGAGACATTGGAATAATTTCCAAATTTCAATAGATTTAATGAAAATGAATTTCACAGTATAATAATAATGTGATGGTGAAAGCGTAGTAAAAAGGTTCACACCAAGTGTGATGTTGAATTTTTTTATTCAGAATTAAATTACAAGGAGGATCAGGTATCAGCCAAACAACAATCAGCTAGCTTGTCTAACTACCTTAGCTGGCATACCTTCTGGCAAGGTTGGTAGACTTTAGAAAAGCAAGCAATTACTAAATGTACTGAATATGACTCACATTCCTTTCAATCTTTTACCCAGATTTTTAGCAGAGATGAAGAGAAGCATATTTCATTTCTTAAAAAAAAAATAACTACTAGTCAGGAGGGTACAGACAGTTTGAGAGGTATGCTTAGATAAAATAAAATAAACATAGAATTAAGCATAATGATTATGGCTCTAGATTGTAGAAAAAAAATGTTTAATTTCTTTGAAACATTCAAAATTCTCCAACTTCCTGAAAGAGGGTGTAACGAGCGTCGTCGTAGGTGGAAGGAGGTGAGGACCAAGGTGCAGCGTGGTAAGTGTCCATATTTTTTAATTAAGTAATTGAACACTGAAACAATAAATAGAATGACAAACGAACAGTCCTGAATGGTGCTGGAAAAACACTGGACAGAAAATAAACACCCACGAAACCCAGGTGGAAAAAGGCTACCTAAGTATGGATTCTCAATCAGAGACAACTAACGACACCTGCCTCTGATTGAGAACCACACTAGGCCGAACACAAAAAAACAACATAGAAAAACATACATAGACTTCCCACCCCAACTCACGCCCTTGACCATACTAAAACAAAGACAAAAACAAAGGAACTAAGGTCAGAACGTGACAGAGGGACCACGGGCCACCTCCAAGCCATCCTGACGTACTGTGTGCCACTTCAGATATTTGCGTTGCGTGACGCGCCCTGCTCCACTGTATCATGTCCTGTGTGGATTGGATTTTCATGCTGGTAAAGTAAAATTCACTTAAAAACAAAAAAGCTAAAATGTCCACGATTCTATTCCATCATATTCTATTCTACCGCATTCTATTATATTCCGTTCTATTCTCAACTGTCTGGGTATCCTCAGTTATTCCCAGATATTCCGTGACCAGGTAGTTTATGGTTTGAACTAAGCATTGGATGTGTTATTAATTCCTGGAGGGCAATAAGCAGGGAATCTTCTGTGCTGGTGTTTACCTATCAGCTGGCTCTGGCTCTCCAGAGCTCATTGAGGAAAATCAGAACATCGCTTATTTTCGTTACCGCTTGAATTACTCCTGAGTATCCCTAATTGGGCATAATTACATGTTTGTTTGATATTGTTATTGTGTAAGAACATCTGTTTGTGCAATGCTGGAGATACGACCAGAGAAGTATGTAAGACAGAAAACATTTCAGCAAACATGACCCCATTGGCCCCATGTGGGTACTTGGTAGGCAAGGTGGCCACGGGCTAGCCCACACCAGGCCCAAAGCAATCCTGCATCAGCCCAACAGGTCTATCCCACACCAGCCCAACACAGGCTAGCCCACACCAGTCCAACACAGGTTAGCCCACACCAGCCTAACAGGCTAGCCCAAACCAGTCCAACACAGGTCTAGCCCACACCAGCCCAACACAGGCTAGCCCACACCAGCCCAACGCAGGCTAGCCCACACCAGCCAAACAGGTCTACCCCACACCAAGCCCAACACAGGCTAACCCACAGAAAGCCCACACCAGCCCAACACAGGCTAGCCCACACCAAGCCCACACCAGCCCAACACAGGCTAGCCCACACCAACCCCAACACAGGATAGCCCACACCAGCCCAACACATGCTAGCCCATACCAAGCCCAACACATGATAGCCCATACCAAGCCCAACACAGGATAGCCCATACCAAGCCCAACACAGGATAGCCCATACCAAGCCCAACAAAGGATAGCCCATACCAAGCCCAACACAGGATAGCCCATACCAAGCCCAACAAAGGATAGCCCATACCAAGCCCAACAAAGGATAGCCCATACCAAGCCCAACAAAGGATAGCCCATACCAAGCCCAACACAGGATAGCCCATACCAAGCCCAACACAGGATAGCCAATACCAAGCCCAACACAGGATAGCCCATACTAAGCCCAGCTAGAGAAGGGGGCTCATTCGATTATTGGGTGGTGTGCACACAATTACTTTTATGCAACCATTACTGAGAGTGTCGTTCCAGTTTAAGTGATATGTTGTGAGATGTTTGGGATATGTTTGGGATCTTGTACACTGCCAATAATGAAGTCTTTAAAAAGACTTAAAAAAGTGCATGTGACATGAGAAACTTAAAAGTCGGTCCCTCTCCTTGTTCGGGCGGCGTTCGGCGGTCGACGTCACCGGCCTTCTAGCCACCGCCGATCCACTTTTCACTTTCCATTTGTTCTGTCTTTGTCTTTCACACCTGGCTTCACTCAACCAATTACTTGTTTATTATTTAACCCTCCGTTGCCCATGCTTTGCTTGTGAGTGATTGATCATTGTACATCGGTCCGTTTTTGTGGGCTCGCTATGTTACTGTGTATTTTTGTTTTTTGAGTAAAGTACGTTGATTACTCATATCTGCTGTCCTGCGCCTGACTCTCTACACCAGCTACACATAGGACTATTACAGATGTCTTTCTGATACAATAATGTATCACATTTCATAAAAACCTTTTACACTTGGAAATTATGCAATTTATGCATTGAATTAAATTCTTAATAAATGGCAAAGATGCATTGGTCCAATGTGGGCAGCCTACACGGGGACAATATTTTAGCCTGCATTGGGCCAATTTGGGAATATTTGCTAGTATTTTTTTTGTTGTTGCTTATTTCAGACAAAGTGAGTGCTGCCTTCATCAGATATGGGCTACTCACACAAGGCCACACGTGGCAAATGCCTTGGGGGCTAATGTCCAGCCAATGAGCAAAGGTGCATTGGCCCAATGTTGGCAGCCGATATGGGGCCAATATGATATGGCCCAAATCGTGCCAATGTGGTCATGTTTGCTGGGATAGAATACACATTTTGAAATATCGGCTGTTTGTTGCTGTTTGTTTGCTCTACTGTGGGAATATTGTAGTGGGATCTCACTCTCTCTCTATGCTATAGATGGTGGTCTCTCTCTCTCTCTCTCTCTCTCTCGCTCTCTCTCTCATAGGCAGTGCTGACCCAATCATCTGGACTGTCTCTCTCCATGGCCTCCTGTGAATCATTCACCAATGTCTTGTTTATCAAGACAAAGGATCGCAACAATTTACGGAGCGGAACTTTTACAACTTTTACGTAAACTGCACATA
The DNA here is from genome assembly GCF_057628025.1 of Oncorhynchus mykiss. Taxonomy (NCBI): domain Eukaryota; kingdom Metazoa; phylum Chordata; class Actinopteri; order Salmoniformes; family Salmonidae; genus Oncorhynchus; species Oncorhynchus mykiss. Next base: position 57,621,958 of record NC_143024.1, on the reverse strand, counting down.
AACCCCAGAAAGGAGGAGAAAGAAGTGGCTTGAGGCATTATCGATGAGCAATCTGAGGAGAGAAACGGGGTGAAGATAGAGATCTGAAGATATGCTGGGCCTGGGCATCTTTCAAAACCTTTAAGTAGAGTGATCTCAGGTGACAGAGATGAAGATAAGGATGAGAAAGCAGGGATTTCAGTCTGTTGAAGCACCTGGCCCACTAGGTCTGGTCAGCTCAGTGCACGAGTGTCTCCATCCCGAATGGCACCCTATTCCTTGTATAGTGCACTACATCTGACCAGGGCCCATAGGGCTCCTCTGTTCAATGTAGTGCACTATATAAGGAAATAGGGTGCCATTTGGGACGGAGACATTCGTGCACTGAGCTGACCAGGCTGACCAGGCGACAGATCACTTTGGCTGGCCAGTGACCTTGAACAGAGAGTTATATTGAGTGGAGGATTTGAAAGCCACACAGTCAACAAAAAGCTCCAAACCCATAGGTATTGGTGTTGCAAGTCATCCATCGCAGTTAACCAGCTATTTCGTGACGCAACATTTCGAGGAGTTGTCTTTGAAGCATGGCTCAGATGGGAAAGGAAAAAAAACACCCTGTTCAAACAGCGCCATCTTGTGTCAAAAGATCATACTGTCCTCTAAATTGGCCCTGAATCTCAGTGCCGATTTGAGGTGTTTTGCCTTTTCGATCGCAATGAATAAGATTGCATAGACAGGGGGACCTGATCCTAGATCAGCACTACTGCTCTGAGACGCATGACACATACGGCCCCAGGACACCAGAGAAACTGAGCCATATACTGTATCATCAATACTCAACAAGAGGGATGTACTCAAACAGTGAAATCAACATTTGATTCCAGACAGAGACAACTACATTAGGGAATTCCCGTATGGAGTGTTCGCAAACAACATTGTTTATTGACACAGTCCTGGAGTGACTATCCTGAAGCCTGTTTTCTTTTGAACAGGCATTGCCAAGTCAACCTAAAACAGCAGGTTCCTCAATCACCCCCCGACCAAGCAGCAATGTTTTTACTGCAAAGGATAACAAGGAGGTCTACTTTTACTAAACAAAGAGTGCTCAATTGTATGTTCATCCAGCCAAAGTAATGATACACTGTAGGTAATTGTGTTACTCACATAGTATAATGCCGTGGACCATGGTGGGCCCCTCTCAGTCAGTCCACCACGCAGACAACAGCTGAACTTCCAGCTCCAGCGGGACGTCTCGCTCGTGAGTATCATTGTTTCATCCAAACACAGCGCTCACACACTGCTAGAACGGAGGTTTACACTCTGTGGGTTATAATTAGATTGATTATGGCTCGGATCAAATCTCACGCAACGTTTGTGAGTAGATTTATAGTCGATAGCATCTCAGTGACGAGCAAGAGAAATTCACAAAAGTTCACAGAACATTATGGTGTTATGTTGTAACAGTTACTCTAGCTCTCACTCTCTCCTTTGTTCTTAGCAACGAGTCAAGCTGCCTGACAACAGAGAAAGATCTCCTTGATTAAAAGGAGCGAACAAGAAGAGATTCACATTTAAGTACATTTAACTGGCTTTCTGTGACAAACATGTTTCCCAAATGACACCCTATTCCCTATTTAGTGCACTCACTACTTTTGACCAGAGTCATATGGGTCTTGATCAAAAGTAGTACACTAGATAGGGAACAGGGTGCCATTTGGGACATAGACAAAAGTTATAGTATCTAAAGACCTACAGTATGCACCTTTAATGATAACCTCTAAGCTCAGTGACTAGACCACCGGGAGTTCATTCATTGCCCTTACGATAACCAGACGCTACCCCAGGAGGACTCCTATTGGTCTGATTGATCCAAGGAAATGACTGTCTGCCTCATGACATATATCCACTTACAGTGGCAGGCCTTCATTAATGTCTCTGTGTGTTTTACAATCAGCGGGCAAAGACAGACAGATCTCCGAATACACCGCATTCCTCGGGGCACTGTTTGGAGGGGGACATATGGAAAAGTACAACCTCTTCATTGAAACACGGCAGGGAGAGCGAGAGAGGCAGCCACATTAATACCAGAGCTTCTATAAATCTATCCACTGTCTATGCAGTTTCTCTGACTTTACCATTGCTGAGCCGTGGCAGCTTGAGGAGAGAGCGCCTCGGGCGCTCTCCATGTCTGTGGCCTACCTCTGCCTTCAACACTGCTGGCTCTGCTGCAATGTGAATTCCTGGATAATATGAACTTGTGTCGACTTGCAAGGCTCAAACTAATACAGCGGGAGTTTTTTCCCCCCTCCAACACCATAAATAACTAAAAACAACACCTTTGTTGCTGAGTGGCAAAAGGATATAGTTGAAGCAGAAGTGTCGAAAATATATTTTCGAGAATGGTCATTGGGAGTGATGTGAAACCCTCAACCCTGACCCAGTATGAAGTCAACCAGTTAGAATAACACTTACACGATGTGTTGAAGGTCAATGGAAGGAAAAAGTGACATACGTTTCTATAAGTCTACCAGTTTATACAAGGGTAATGAATCTAAACCTCTGCTTTATCTTGGTCTAAAAAAGTTAGTTGATGTAGTTCACATCAAATACAACAAAAATATTTTAAAAATGAAATACCCCAAAAATCAAGAGTAGAGAGAACAGTTGACTTTTTATTTGTATAGTAAATGCAGAAGCTCACTTGTCAATTCATTCCAATTTCTACACATACTGTAACTGGAAAATAACAAAATGGATATGAAACTAACTTTGTAGAATACAAAAGTTTAATCAATGAACAAGCAATTATGGAAGTCAAAATCCTGTCTCTGAACCCAAACAAATGCTGACGACTTCTCTTTAGATCATTCAACATGCCCTGACAAAATGATGTTTTCAAAACTTGGAAATTGGGTCTTGCCTTGAATCAAACCGTCAAAGCAGCTGTCTTCCATTTTGACAAGGGCTGTTTAAACATACATGCAGTAACATCGGAAAACTCCTGGCAGCCCAACAAGTCCTAAAGTTGTTCTATGGGGGAAATATAATGGCCAGTTTTTTAGGTACACCCATCTAGTACTGGGTCAGACCCCCCCCCCCCCCCCTTGCCTCCAGAACAGCGTGGATTCTACAAGGTGTGGTGTTCAAACGTCGCTAGGAAAACATTTCACACACCATCACACCACCGCCACCAGCATATACCGTTAACACCAGGCAGGATGGACCATGGACTCATAATGCTTATGACAAATCCTGACGACTCAACAGGAAACGGGATTCGTCGGAACAGGCAATGTTTTTCCACCCTCAGTTGTCCAATGTTGGTGATCGCATGCACACTGGAGCCGCTTCTTGTAGTTTTTGACTGATAGGAGTGGAATCTACTGCAATAGCCTATCCTTGACAAGTTGTACGCTGCGTGATGCTGTTCTGCACACCACTGTTCTACTGCACCGGTATTTGTCTGTTTGTGGCCCCCCCTGTTAGCTTGCACGATTCTTGTCATTCTCCTTCGACCTTTCTCATCAACAAGCTATTTTCCCCAACAGGGCTGACACTGACTGGATGTTTTTTTTGTTTGTCACACCATTCTCAGTAAACGCTAGACACTGTTGTGCGTGAAAAACCCAGGAGGCCGGCAATTTCCGAGGTACTGGAACTGGTGTGCCTGGCACCAACGATCATGCCACACTCAACGTCGCTTAGGTCACTCGTCTTGCCCATTCTAACGTTCAATCGAACAGTAACTGAATGCCTCAATGCCCGTCTGCCTGCTTGATATAGCAAGCCATAGCCACGTGACTCACTCTCTGTAGGAGCGAACCATTTTCGTGAACAAGGCGTACCTAATAAACTGGCCACTGAGTGTGTCTCACATAGGAATAGCCACATTTGGTCTGATTTCCTGGTTTGGTAGACTGCAACCCAAACGTAACATGGTAAAGTGGCCAATTCTACTGCTTATGTAAAGAATGCCTGATATTGTTGCAGAGCTCAGTCAGAATAGTTGACCACTTTACCATGTGAAGAATGCCTAATATTGTTGCAGAGCTCAGTCAGAATAGTTCCACTATACCACGTTTTTATCCCTTTACGTGATATGCTTTTGTACAAAAACTACATTTAGGTAAATGAAAAATTGAATGGTGCTGACTCCACAGACAGGACTAGTAGCTCCGAGGACAGAGTAATCCTGTGCAGTGTGTATCCACTGTCATGGTAACAATATTAACGATGAACCCTCTGGCAAGGAATAATCTGGTCATAAACCATGGCATATTGGCAATAAATTGTAGCGATGTCATCCCTCATTGTACTCTCTCTCTCTCTCTCTTTTGCCCAACAAAAGATCTTACAGATCCCTGAAAGGTAAGTAGCAACAAAATCATACTCTAAAGGAAGGGTAAGACACAGTACACTTGAATACCTTCGACCTATACACGTAAAAAGTGAAAATGTACAGCGCGTTTGGGTACAACACGCTTCGTAAGTAATTGTAATCATTAATGACGGTGAAGATAGGTTTTGTCCCCCCCCCCCAAAAAAAAATTATAAAAAATAAGCAGAGATCTGATCTGCCTATTCCGAAGAACGTAGGCAGAGAGTCAAAAGAAATGGTCTTCCTGACGTCCAACTCACTTCAGCGAGTTGACTTATCAAAGAGACAAATGGATGGATTCATTGTCAGCATTGTATGTGATTGTGGAATGGCCATTCTGCACAACATGACTTATATGTAACAAATCTACACGCAGCAAATGCTTTAATTGAAAGTGCATTACAAAAGCCCTGTATATTAAACAGATAAACATAATATTATACTTTCTCGATACTGCACCTCGAACGAAAAAAAAAAGAAAGTTGTAACACGTTTCTCCATTTGCAAACTACTCAAACAACAACCAATGTAACATATGGTTCACAGAGATAGCTCCCATGTCCAAAGTGCTTTTCAGAGAGAGACGTTAGGCACGTTCCTCACCTTATCACTATGAGTAGTCTTGTCATAAAATGTCCATAAATAATAGTCTCGGGTGTCAGTTCAGCTCTTCACCATGAAACGTGATGGGGTTCGTCCTCCAAACAAACTAATCCCCAGATTTCCCTTTTTCATACGTTTTGTGCTTGATACCTGTATTCCACGTTGTGCGTGTCCATTTTCAATGGCGAAAGGCTTGAGGTGGGTCACTGCGCAAACACGTTTGGGAACCACTGCTTTAGAGGCAACGACCTCCGTACCGACGACTGAGAATGGTACCAAGCTGTCTGATGGTCTTCTATGAGATGGGACCGAACCGTTCTGTTCTAGAGCGTTCTCGGAGCTGAATTTGAACTTTTAACCTTAGATGTGACCTTCAATATTCCACTCTGGAGAGCTGGAACAGTTGTTGGGTAAGTTCCTCCAGTGGGTTTCTAGAAAAAGAGCCTAAAAGAGCCTCCGTTTCTGGGTCATAGAGCTCTATGTGGTGAGCACTGGAGTAGCGGCCATTCTGGACTGTTCTACAGCTTGAGAGAAGAGTTACCGCAGCTGTCTGTCCAAGATGATCCTAGATAAGATACTAATCTCTCAGCGTGCTCCTGAATTGAACTGTGGGAGCATGATCTCAGTGCATCTTTCGTGTGAGGCAGAAGAGGCCAGGCCTGAAGCCAACCCAGCTTCACTATGGTAATGCTAGTGACAGAGACTGAGCTCTTTCCTCACCGAGCACTTCTTACACTGCACCACGCAGCACCAGTGGAAGCGGCAGAGGCAGTTCTCCTCGAACACCACCGTCTCGTCTCGGTAGCCACGCTCACAGCACAGCAGGTCACAGCCGCTCACGTCCATGGCTGTGCTGTTGCACATGCGGCCCCGCGTGCCCAGCGAGCCCGTCTTCCTATTGGGCGAGCAGAAGTCGGGCGACTCGGCCGAGTAGATCAGGTCCTGTTTGTTCGGAGGCTTGATGTTCTGGCCTACGGGAACCAGGGTCTTGCCATCATTGCCTCCCATCACCTTGGAAGCGCCATTGAACCGCTCTAGGAGGCGATCACCCACCTCGCGAAAGTGAGGCATCTTTTTCCAGCAGGTCCGGAGTGTGCAAGACCCGGACAGGCCATGACATTTACATTCAGTCCTCATATAATTCCTCACCGCCTGTAGTAAAGACACAGAGATAGATAGGTGAGATTAAAGCAGACACTATTCAGAAGGAATGTATCCCTTCCCCCACCCGCAACCGGCCTCTGGCCTTCCCAGAGCTCACAGGCCTTGACATCAGAACAGAGATCATTGAGTTACAATTGAGGTAATTAACCCATTTTGCATGCAGAGTTCTAAGCTCCTAAGTCTTTAACCTCACTTTGTTGTTTTTCTACATGTGTGCAACCTTTTTCTTCTTGTTGTTTCATTCAAAAACCTGTCTTCCGGAGACTATAATTGGCCCAACTACATAGCCACTCCTCCCCATTTACCTGTCTCTGACCCCTTGGGAAAGGTTTTGGCTTGTGTGCCAATGTAACATACTGTGATGAAGCAATACTGACAGGGGTGAGCAAAGTCCCAGGAAATTCAAAGCAATAACCTGTAATTGGCTTCTCAAAAGAGCAGACAACCTCCTAACTGAGTGCAATGCTCCTCTCTTCCTCTCAACAAGGAGGCCATTGTGAATCCAATATTTGACATTTTTAACATACATGTACTGTATTGAGTCCTTAACAAAGACCTGAAAAAGTTAAAGTTTTACAAGGAGAAAAAGTAGCAGCTACTTGCCTTAAAGCCTTGAAAACAAACTGAGGCTCACACTTGTTTTATTTTATCCGAAATATGATTCTGGTTAAAATATCAGTTTACATTGTTACAGAACTACAGCTAGAGGCTGTCTTGGATGATGCATTGGATAAAAAGAGGAACATTCAGCTAAATATTGAATACTTTCAGCACTTAGACCGAATTTTGTTTAAAAAAAAAAGCCATACAAATAAATTAAAGAATTTCACTTGATGATAGTGAGCATAATAGAAAAAACATTTCACATGTATGCTTGCTTGTACTTTTGCTTAAATCAGCACAGGTAAAATAAAAGATAGGAGATGAGTGTGTTTGGAGGGAATTATAAAAAGGTCATTCACAGCCTGGGATGGTCTAGTGTTCTAAGCTGCTGCCTCTGGAGCATGTGTACTGTACATTGTACCGCTGGCAGCAAGGGGCCCTTTCAGCTTCATTTCCTTTCTATCTCTACCCTTTGTAATAAAGGATTAAAAAGTACAAAAGGAGTCCTGCAATTCTTATAAAAAAAATAAAAGTTAATTCACTACCAGTCGTCCTGCTTCGTTGTTGTGGAGATCGATCAACGTCCTGATGTCACTCTTGCCCTTTTTCCTCTTGGCATCCATGAACTGCTTGGACTTCTCGTAGCCAAACTCCACGTCGTCTCCGCAGCCGCCCCACTCCCACTTGACTCCCTCGCCAGAGGTGGTGGTGGAGGAGGAGGCAGGCCGGGGGGGAGCCCTGCTCCTGGTCGCCTCACAGCCACACTGCAGCAGCTCCCCCATACTGCAGGCCTGAGTCACCGTGTGGGTCACCCCAGCCGCTGTGATGGCGTACACAAACGCTGTCTCCCGGATGTCTGAAAGACACGCACGCGCGCACACGCGCACACACACACACACACACACACACACACACACACACACACACACACACAGGGGTATCATCAGAGGAGTGAACAGAACAGTGACCCAGGTCACATACCGTGCTGATACCACTGGTATCTGAGATGGGGTGGGGGGGGGGGCTAGGACACAGCTGCAGGACTATTTGTGTAGTAGGGGAGTTTACCACTCTAGCCCAGAGGGATCCTCTGTCTTTATCTTAGGGACCACAACATCATTCTAATTTGTATTGTCCTTTGTTGCTTTGGAAAATACAACACGTCTATGCAGTGTTCCTAGCTGCTATGGGGGAGAAGAGGAGGTAGGCAGTTAGCAGTCCATTGTGTCGAAGCTGAAATGAATGACATTTATTTTCTGGAGCTGGAAGACATGAGCGTGTCGTCACCGCTTAGCCCTGTGCCAATTCCATATCGCATGATTCAGTGAATGGGATTCATTAAATCTAGTGAAACGGAATCGGTGCCGTGCGAGGGCCCTTCAGACCAGCACCCGGTGATATTAATACCAGCTGTCCGTCTGCACACCCACTGATGGCTCCATACAGGCCGGTTCTGTGTGTGTGGCGTCTCCCTGCCAGCCCAGACCCAGCCTCAGCCCCAGCCCAGCTTGGACCAGCACCTGAACACACAGTTCTCCTCACATACTGCTCCAATAAAGCCCTTCCCTGCCTGCCTGCCTGCCTGTCGTGTGCATTGTGAAGGCCATTCCCCATCCCACACCATCCCTGTTTCATCTCAGGTTTAGGCTGTAATAGATCTGGGGGGGGGGGGGGGGGGGGGGGAACAAATGTTCTCCTCCCAGGACAATTGAGCGTACAGAAGGGACAGAGCTGACTAACTCAATAACTTCTGTTGAGACTTCTCTTAGACAGGCCAGTCATGTCTGCTTCATATAGGCTGCGTCCTAAATAGCACAATATTCCCTTTATAGTGCACTACTTTCGACCAGGGTCCACTGAGTGCACGAAACATTAAGAACACCTTCCTAATGTTGAGTTGCGTTCACCCTCTGAATGGCACACACACACAATCCACGTCTCAATTGCCTCAAGGCTTAAAAATTCCTTCTTTAACATGTCTCCTCCCCTTCATCTGAGAAGTTTATTTAACTAGTGACATCAGTAAGGGATCATAGCTTTCACCTGGATTCACTGGGTGTCATTAAAAGAGCAAGTGTTCTTAATGTGTTGTAATCTCAGTGAATATGGGCCATTCTACAGAAGTGATGCAAATTGTGGGGTTAAATGTTTTTTTTTCTCACATTTGTATCCTATTTCTCCAAAACTTTAAGCACGTCTTACAACACACTGTATGTCAGATAGACATATCCACCAGTGGAGGCTGCTGAGGGGAGGACAGCTCATAACAATGGCTAAAACGGAGCTAATGGAATGGCATGTATTTGATACCATTCCACTTATTCCGCTGCAGCCCTTGACACGAGCCCGTCCTCCGCAATTAAGGTGCCACCAACCTCCTTGTTTCTATCTACTACTCACACACTTTGTTTGTATTGCATATTTGAAATAATGTACCGAACTCCAAGCCACTAAATTTGTCACTACCGAAACATAGTGATAGTTGCAGCAAAGCGAGAACAATGCACAGTAGTGATCATTTTGATGAACCTTCTATTACAGATACATTTATTAAACGTTATTTGCAGACAACATTTACAAAATAGGAAAAAACATGATTTTTAACCAGATTTTCAAAACCTTTCAATTTCATTTATAGAAATATAATCTCTATTATTCTCTATAAAAGGTTCAATGTTGATTTTATGAATCTGTAACGACTCTCGTGGGTGGAAGAAGGGGACCAAGGTGCAGCGTGGCAGGCGTTCATGATTTTTAATCAACTGAACACCGCAACAAAATAACAAAGTAGAAAAAACGAAAGCGCACAGTTCTGTCAGGCAACAAAACAGCTAAAGAGAAAAGAACTCCCCAAAAACACAAACGGAAAATCACAACTTATATATGATCCCCAATCAGAGACAACTGATCCCTCTGACTGGGAACCACACTCGGCAAAAACAACAAAGATATAGAAAACATAGATTCTCCCACCCGAGTCACACCCTGACCTAACCAAACATAGAGAATAAATAAGGATCTCTGAGGTCAGGGCGTGACAGAATCTGAAACCTATTGATTCATTGAATAACTTATGCATCTAATTAGTTATGTTCGTTAGATGGTTCAATTGTCACTTTGTCTCTGTGGCAAAATATCAGGCGTTTCGGTAGTGACCAGGCGTCACATTAGGAACTTAATTAGGAACTTAAGTGCTTACTTAATTGAAACCATATCAAATATGATACACATAAATATCACAATCAATAAATGTCTTTCTGTTTATTTCTGCATTTTCACTGCTGCCCTGCACAGTAAAAAATAAAAGTGTTAATTTAACTCCAATAGAGTTGAATTCAACACTGTTTCAGATAACATTTGGTCCCAGTCTACATAGAGTTAAAGTTACTCTACAGGTAGTGTCACATTTTAAAAATTAATTTGACTCAAAATGGTGTTAAAATTCACACAAATATGTAATAACACTGGTTTAACATATATAGGCTATTACTCTATAATTAAGTAAATGTCAAAGTGAAAACCTTGCTATTAGTTGTTGACCTTACTTACAATTGCGTTGACAAGTAAGTTGAAATAATGACCATCCACAACCACAGCAGAGGATTGGCACGTTTTTTCATTCCACTGAATTGAGTTGAATTACACTGCAACGGCTGCATAATTTTACACAACAAAGATATAGAAAACATAGATTCTCCCACCCGAGTCACACCCTGACCTAACCAAACATAGAGAATAAATAAGGATCTCTGAGGTCAGGGCGTGACAGAATCTGAAACCTATTGATTCATTGAATAACTTATGCATCTAATTAGTTATGTTCGTTAGATGGTTCAATTGTCACTTTGTCTCTGTGGCAAAATATCAGGCGTTTCGGTAGTGACCAGGCGTCACATTAGGAACTTAATTAGGAACTTAAGTGCTTACTTAATTGAAACCATATCAAATATGATACACATAAATATCACAATCAATAAATGTCTTTCTGTTTATTTCTGCATTTTCACTGCTGCCCTGCACAGTAAAAAATAAAAGTGTTAATTTAACTCCAATAGAGTTGAATTCAACACTGTTTCAGATAACATTTGGTCCCAGTCTACATAGAGTTAAAGTTACTCTACAGGTAGTGTCACATTTTAAAAATTAATTTGACTCAAAATGGTGTTAAAATTCACACAAATGTGTAATAACACTGGTTTAACATATATAGGCTATTACTCTATAATTAAGTAAATGTCAAAGTGAAAACCTTGCTATTAGTTGTTGACCTTACTTACAATTGCGTTGACAAGTAAGTTGAAATAATGACCATCCACAACCACAGCAGAGGATTGGCACGTTTTTTCATTCCACTGAATTGAGTTGAATTACACTGCAACGGCTGCATAATTTTACACTCCGACACTATAGCTCATTGACTCCTCATAATGTTGAAAAAACTCATCCCGGGTTAAAATAAGTCATTAAAAATTAAAATTAAACATTAAAATAATGTTGTTCATCGACTACAGCTCAGCCTTCAACACCATAATGCCCTCCAAGCTCATCACTAAGCTCGGGACCCCGGGTCTGAACCCCTCCCTGTGCAAAAGGGTCCTTTACTTCCTGGCGGGCCGACTCCAATTGGTGAAGGTTGGCAACAACACCTCCGCGACACTGATCCTCAAACACGGAAGCCCCACATGGGTGCGTGATCAGACCCCTCCTGTACTCCCTGTTCACCTATGACTGTGTGGCCACGCACGTCTCCAACTCAAATCATCAAGTTTGCTGACGACAACAGTGGTAGGCCTGATTACCAACAACAATGAAACAGCCTACAGGGAGGAGGTGAAAGCCCTGGCGGAGTAAAAATAATCTCTCCCTCAGCGTCAACTAAATGAAGGAGCTAATCGTGGACTACAGGAGGCAGCAGAGGGCATGTTGGGCATGTTGTCCGGTCCTCTGGCAGTCTCTATGGGGGTGCCACAGGGTTCAATTCTCGGGCCGACTCTTTTCTCTGTATATATCAATGATGTTGCTCTTGCTGCGGGCGATTCCCTGATCCACCTCTACGCAGACGACACCATTCTGTATACTTCTGGCCCTTCCTTGGACACTATGATATCTAACCTCCAAACGAGCTTCAATGCCATACAACACTCCTTCCGTGGCCTCCAACGGCTCTTAAACGCTAGTAAAACCAAATGCATGCTTTTCAACCGTTCGCTGCCTGCACCCGCACGCCCGACTAGCATCACCACACTGGATGGTTCCGACCTAGAATATGTGGACATCTATAAGTACCTACGTGTCTGGCTAGACTGTAAACTTTCCTTCCAGACTCATATCAAACATCTCCAATCTAAAAGCCTCCTTCACTCCTGCCGCCAAACTTACCCTCGTAAAACTGACTATCCTACCGATCTTCGACTTCAGCGATGTCATCTACAAAATAGCTTCCAATACTCTACTCAGCAAACTGGATGCAGTTTATCACAGTGCCATCCGTTTTGTTACTAAAGCACCCTATACCACCCACCACTGCGACCTGTTTGCTCTAGTTGGCTGGCCCTCGCTACATATTCGTCGCCAGACCCACTGGCTCCAGGTCATCTACAAGTCCATGCTAGGTAAAGCTCCGCCTTATCTCAGTTCACTGGTCACGATGGCAACACCCGTAGCACGCGCTCCAGCAGGTGTATCTCACTGATCATTCCTAAAGCCAACACCTCATTTGGCCATCCTTTCCTTCCAGTTCTCTGCTGCCTGTGACTGGAACGAATTGCAAAAATCGCTGAAGTTGGAGACTTTTATCTCCCTCACCAACTTTAAACATCTGCTATCTGAGCAGCTAACCGATCGCTGCAGCTGTACATAGTCCATCGGTAAATAGCCCACCAATTTACCTACCTCATCCCCATACTGTTTTTATTTATTTACGTTTCTGCTCTTTTGCACACCAGTATCTCTACCTGCACATGATCATCTGATAATTTATCACTCCAGTGTTAATCTGAAAAATTGTAATTATTCGCCTACCTCCTCATGCCTTTTGCACACAATGTATATAGACTCTTTTTTTCTTTTTTCTACTGTGTTATTGACTTGTTTATTGTTTACTCCATGTGTAACTCTGTGTTGTTGTCTGTTCACACTGCTATGCTTTATCTTGGCCAGGTCGCAGTTGTAAATGAGAACTTGTTTTCAACTAGCCTACCTGGTTAAATAAAGGTGGAAAAAAAAGAGAGGATCCAGATTGTCTAACCCAGCAACGCTTTCAGAACATCAGCTATCTGGATTTGGTTGAAGGAGAAATGGGGGAGGCTTGGGCAATTTGCTATGGGGGGAGCAGGGCTGCTGACCAGGGTAGGGGTAGCCAGGTGAAAAGCATGGCCAGCCATGCTTATTGAAATTCTCAATTATCGTGGATTTATCGGTGGTGACAGTGTTTCCTATCCTCAGTGCAGTGGGCAGCTGGGAGGTGGTGCTCTTATTCGCCATGGCATTTACAGTGTCACAGAACTTTTTGGAGTTTGTGCTACAGGATGCACATTTCTGTATGAAAAAGCTAGTCTTAGCTTTCCTAACTGCCTGTGTATATTGGTTCCTAACTTCCCTTAAAAGTTGCATATCGCGGGGGCTATCCGATGCTAATGCGGAACGACACAGGATGTTTTTGTGCTGGTCAAGGGCAGTCAGGTCTGGAGTGAACCAAGGGCTATATCTGTTCCTGGTTCAAAGTTTTTTGAATGGGGCATGCTTATTTAAGATGGTGAGGAAAGCACTTTTAAAGAATAACCAGGCATCCTCTACTGACGGAATGAGGCGAATATCCTTCCAGGATACCCTGGCAAGATCGATTAGAAAGGCCTGCTCACTGAAGTGTTTTAGGGAGCGTTTGACAGTGATGAGGGGTGGTCGTTTGACCGCAGACCCATTACGGTCTAAAAATCAAGTGTCAATCATAAGAGATAAATAGAGGACTCTGGATGGATATGACCCATTTAAGTATGGACATTGCAATTGAGGGCTTCCACCATTTTAAAGAATTTCAAAGTTAGTTAAATACTGTGACCTACTAAAACATTTCGTAGAAAGAAATCCCATCTTCAACTAGGAATCGACTCTTAAGATTCAGTATTTTTTTTTAAAAGGAGGAGACTGATCAGTTGCTGTACTTCCGAGAACACACGCATCTTTCATAGCGATCTAGCGAGGGACAGAGAGAGCACAGTATAGGCAGGCATTTTTCTTAACGTTAAGGATCCCAGTTTCATTTAACGTTTTAACATTTAAACGTTCACACCCCTACCCAAAACCATACTTTACATATTTATTGAAATATTAGATGTTCGCTAGTGACATTTCTTAAAAATACATGAAGATTTACCAATTTTTCTCACTAATTTTCTCTAAAATGTTTGCACATAGACTACCAACCATGCTGGAGAGAGGTGCGATCCCATCACCTGGTGATATTTGTAGGGGTGTGGCTTAAGGCACATTATACAACTGGTGGGTCTAATCCTGAATGCTGATTGATTAAAACAACATTCCAGCCGGTGTCTATTCCACAAGTTACCACCGGCTAAATCTATGACGTTAAAATGCCTATTTACTCTGCTCTATCTGACTGCGCAATTCACTGTCTCATCAGCCCAGCCAAGCAATTTATAAACTTGATCTCGACATTGTCTCACGTTTCTTTTAGACTAACATTTCGTTTTCAACAGCAGAGATTTGTATAAACCTTGCTGTCTGTCTCTCCGACATTTGTAACATTGTTTCAATATTCAAATTCGATCTCCAGCTGTCCTATAGTAATGAAAGTGTCAGTGGTTGGGACGATTGTGTTAGCTGTGTTGTTGGCTAGCTCCTCTGAACAACAGTGTCCTGACTAAAGAGCAAATATTCTATGCCAGGTGAAATCGTGCCACATTAGCTCATTGTTATGGATGTATCCAATGGTAATGTCAATATAAAACAGCTTAAACAAAAGCAAATGCAGCTACTGTTGTTATTCTGGCTGCACTTTTTGACGTGGCTGTAAATTAGCCGTCGTTGCTAGCTAGCAAGCAAGAGATAAGAACGTTGCCAGCCAGTATGGCAATGGAAAATTTAGAATGAACGACTGGGTCGCGTCCATACATACAGAACAAAAAGACTGAATGACTGGGTTGTGTCTCTGGCAACCGAACCGATAGAACGAATGACCAGCCGGCTTGGGTAGCAACCCTAGATTTGTGTCGGGACTATATATTGTGGAAGGATGAAATAGTATGAAAAAATGTATCAAAATAATGTTTTTAATGAAAATATGTCAATCATTATTTGAATATGTTGATAACCCGTTGTATAAAAGTGATAATGAATCTCGGAGCCCGTGTTTGGAGGATATATTGGCACTTTGTCTCGGGCCTAACAACACCCATGCCAATATCCTCCAAACACCGGCTTCTCGGGCATCATCACTTAATTAATTCTGCAGTCTTTTAATGTGTGTGTTTCGGTAGTGTCATCAAAAGGTGGGACAGCATTTTTTTTTATTTGGGGGGGGGGGGGGATCTTTAAAAAACGAACAAAACTACTAATTAGAACAGCGTCTTTCAATGTAATTATAGAACAACTCGACATGTTCTATTGAAATAATAGGGGTAAAAACAAAAAGATCATAAATCAAGATGTGCTTTATTTTCAAACATGAAGTTTAGGAGTCAGGGTGTGGGACAGCCACCTCTCAATAGAAAAAGGTGTATAAACAATGATTTTGTACTATATTAATGTAACAATGTGTTTGTTATGGCCTTGGAATGAATTAAAGCATTCCAAGGCATAATTTGTTATTTTTTAATAGTTGTTTTTGGGGTGGGACAGCAATGTACCCCTCTTCTGTTGAATCACCCATATATGGGATAGGGTGCCATTTGCGACGCGTCCATAGAGGGATTATGGGTAAATGTCTAACAGTCACGCCTGTTTACTGTTTCAGTTGGAGAGGCGGAGATTAAAACGATGCAAAGAGAAATCGAACCGTAGACAACTAATCAGCCTCCACAGAATCTCTGAGGAGGTCGATGTCTAGACAAGCTACAGTCATAGGTGTTTCAGTAATGTCCCTCGGGCTCACTCGTCTTTAGCCCCTGCTCGCTCGTCTTTATCCTGAGCAATGCAATCATCGTGTCTATATTGGAAAGAAGACATTTCATTCATAGAAGTGAAATGAAATGTTATAACACAATCAAAAAGTAAGTCTGTTCAGTTGTATCATGTGACCCAGCCCCTTGACTAAGATAATAAAAACACGCTTACATGACAAAGAGAGAAGAGGTTATGAAAAAATATTTTAAAAAAATATCTTGATTTGAATGAACACCATTTTTCTATTTTCCTCGGAGACACAAATTCCCCCCAAAATTCTCCAGCAGCCTACGCCTAGGCCTGCCTGGGAGATAACTTGGTGCCAGAAGGGGCTTTGCAAGGAATTAGACAATATTTTTTTAATACTCAATCTTTGAGTCAATGATGCATGCGTTCAGGTTCAAATGAATCAAGGAAACCCAGGGCCCCTCTATGCAGCAGTACATGTGACACAGCCTGATGAGTGCGAATCATTTTGGTTGATTGATTTTGCTGCCCTGTGCCACAGTCCAGGGGAAGTTCAAGTCTTGTACAGCGCATATCTCGTTGCATCTCTGAAATCCATTCGGTTACCTTGAGACTTACAGAACAGTGAGTACACCAAGCAATCCCTAAACATGCATCAAGCAGGCAAACACACGTACTCAAAACCACACACATTCCACCTTAAAAATGATGCATAGCCTTATATCGCACAGATTTGACTATAATCCGAAAATTGACGAAATGCAGCTGCTCTGTTGATCTCTCAATCAACACATACAGTATTTCTTTCATCATGCATTATAATATTGATCGATAGACTATGACTTTTCAGATCACCCAGTCGTGCTTTCTGCGGAGTAAGCTTCAGGTTAAAATTGCAATTCTTCCGACCATTCCTGGACCCTGGATTTCTAGTCCAAGGCCATATGACCCACTCAAGCCCTCAATTTACAACCAGAGGAATGTTTAAGATTGTGGCTGAACACTGGTGTTCAACGGACGCACACTACGGTGAATGAAAAAGATTACATTGAGGAAACACGAGAGACGATTAGCTACAGTAGCTGACCTCCAGTGGACCCGTGAGAGTGTAATCTAAAGTGGCACGGTGTTACCTGATACAACAAAGCCATTACACCCTCTTTTATCTGAGTTTAGAACGGAGAGAAGAGGCAACATCTCCACTTTGATCGTATCAGTGTCAGGGCCTGACACAGGATCAGGATAAGCCCTGTGTAATTAACACTTCAGGGCTAATCGGTTCTAACACAACAGAGATTAAGGCAATTACGGTGGTAGATCATTACCGAGAACAGTAATTGCCTAAAAACAAGTGGATAGTACCTGACTTTAATGTTCGCAGTGGTACGTAACGTTTTGTATGTTCATTCATATTTGTCCACACCGTAAAAAAAAAATTATAATCTATAATCTTTCAACAAATTATTATTAAGTAACTGGTTCCACAGCCTTTATTTCATTTACTCAACTTTTCGGTCCAAGTGTTACCTGAACTAAAACATTTAGTTGGCCCAAACTTAGCTCCAACTTGAGAAAACTTTGGCAAAAATGGTGTTTGTTAAATTGTTTTTGGAGGGCAGCTTAACTAGAAAAGGGTGTGCAACTGTTTACACACACACTGCTTTTAACATACAATGTTTCCAATGTACATAGTTGACACACGTTGACATACATTTCGCATGTTCATTCATACACTAATTACGATTTGAACTCACAACCTCTTGGTTCATGGCATTCCAAGCTTCCTGCTACGCGACCATGTCTGTGACAATTTTCACTTAACCTGACTATTCTCTCATCGTTGATTTGATGGACTTATTTAAGTGATTCTTGTTTTTTCTGTATAGTTGTCTAATGTTGGCGGAGCATATTACTCTGTTTTAATGTTACTCCTGAATCACTATGATGAACATAATAGCTTTTCTTGAGTGTACTTTTAACAGAGCTGAGATTTACAGTGACGTGCAAAGTGTAGCAATACAGTTGAAATCAGTAATTGACACAGACATGATGATGATGTAGCAGGAATATTGTAATGCTGTGAACCAAGAGGTTCTGAGTTCAAATACCAGGTTGAGGGCATTTTGAATACTAATTACTGTGTACATGCACAACGTAATCAAGTATGTCAATGTGTGTCAAATCTGTACGTTGGAAACATTGTATGTTAAAAGCACTGTGTGTAACTCGTTCCACAGCCTAAGACGTCCAAATAATAGTTTCTAGTTCAAATCAAATGTTATTTGTCACATGCGCCGAATATAACGGTGGTAGACCTTACAGTGAAATGCTTACTTACAAGCCCTTAACCAACAACGCAGTTTTAATTTTAAAAAATAAAAAATATCAGTAACAAATAATTAAAGAGCAGCAGTAAAATAGCAATAGTGAGGCTATATACAGGGGTACCGGTACAGAGTCAATGGGCGGGGGCACCGGTTAGTCAAGGTAATTGAGGTAATATGTACATGTAGGTAGAGTTATTAAAGTGACTATGCATAGTTAATAAGAGACAGTAGCCACAGCGTAAAAGAGGGGGGCATTGCAAATAGTCTGGGTAGGCAATTGATTAGATGTTCAAGAGCCTTATGGCTTGGGGGTAGAAGCTGTTAAAAAGTATCTTGGACCCAGACTTGGAGCTCCGGTACTGCTTGCCGTGCAGTAGCAGAGAGAACAGTCTATGACTAGACTTGGAGCTCCGGTACAGCTTGCCGTGCGGTAGCAGAGAGAACAGTCTATGACTAGACTTGGAGCTCCGGTACTGCTTGCCGTACGTTAGCAGAGAGAACAGTCTATGACTAGACTTGGAGCTCCGGTACTGCTTGCCGTGCGGTAGCAGAGAGAACAGTCTATGACTAGGGTGGCTGGAGACAATTTTTAGGACCTTCCTCTGAAAAAATTGTCAAAGACTCCAGCTACCCTAGTTGAATGAACAGATGAGATCATTTGAGCAAACCCCATCACTTTAAGTTGACTGAATTCTTGCCTATGTTTTCTTATTGTTGGAGCCACATTTGTTAAGTTCAGGTAACACTTTGACCAAAAAGTTGAGTAAACAAAAAGAAAGGCAGTGGAAAGTGTTACTTAATCACATTTAATTGAAATAACTTTTTTTTTTTTACAGTGCAATTTATCCCATGTCTAACTGGGATCATTTCATTGACATTATGACATTATGCCACAGTGTCTCACCTCATCCAGAGAGTTTGGCCAGAGTACTATGGGTCCTGATCAAATGAGGTACACCATATAGGGAATTTTATTTTATGTATTTTTTTATAACACCTTTATTTAACCAGGTAGGCTAGTTGAGAACAAGTTCTCATTTGCAACTGTGACCGGGCCAAGATAAAGCAAAGCAGTGCGACACAAACAACAAACCAGAGTTACACATGGAATAGTCAATAATACAGTAGAACAAAAGAAAACAAAAAGTCTATATACAGTGTGTGCAAATGAGGTAAGATAAGGGAGTAAAGGCAATACATAGGCCATGGTGGCAAAGTAATTACAATATACCAATTAAACACTGGAATTGTAGCTGTGCAGAAGCTGAATGTGCAAGTAGAGATACTGGGGTGCAAAGGAGCAAGATAAATAAATAAATATATACTGTATGGGGATGAGGTAGGTAGATAGATGGGCTATGTACAGGTGCAGTGATCTGTGAGCTGCTCTGACAGCTGGTGCTTAAAGCTAGTGAGGGAGATATGAGTCTCCAGCTTCAGAGATGTTTGCAGTTCGTTCCAGTCATTGGCAGCAGAGAACTGGAAGGAAAGACAACCAAAGGAGGAATTGGCTTTGGGGGTGACCAGTGAGATATACCTGCTGGAGCGCGTGCTACGAGTGGGTGCTGCTATGGTGACCAGTGAGCTGAGATTAGGCAGGGCTTTACCTAGCAGAGACTTGTAGATAACCTGTAGCCAGTGGGTTTGGCGATGCGTATGAAGCGAGGGCCAACCAACAAGAGCATATAGGTCGCAATGGTGGGTAGTGTATGGGGCTTTGGTGACAAAACGGATGGCACTGTGATAGACTGCATCCAGTTTGTTGAGTAGAGTATTGGAGGCTATTTTATAGATGACATCACCGAAGTCAAGGATCGGTAGGATGGTCAGTTTTACGAGGGTATGTTTGGCAGCATGAGTGAAGGATGCTTTGTTGAGACACAGGAAGCCAATTCTATATTTAATTTTGGATTGGAGATGCTTAAAGTGAGTCTGGAATGAGAGTTTACAGTCTAACCAGACACCAAGGTATTTGTAGTTGTCCACGTATTCTAAGTCAGAGCCGTCCAGAGTAGTGATGCTGAACAGGCGAACCGGTTGAGGGCATTGATCGGTTGAATAGCATGCATTTAGTATTCCCTGCGTTTAAGAGCAGTTGGAGGCAACGGAAGGAGAGTTGTGAGGCATTAAAGCTCGTCTGGAGGTTAGTTGACACAGTGTCCAAAGAGGGGCCAGAAGTATACAGAATGGTGTCGTCTCCGTAGAGGTGTACCAGAGAATCACCAGCAGCAAGAGCAACATCATTGATGTATACAAAGAAGAGAGTCGGCCCGAGGATTGAACCATGTGGCACCACCATAGTGACAGCCAGAGGTCCGGACAACAGACCCTCCAATTTGACACACTGAAATCTATCAGAGAAGTAGTTGGTAAACCAGGCGAAGCAATCATTTGAGAAACCAAGGCCGTCGAGTCTGCCAATAAGAATGTGGTGATTGACAGAGTCGAAAGCCTTGGCCAGGTCGATGAAAACGTCTGCACAGTAATGTCTCTTATCGATGGCGGTTATAATGTCATTTAGGACCTTGAGTGTGGCTGAGGTGCACCCATGACCAGCTCTGAAACCAGATTGCATAGCGGAGAAGATACGGTGGGATTCGAAATGGTCGGTAATCTGTTTGATAACTTGGCTTTCGAAGATCTTAGAAAGACAGGGTAGGATAGATATAGGTCTGTAGCAGTTTGGGTCTAGAGTGTCACCCCCTTTGAAGAGGGGGATGACCGCGGCAGCTTTCCAATCTTTGGGAATCTCAGACGATACAAAAGAGAGGTTGAACAAGATAGTAATAAGAATTACAACAATTTCGGCAGATTATTTTAGAAAGAGAGGGTCCAGATTGTCTAGCCCAGCTGATTTGTTGGGCTCCAGATTTTGCAGCTCTTTCAGAACATCAGCTATCTTGATTTGGGTAAAGGAGAAATGGTGGGGGCTTTGGCGGGTTGCTGTGGAGGGTGCCGGGCAGTTGACCGGGGTAGGGGTAGCCAGGTGGAAAGCATGGCCAGCAGTAGAAAAATGCTTATTGACATTTTCATTATAGTGGATTTATCAGTGGTGACAGTGTTTCCTAGCCTCAGAGCAGTGGGCAGCTGGGAGGAGGTGCTCTTATTCTCCATGGACTTTACAGTGTCACAGAACTTTTTGGAGTTAGTACTACAGGATGCAAATTTGAAAAAGCTAGCCTTAGCTTTCCTAAATGCCTGTGTATATTTGTTCCCAACTTCCCTGAAAAGTTGCATATCACGGGGGCTATTCGATGCTAATGCAGAACGCCACAGCCTGTTTTTGTGCTGGTCAAGGGCAGACAGGTCTGGAGCGAACCAAGGACTACATCTATTCCTAGTTCTACATTTTTTGAATGGGGCATGCTTATTTAAGACGGTGAGGAAGGCACTTTTAAAGAATAGCCAGGCATCGTCTACTGACGGGATGAGGTCAATGTCATTCCAGGATACCCCGGCCAGGTCAATTAGAAAGGCCTGCTCGCAGAAGTGTTTTAAGGAGCGTTTGACAGTGATGAGTGGAGGCCGTTTGACCGCTGAATAAGGTGCTATTTGGGACATAGACTAAGTGTGTCACATTCATAAGAAAGGACAGATACTGAAAGACCTCAAATGTGTGGTGTTTGTTTTCTCTCCAGGAGTCTGGAGAAAACCTCCCCCCCCCCCGGCCAGACAATGCAAAGCTCCCAAATGATGATTGACAGAGAAGCAGACAGAAGCAGGAGCATTTTAACAGAGCTAATAATGAGCTGCATTCCTGAGGTGGCAGAAGAATTATGATTATTCTATCTTGTCACAACTGCATACTGTCTCTGAGCACGTCTAAATTACTTCATTACAACCATGAGACAACATGTCGAAGCAGCCAGCATAGCTCACAGCAAACCCCTGGCAACCCCTGGCATCGATAAGTCAACACAACAACATCTCTGGTTTATATGTTTGAATATAGGAAGAAAAAGCCTCCAGTTATTTTTGCAAAGGGAGAAAGATGTAAGCTACTTGGCACAGCACCCCCAGCCCGCCGCGTGCATGTGAGGAAGTGAACCTGTCCTTGCAGATCTTCCTGCACTGACAAATGGTCATTAGAGCTACATCTTGGTAATTGTTCGGAATGCTTCAAAACATAGGAGCACTTAAGCCATACCCATAGACATGGAGGAATTTATGATTAATTGCCATTTTGGCAAGGAGTTTCACTGAGTTCTCCAGTTCTCAATGAAAGGAGTAGCTAATGTTGTAATCCTTATACTGACAGCAAAAACTCTTCACTAAATTTACACTCAACGAAAGCTACAAAGATGCTATTTAGATCCGTCTGTCTGGGAACAAATCAGGGCCTGGGTTCCCAAAAGCATCTTAAAACCTCTTGGATGTAAAGTTCCCTGTTTAGGGGTCTGCGTTGTTCTGGTACCGGTTCCGAGCAACTTTTTGGCTTACGAATTGATCTGTGGACACTGTCGATCAACATGGCTTGCATTGAGCGATAGCCCTGGTTCCTACAGACACAGTAGTATATTTTGTCTGCCTGTGTGACGTAGGGCAGATGTGAAATATGAAACCACTTGAAGCTGGGATGTCCCTCCTACCATTTAATTCGCTCTTCCGACTGTCCATCAACTCCTGGCTGAACCCTACGTCACAGCCACTGACAAAGCACATGCCTGCAATCCTTATTTAATAGTGCAGCAGGAGAGAGTGATTGCGTCACAACTGTACATTCAGAGATAAAAAAAAGCCATTATTCTAAAATAATTCATAGATTTTAAACAAAAAACACGTTCTGTTTGTCTTAGATGAGATGAACTCCTAAGGAGTTCAGGAAGCCAAGCTAGAGCTCGGTGAGACATTCACAGCTGTGGAGGCAGATGTTTTGATCTCTAACGCTAAACATACAAATATGTATTTTACAGTTATTAGAAGGGTGAAATCTTATAGTTAGTCATTTTATAATTTCATTATACTATATTTAGAAAGCATATAAGTCATTTTGAGCCTTATTCATACAGTTTTGTTGAATACAAAAAACATAGATATTTTTTATCGTATTTGTACTGTGCTTGAGCTTGTGTCCTCAAAATTGGGTACACCTCAGCAATTTATCACAGTATGCAGCATTGCTAGTTATTGTTTATGGCTTTCTCGTGATAAATAATTACTTTTGGAGATTACGTAAATTACCTTTTCGATTACATATAGTTCCATCTAGTTACACTGGTGTTCGTTAGAACCTTCGTAGGAGCATCATTAAATATCAGAGTTGTTTCCCGAAACCATCATAAGTAAAGTTGCACTTGAAAACACTTGTTATCTACTGACCGTCTCAGACCACTCATTGAACAGCTAAGGTAGTTGTTAGATTATTTTTTGCCGTTCCGCGTCGCTTTACACACAGAAGATCTCTGCTAAACATAGAATCAAGCTGTTTGCGATACAATTTTGTCTTCGCAATTTAACAAGCAAAGAATAAAAAGATGATTCTGAGATGACTGCATTAAAACAAAACACAGCAGGGCTATAGGCAACATAGGCCTATATAGATATATATATATACATATATATTTACTGTTCAGTCAATTGAGTTCTATTTGTAGGCTACACTGTCTGTAACGCCTCAGTATATTTCATGAGGTGTAACAACGTGTGCAATGAAGTGCCAAATTAATCTGTGATTTAGTGCATTATTATGGAGTAAGCATTAGAATGAGCCACCTCAATACTTGCAGCCATATGGTGATAGCTCTCTAGGAGCTGGTCTGTCATCAGTATTGTGGAATAATTATAAAGCTACGGTAAGATTTGAATGGAGAACGCTGATCAGGGAGCTGCGCTGCCTTTCTTTCATTCCTCTCAGTATCGACAAATGGTCCAACGACGCACTTCGCGAACGTTCTTTCTGCGTGGTGTTTTTGGGAAACTCATGTTACATCTTCGGCCGTTGTGGGAAAGATGCATCGTTAAAACACTTTAGTAAGCATCATTTCCATCGCTATCGGGAAACCGGGCCCAGTCCAATAAGAGCGGTCACATAAAACCAGGTCAGATCAATGTTCTAGCTGTTCCTTGGATCAACATCTGACGGTTGGATTCACATCTGACCAGAGGAGACTAACCGCACCATAGGCACTCTGCCCTCTGCTGACTCTCAGCAACAAAACCACCGTTTAAAGGAAGAGGATGTATATAATCTAGCACTATAGAAGGTATCATCTTAATACCCACATATTCCTCACCGAGCGAACAAAATAACTTTAAAGCGCCTGCAGAATACTTAGCTTTGCCTCAAGAGATTTAAAGGCTTCATCTGTAATGACTTAAATGGCTACGGCATTTTTACTCAGAATTGAGTCTTTAGAACTAAGCGGCGGTTCTTCGAGACAACATCTTGAAGGGAAAGTTATAATGGACACTTCTTGTGTCAGATTAATGACGGTAAAGAACAGGAATTCTGTCAACGCCAGCAGGATGCTTGCAACGGTACTCTAATTGTTTTGAATATGAAAGACCTGCTCAAAAGATTCTTCAAACAACTGAAGGCATGCATTAGCTAGATAGTAGAAGATAAAAACCAATAATGGATACACTATACTGGAGCTAAACGGTGGTTTGTTGACAAAACACTTCCTTGTTGGTACACACAGAATGGTCTCTATTAAGCAAGCATAGGAAAAGTGCAACGGGAGGAGACAACGTACAAAAAGCAAGACAATAATTGCATAGTAGCAGGGCCTACATTTGTTTTATTACTCAGTTCAAAGAGCACCGACAATGGTAGAGATCAGTGGTTATATGAGAAGCAATTTAGGGGGTAATTTGGAGTTTGCAATTTGATGCAAAAGAGGAGCAGTCAAGTGTAAATCAGTCTTGTTAACATACAACAGCTGGCCTTGTTCTCTACTGCACTTTGGATCAGAGTAAAGTTGAAGTGAGGCCATTGGCTGTGCACTCAAAGGTCAAGGGGTCACGTCTTAAGTGAGACACTGTTAAACCATTTGAAAGGCACTTAGATTATTATTTTCTATGTCAGGCAGGCCGTGTGTATGTGGAGCTATTGGAAAGATTAGGGGGAAATTATCATAGGGTCCTATTTTCCATAATGACAAGTGCTCACTCACCTTGTTGGAGTATTTTGCCAAAGTACTTGTTCTGACTGGTGCAGTTCCAGCGGCGAAAACGAAACTGGTACTGGCACTCCCGCACACCCAGCTTGGCACCCTTGGCGACCTCGTGGACGATCTCTGGCTGGTTCTGGCACAGCTCAGCCTGCTTGCCCGCTAGTCGCTTGGTCTTCCGACAGATACTATTGGGGTCCATGACCAGAGGGCTCCCCACTGCCCTACAGGGAAGCATACAACAGATAGACTGTGACTACAAATCACACTACAGCGGCATAGCATTATGATGTGTTCGTGTCTTACTCTTACTCCATATAAGTATCACTAAAGCTAAATGTATGTGTTCTTCTTTTAGGCCGTTTGATTACCTGACATCGGGTGTGGAGAGAAATAGTAAAGCTGCAGTGATGCGGAAACATAAAAAGGAGCTAGAGAGCTGTGTGCTAATTGCCGTGTTTCTTACCTAGCATTGACAGATGTATGTTTACCCTTTAGGAAAATTGTTTATTTCAATTCCTAACGGGAGTACGGGCCTCGGGTTCAACACTGTGAACTCTCGCCAGTCCTTCTCGTGACAGTTGCTATGACATAATGTGAGAACAGCCCTATCCCCCTGTTCCCTCGATTCAATAACTCTGCATCTGACTCCAGTTCAGCTGATGTGATCCGTAAAGCTCGGGTCCGTTTTTATCATTATGTGGGAGTAGGAGTGTGTGAGAATACCTCATTGCTTTTCGCTCACCCGTGTCACAGCTAATCTTCCTGACTAATAACATTCATCTGCCTTGTGAGTTTGTTTTAAGAAGTCAAACAAGCACTCTTGCCAATCCCGAGCATTTGTGGCCTGATAAGAAGCATGAGACACAGGACCGTTGCTCTTAAAATGTAATGCATCCCATCTCCAGTAAGTCAATTACATTATTAAGTCGAAACCATTTATATATCAATGTCCGAAACGTCACTGTATATCTGTGATTCAATCAAAATACCAATTATTTGCAGTTAGATGCACCTTTTTTAGCCATAGAGTCATGGAAAACAAAAATGTAACTGCCAACATACTGTACACAAAATAGCATAATGGCTGCACAGATTAAGTATAGAAAAATGATTGAAAGCCTAATAATTCACACTGCCCTAAAAGTGGGGAGTGAACAGTAGCTTAATGCCCACAATGTGAGCTGTCTTCACTGAAGTGTGAGAACTTGACTCCGACAGTCCAGCGTCACCGGCTTCTGGGATCCTGACATCCTACTGCCAGTTCCTGATGATGTATTGGTAACGTCTCTATGGAAACGGATCACAGGGGAACGCATCTCCGGCGCGCTATAGTATACCTACACAGATCTGAGATCCAATGATTCCACACCCATGTGCAAGTGACATGGGCAGACCCAGAACTTAGCAGACACACCGAGTCTTTACAACCCCTGATTATCTGACGTGTCATGGATCGTCAAACCTGGGGGGATCTGCGAGCCAGGATCATAGCTTTGAAATTGGCTCGGCAAGCTGCTCACAAAAAAGGGACCAGGTTTTACAGCAGGAGGTGTAGACTCGTAAAAAAAAAGAAAAAAGAAAAAAGAAGCAGACCATGTTTGAGTTTCTTCTCCAAGTCCTGTGTCATTGTCAAAGTGAAAGGGCAAACCCTCCTCGCCCAATTCAAAAGCAAGGCTTTTATATCACACGAGCAGCCGAAGCAGCTAGAACACTGGCAAGGACGAATCATGCGGTCTGAATATGGCTCCGGCAATATGTATGACGAAGACATTTCTCTGTCTTGAACACCATGCTGTGTTCCAGTGTCAATACAAACCAGGACCGACCTGAACAAAGCACTCACTATGAGGAACACAATGTTATCAGTGTTGAATATGAAAGGATAGGGATCTCTATAAAAGCACACATATCGGAACTACAAAATCAGATAAGCAATCAATCTTCCACGTCCATGCAATGTGTTCATTATTCCGTCTCCTTTATCAGTCACGGTAATGCTCATGGACACGATAATGCTGAAACAGAGTCTTATCACGAAAGAAAGGAGGATGCACTACCATCTACGCCATCAAGAGCCCTCCAAACAGTGCCTCGCATGAAATATCACAGCGATAACCAGAGACCAAAATAGAAAGGGAAACACTGATAAAGGACATGTATCCAAATAATCTAGTCTCCATGTGGGCCATCATGATCGTTTGGAGATAAGCTGTTCTTCTTGCTTTGTGTGGACCTCAAGTGACATTATGAAGTGCATGGCCATAAAGGCTTTTTTTCTCACTTTGCAAAACAATACATTTCATCCTCCTAATTCTCTATGCCGGCTATGGTGGATACGAAGTCGGTCATGACAAGGCTGGAACCCTAGCTGTGGAGAGTGGCTTGTGTTCAGCTCTCTGGTCCGTGTCGCCGAGCCACGGCACAATCGTCTCTAAAACTCAAATCCTGAACTCAAATCCTGCACAACACCAACGCGCCGCCGCTGTCCGTCACATGATTGTCTTGCAATAAGTGAGGACCACATGAGGTCTATGCGCGCACTGAAAAACCTCAATGTCTGGAAATTGGTGGAGGCCACATGCTCTGTGGTGAAACAGTGTACATAGTAGCCCCAGGCCAAGCCCTGTCATTGAATGAGACCTCACGTTGTCACTTATTGCAAGACAAACGTGTGACAGACAGCAGCGGTGCATCAGTGGATTTAGTGCTGTGATGGCGCCAGAGGGGAAGGCTGCCGTCTTATTGGATCTCAACCAACCCTGCTGTTTTGTTTGTTTTGTACATAAGGTTGCTGATACAGTCTATTTTGACTGAAAATAGCTTCTGGACATCAGAACTGGGATTGCTCAACTCAAACTGGACGAAGAGATCTTCATCAATGAGTCGGACGGGAGGGATATAATACAGACACCTGACCAGGCCCAAATCCCCGTTATTCGATGGAGAAGGAAACTGAGATTTCGCGGAAAGAGATCCGGGTGCCTTGTGAGGCTCAGGCGACCAGGGGCTAATCTGCCTATGCCTTCCGTCCTGCTAGCTAACGTTCAATCGCTGGAAAAATAAATGAAAAATACAAAAAATTAACTGAAAAAATATATAAAAAATAAACTGAAAGCACGTTTATCCTACCAACGGGATATTAAAAACTGTAATATCTTACGTTTCACTGAGTCATGGCTGAACGACGACATTAAGAACATAAAGATGGCGGGTTATACACTCTATCGGCAGGACAGAACAGCAGCTTCTGGCAAGACACGGGGCGAGGGCCTATGCATTCATGTAAGCTGGTGCACAATATCTAAGGAAGTCTCGAGGTTTTGCTCACCTGAGGTAGAGTATATCATGATAAGCTGTAGACCACACGTATCTACCAAGAGAGTTTTCATCTGTATTTTTTTATAGCTGTCAACATGCCACCACAGACCGATGCTGGCACTAAAACCGCACTCAATGAGCTGTATACCGCCATAAGCAAACAGGAAAACGCTCATCCAGAGGCTGCGCTCCTGGACTTTAATGCAGGGAAACTTAAATCAGTTTTACCTCATTTCTATCAGCATGTTAAATGTGTAACCAGAGGGAAAACAATTCTAGACCACCTTTACTCCACATACCATAATTCTATCCTTCTGATTCCTGCTTACACGCAAAAAATTCAAGCAGGAAGCACCAGTGACTCGGTTTATAAAAATGTGGTCAGATGAAACTGATGCTAAGCTACAGGACTGTTTTGCTAGCTCAGAATGGAATATGTTCTAGGATTCTTTCGATGGAATTGAGGAGCACACCACATCAGTCACTGGCTTTATCAATAAGTGCATCGAGGACGACGTCCCCACAGAGACCGTACGTACATACCCCAACCAGATGCCATGGACTACAGGCAACATCTGCACTGATCTAAAGGGTAGTGCTAGCCGCTTTCAAGGAGCGGGACTCTAACCTAAAAGCTTATAAGAAATCCAGCTATTTAAACAGGTCAACATTCACAAGGCCACAGGCCAGACGGATTACCAGGACGTGTACTCCAAGCATGCGCTGACCAACTGGCAAGTGTCTTCACTGACGTTTTCAACCTCTCCCTGTCTAAGTCTGTAATACCAACATGTTTCAAGCAGACCACCATAGTTCCTGTGCCCAAGAACACTAAGGCAACCTGCTTAACTGAATACCAATCCGTAGCACTCACGTCTGTAGCCATGAAATGCTTTGAAAGGCTGGTCATGGCTCACATCAACACCATTATCCCAGAAAAAGTAGACCCACTCCAATTTGCATACCGCACCAACAGATCTACAGATGATGCAATCTCTATTGCACTCCACACTGCCCTTTCACACCTGGACAAAAGGAACACCTATGTCAGAATGCTATTCATTGACTACAGCTCAGCGTTCAACACCATAGTGCCCTCAAAGCTCATCAATAAGCTAAGGACCCTGGGACTGAACACCTCCCTCCGCAACTGGATCCAGGACTTTCTGACGGCCGCCCCTAGGTGGTAAGGGTAGGTAACAACACATCCGCCATGCTAATCCTCAACACGGGGGCCCCTCAGGGGTGCGTGCTCAGTCCGCTTCTGTACTCCCTGTTCACTCATGACTGCACGGCCAGGCACGACTCCAACACCATCATTAAGTTTGCTGATGACACAACAGTGGTAGGCCTGATCCCCGACAACGATGAGACAGCCTATAGGGAGGAGGTCAAAGACCTGACCGTGTGGTTCAAGGACAACAACCTATCCCTCAACGTGACCAAGACAAAGGCCAAGACACAACATCATTCTCATCGATGGGGCTGTAGTGGAGCAGCTTGAGAGCTTCAAGTACCTTGGATCCACATCACCAACAAACTAACATGGTCCAAGCACACCAAGACAGTCATAAAGAGGGTACGACAAAACCTATTAATGCTCACTAGACTGAAAAGATTTGGCATGGGTCCTCAGATCTTCAAAAGGTTTTACAGCTGCACCATTGAGAGCATTCCAACAGGTTGCATCACTGCCTGGTATGGCACTACAGAGGGTAGTGCGTAAGGCCCATTACATCACTGGGGCCAAGCTTCCTGCCATCCATGACCTCTATACCAGGCGGTATCAGAGGAAGGCCCTAAAAATTGTCAAAGACACCAGCCACCCTAGTCATTGACTGTTCTCTCTGCTACTGCACGGCAAGCGGTACCGGAGTGCCAAGTCTAGGTCCAAGAGGCTTCTAAACAGCATCTACCCCAAGCCATAAGACTCCTGAACAGCTAATCAAATGGCTACGCAGACTATTTGCTTTGCCCCCCCCCCCCCCCCCCCCCCTACGCTGCTGCTACTCTCTGTTATTATCTATGCATAGTCACTTTAATAACTCTACCTACATGTACATATTACCTCAATTACCACGACACCGGTGCCCCCGCACATTGACTCTGTACCGGTACCCCCTGTATATAGCCCCGCTATTGTTATTTACTGCTGATCTTTAATCATTTGTTATTCTTATCTCTTACTTTTTGGGGTGTATTTTCTTAAAACTGCATTGTTGGTTAAGGGCTTGTAAGTAAGCATTTCACTGTAAGCTACACCTGTTGTATTCAGGGCATTGTGACAAATAAAATGTGATGTTTGATTTGATTTGATAACGATCTGGTATAATGAAGTGCTTCTCTACAGATGATGACGAGCTGAAGCTTGGCCCAGAACCCATTCCAGGAGCGGATGAGTGGAAATGGCACACGCTATATGCACACCTGTGGGCCACACTCCTGGCTGCCTGCCAGACTATGACCCACACACAGCCAGGAGGACCGGGAGTTTACTTGTCCTGAAACTTGCAAAGGCATTCCAAATTCTCTGGTCTTCACTGCTCTCTGCCAAAATGATTAGAGCCTAATCAAAGAAGCTCTGAAAGAAGAGGTTTATCTCAGAGACGTTTCATCTACCCCCACAAATGGCATCCTGTCTGTCTGGTCGGGCTGACAACCATTTGCTTTTAAAGACAAGGGGCAGAGAGACAGGAGTGAGATGGCATGCACAGCTCTCAACAGAAAGCATCTTTGTCCTGTCAAACTGCAGGACCTCCAGGTGTGCTCACCTGAGTACTCCAATTTTGTCTTTGGGGAGAGAGGTTCACAGTTTAGCAGTACTAATAGCTGGCCTTCAAACTTGAAAAGGTTTGATTTAGTTAAACATCCCTCTTCAGATGTGCGTGTCTGAAATGAATTGATTATACTTCAGAAAAAAATAATCTGTCTTGTGTCTTTTTAAGTCTCATACATCTCAGAGTACTGAACAAATAATTGTTTTATGATGACATATCCACTGCCTCAAGGTCCACAGGAAAAAATTCCAACTCTGACCTCCCTAATATCTCTGTTTTTACAACAGGCAATTGCAGACCTCCACAAGCTGAAGCTGAATCTTTTTTGGCTAGCTGAGTCATAACATTAGGGACTTTAGTTTTTTATTGTTGATTTCATTGAGTTACTTAACCACATTTTAGATATTAGTTCGTTACCAACAATAAAAAATGCTGTATTGAAAATAAATGTTGTGGTTCGTTAAGACATTTTTAGAGATTGTCTGATCAGTCATTACAATTGTTTTGAGTGAGTTTGCAGTAGGGAGGTGGTGATAGATAAAGAAAACGAAAACGTTTAATTAGTATGTAATTGTAGGCTAAGTATTACGAAATGCTTCACAGTGCGGTCAAGGTCATCAAAAGTATCACCATGTTATTACACTTGTCAATACGAGGCTCTTTGAATAGTGGTTGTATCAATAGAGTCAAATTCAGAATTACATGTATTTGAGTACATCATGCCAATCTTTAGCCAGATATCAACCATGGACGCGTGCAAAACATAACCTTACATAACATCAGATGACAAAAAAACACAGTTTTCTAAGAAACCTTATTTACATTAGCAACTCAACTTGACGCACATGTTAATTGTTTGTAGCATGACTTACCACCATAACCCAATGATATTGACCGGACACAGGAGGATGAAAAACAGGGCTAGTTGAGTCCGAGATAATGGAATCGTCATGATGAGAGTGTCCTTCAAAAAAACAACAACGTTAAATTAAAAAGTGAGAGGCGCCAATCCCCAATTCAATTAAGGTGTTGTTGTTTTCATTGGATGTCCTGCAGAGTTCGTAATCTGCAGGATTCAGCACACCCACTAAATGCTCAAAAAGTCATTTGAACCCCTCTTTGGATGCACCACTAAAGTTCGATTACACGGTCAGGA
Organism: Oncorhynchus mykiss; assembly: GCF_057628025.1. Lineage (NCBI taxonomy): Eukaryota > Metazoa > Chordata > Actinopteri > Salmoniformes > Salmonidae > Oncorhynchus > Oncorhynchus mykiss. The sequence continues at coordinate 57,589,451 of NC_143024.1, read as the reverse complement.
GGGAAGAGACATCGTGATGAAATGTGTTAACCTCTTCATAGTCGTCTCTCTGGCAGATAGATTCAAGACTGAAACACCAGAGGCAGAGGTGACAAGCACGTCCTGACTAAAACACCCAAATTCCAATAGCACAGCGATTTTAATCTGGCAGCAAGAATACTACAGCCCGGGGGTGATGGAATGTAGCCAGACTTTGGGCAGAAAAGTAAACCCATGGACCAGCAGATTCCGTGAGGACAATCAATGCTAGCGTTTTAGTGCAAAAGTAATACAATCTATTGGCCTTGGTAACAACTGTACATTTTTACTCGGCATCGAAGTGTCGGGTACTTTTCGATTCACAGGTAGGCGCAAAACCCGCACATTTATCCGGGTGTCTGCGCTCTAATGCACGTTTCAAGTGCTTAAAATATGCGCTCATCTCCCACCTGGTATGATGTCGCTTCGGGCCAAGTGAATACCTATTTTGTCACTCAGAAAAACGGGATAATAAGTTGGAAGAACCTGACTGTGTGCAAAAAAATATATTTTACATCAGAATGGCAGAGAAAGGGAAACATTTTCCCTGTGAGTTTATAGTGAAGAAATGAGAGCTTTCAGGTGTTGCATACCTTTGTCATATTTGCCACTATCTGTTGATAATGTGAACATGCATACTTCTGGGGAAACGATGTAGACCCAAAGTTGTTTTTCCGAAATAAAGTAGACCAATAGACCAGTAAAGCCAACTTCCATTGCAACTGTTGTGGAAAGGCAATAACTTTTTCATCAAAAATATTTATTGAGAGAGAGAGATAATATGTTTCTGCTCATCCATTCATCTATATTTGTATTTATTTATTCAGGACAAATAGCCTAAGGTAATCTTTGGGCTATTACCTACGTCTGTGCTGAAATATATTTTATGATTTGTTTACATTATACTGTATGGAAAAACCTTCTCAGTGCTTTTTCTTTGCTGAGCTCACATTCTATTGTTTCATATTAGTAATTAATAAATTATTTACAATCTTTTCACGACAAAAGGACACTTTGCGTCCATGTGTCATACATATTTTAGATAGGATTACCATCTACTAATCTCCTTTTAGAGTTGCCAAGGGCATCCCACTTGAAATTCAAGATCTCTGTCTTCATGTAGCCCATCAAAGATTCACCCCTGCATTCCAATACAGTGATCCAATCAATCACAATATAAACACAAGCAAACAGGTAATTTCACTAGTCTCATTTGCATTTTTCATTTCTCTCTCTTATAGCCCCGAGCGGCTAAGAGGAAAGAAGAGGAGCCTTGTCTACTATCTCATGTCCAGGTCTCTTTGATTCATACCTTTTGTTTCCCCTCCAACTTCAAAGGTGAGATATGGAAGAGTTTTGTCTACGCCGCAGGTGTGTCACTGTAATGATAGTTCAATTTATCATTAGATTTTTAAAAAAAAGAAAAAAAGTGATATCTGGCTCAATGTGTCATCAATGGGTCATGTGACAAAGCAGACATTGAATCTAAAGTTTTGTTGTTGTTGTGTGACCTACAGTAAAATCAAGATCACATGTCGGACACAATTCGAAGTAGACTGAACTGTGTATTTTCTGTGCAATTTTGTATCAAGTTTGAAGTCTGTCTTTATTAACCACATGCAGACAGTTCATGTCGCAGCTTTGAGTGCAATACATTACATTTGACCTAAATCCAATAAATTGGCCTACATAAATCTACCCTTACATTTTTGGAATTCCTGCAAAAAAAATGCTCTGCTATTTATATGAATTGCACTCATAATCATATAATAAAGTTATGAAAATGGGGTTATCACTCCTCGTCTATATTTAACTGAGGCATAATTGCAAGCATGACTACTCCACTTGTAGTCCCCCCTCCCCTCTCGCTCTGTATGGGTGAGTGTTTTTGTTAGGGAAGACTGATTCTTCATACTTGGCTTAAACTTTATGGACAATAAAGATCCCATTTCAAAGTACAGCAGGGTGTTGAGCCTGGGGCCTTGGCTGAGTGTTCCTGGGAACAGCCCTAAGCAGAACTAGAGTATGTCTTTAGCTGACAGTGCTTCAACAATCCCTTGTACTGCTAGCATGTGCTTCATACTTCGCGCTTGCAACGTGGCTCAGCGTACTCACCTTTTCACACTGCCTTCATCCAACCATGACCTACTGTCTGCCATGGGATTGCACCTCCTATCTCTGGTTACCAGAGCCTCATCTTTCTACCACACATTAGCCCTTTGTTTCTCAAATCTTATAAAATCCCCTTAATCTGTCAAAAAAAAGTCTGTCAATGCATTCCCCTGCGATTGTCATCCAAAATGATTCGAAATCCCATCACACATCATATTTTATATGCCAAATTAAATTAAGGCTAAGTCAAACTCGCATGATGTGTATGTGCCTTAACCTTTTTAAACAAACCACAGCCATTTTGTTTCACAACCGGTAAGGAAATGTCATTAGAAAACATCAATATTGCCACATGATACTACATATCTGTAAACACTACGTCTGTTTAGAAAAATAAATTGTGTTGTCGTCATATGTCATATGATATGATGTCCTGACTACAGCAAACGAGGGAGACGGATGCTATATTTTCATCCAAATTGTGTAAATGTTTTTAGGAAAACAGTAAGTTGCTCAGAGTAAATTGCACAGAGAGAAAAAAAGGATTATCTCGTATTCTCACATAGGCAAGGCCCGTTGGTGTTGACCTACACCTACAAATCAATGTCACTTGTCTGCACTGTCACCTATGACCCTTTGCGGTGAGTCCAGACCGCATGCTTCCTCGACACAAACCTAATTCCCATGCAGATTACGCATTCTGACTGTAAAAACGTGTTACATTTTTTACTGATCATGAGCTCACCCCCTCAGCAGCAAATTGTCCCCTTAGAATCGGGCCAGCCTATTGAAAACATAATTGATTCCAGCGGTTTTCGCATCTTCCAAGTGCGTCACTTTTAATACTCCATAATAGCATCACTGTTGAACTTTTGTTTATTAGATTAGGTTTGGTCCAATCAATTGCGTGAAAGTGAGACCCACTGTCTCTCGGATAGTGTCTATCTGATAGTGTGCCTATCACTTACATGCACAGCTGCTTTTATTTCACCAAGATCTGTCCTATTGGGCAGGGTCCTTTTACACGAAGCCATGGCACTACAGATGTGTTCTTATCTTGGGCCTGTGTTTAAAAGACAAAAGAGACAAAAGGAGATACGTGGAGCTGCTTCTGAATTTTCGCTCGCTCAACATGTGTCTCCGTGTGCTGCCTTGCGTCAACAGTGCCGGTGTCTTACAAAGGAAATACCGTATTTATGTACTACTAGTGAATCTCCCCCGGGAGAGAATGCTCTCTCAGAGGTCTTTTGTTTGTGTTGCACGTTTGCAGGGAGGTGATCAGAAGTTAACAGGCCACACACGGGTCACTGGAATGATAACTCCAGGTCATGCACAGTGCTCACAATGAGATGTACAGTAGTAAAACATTGTCGGGCCACAGTGTGCTTTTCTTTTCATTACCTTCACTACATTATTGTTCATTATGATACCTCATGATGGTATGTACAGTGGGTACACTACATAGTCAAGCCCTGCTACTTTGGAAATATTTGTTTTATTCGTTTTGTCTGAAAAACAATGCTATGGTTTATTAGTATATAGCGCCACATTGTGGAAATATATGTAAAGGACGCTTCAGAGAGAAGAGAGGAAAGAATTCATGACTAGCCTTGGCTACTCTGTAGCGTGAGCTTTGATGTCATCAATTATTTTATGAGATGTGCCATGAACTTATAAACATAGAGAGAGATCTTATTAAAACACTATACGATTCCATGCAGTATTAAAGTATTCTACATTAAGGATAATGTGGATGCTACAATAATTTTCAATATGCTACATTTAATCTCTCTGAACGTTCTGCGCCCCCCTGAACCGGTCTCTGGTGTCACAGGTCTGAATCAGCATGGAAACCAGTAGCCTACTGCTGCGGCCGTCCAGGGGACCATAATTGATGTGATGATTGTTGCTTGCGAGTGCGACTTTGGTAATCAGCGGTTGAGTAGATGAGTAGCCTCAGAGGCGAAGCCCCATTCCCGTCAAAATCTATCCACGTGAGAATATAGCGATAATCAGACCATGTGGTGATTTTTTTGCATGGAGGTGTTTGAGAGTGTCGGATTTGGTCAGCAAAAATATGTGATTGCTAATTTGCTAAATGAGGCTTATTTGATCGAATACAAGTGCCGTAATATATCTAGGTTGTTACGAATATTCTGATATAAGTGGACGCACGTGGCATTTTGGCAACTTTGAGAAAACAACTTTATATTTGAGTTGTGTCTGTCGTTCACACACGAGTATCTGCCCTCTCATTGGCTACAATGTTCCCACCTGATCTCACCTCCTTTTCCTGTCTTTGCAACGACTCCCATTGTTAGAGCAGAAACAAGACCATCTCCTCATTATATATATATATATATATATATATATATATATATCATTTTATTTAACCTTTTTTTTTAACTAGGCAAGTCAGTTAAGATTTTTATTTTATTTTACAATGAAGGCCTGCCCCTGCCCAACCCTCCCCTAACCTGGACAAAGCTGGGCCAATTGTGTGCCTCCCTATGGGACTCCAGATCACGGCTGGTTGTGATACAGCCCAGGATCAAACCAGGATCTGTAGAGACACCTCCAGCACAGAGATGCAGTGCCTTAGACCGATGTGCCACTCGGGAGCCTAAACACATTATATAGAGTATCTCTGATAGCCTACTCAAAATATGTTAGTGCCGGAAGACACATTTCAGTTGAAGGCATTCAGTTGTACAACTGATAACGCATCCCCATTTCCCTTTCCCTATTCAGAATCCTACCCTAAACCCTTACCCTAACCTTAACCCTCACAATAACCTTAAAGGCCCATTGCAGTCAAAAACATGATTTTCTGAATGTTATATGTATTTCCACACTATGTGGTTGGAATAATACTGTGACATTTTGAAATGTATGATGCCCTTTAAGTTTAAGAGATGTTTGAAAAGACTGCCTGAAATTTCTGCCTGTTTTGGAGGGATGGAGTTTTGGCCTGTCTGGTGACATCACTAGGCAGAAAATGTGTTAATAGATCAATAAGAAGGAGAGTTTCAAACCTCTCTGCCAATAACAGCTACTTTTCAGATTGCATCTCCCCACTCAGACGACTCTCAGACAGTCCTAGTAAAAAGCTATTTTTGTGTATTTTTGTATATTTTTATTGAGAAAATTCACAGTAAGGTACTTAATTGTTACCCAGAAATATTGGTATTGAGATAAAAACTGCTGCATTGAGCCTTTAACCATAACCATAATCCTTACCTAACCCTAACCTTAACCCTTAACCATTGAAATTCAATTGGGTAAGGGCTTCCCAAGGATCCCGATAGCAAGGAACACTCAAAATAGGTTGACCTTCCGGTGATTTGGTGCACGTCTGCCTCGTGAATATGTTCTTGATTTAATTTGCATACCGCATCGCAGATGCGTTTGGAAATCTTCATGAGCAATGCATGTATGCAAAGTAGCCAGTGCTATCTGTTGCTTCAACGGGGAGGTGAAGGGCAAAACGTGAAAATATGTGTCAAATGACATGGTGCATTTGGTCGCATGTTGGTTCTTGCCAAGAGGTGGACCATAAACAGCTATTGGGAGAGGGTGAAGCAGATCCTTTTGCACAACCCAAAACCCCTCATTTCTTATATACTAAAACAAATACACCAAGTGGTTAACCAGGTCCATTCACGTATAGGTTGGTGACTTATCAGCACCTCCCAAGGTCCTCACTTCTTCTCTGAGTGGAGTTGTGGGATGGGGGTGCGTGCGGTGGTGAGTTGTGACTGTTATTGTAACTTGGTGTGTTTATTGTTACTGTTGGTTGTAGTTGCTGATTGATGCTTCCATATTTAGCTCTATTATACAGTCCTTTGCTATGAGTGATATTATTGCTCCAGTTGTGCTATTGTTGTTAGTAGTCCATTGCATTCTGTCTTATTCTGGATCCATGAGCTTATCCTGTGTCACAGAACCACATCCTTTCCACGCCCCTATCTGTTGTTTGTGTGTCTCTATGACAATAAAGTGATCTAACTTTGAGGTTGCCTTATTCCCCTCTGACTGGGGGAGGTACTAGTGGGCCACAGATCAGCCCAAACGGAGAGTCGCTCTCGTTCAGGTAGGTTAATGCTACCACAAGTTTTTTTTAAATGGGCCTATTACAATAATATTTTGGAAATATGGTCTATTTTGCAGTGTAACATCTACAGGTTTGTTTTGTAGTGTCAGATCTAACTGAGTGTCCACTATCATCCATTTATGTACCCTAGTTCCCATAGCCTCTAGTAAGGTGTCGGGGCTTATAGGACAGTGACCTGGCCTGAGGTGTTGTGACCTCTACTGGCCTGACCTGGAGAAAGATATGCAGTGTCGTTCTAAACACGTAACAATTTCTTTCTAATCTAGGGCCTTTTTAGGGTCATTTTTGCAAGGTAAAAAAAAAGTGACAACCAGAGAGCGTTATCCTCTAAAATTGCACATATCCTCATAGTCCTCTATTTAGTCTCTTGGGGAAGGTTTCTCAGACACATATTATGAAAAATACATACATAATCATTATTCTATTATTTAATTAGCATTTGTAGGCCTGTGACATCCCAGGCCCTTCATAAAACCAGGCCAAGGTTTCCAAGTCAAGAAAACAACAACAATGTGCTTCTTGTAGGGCATGTTTGAACAGTCGTGCAGCTTAACATTTGTTTTATTTCACACACTAACCGTGTATCATAATTCATAGCAACCGTAAATCATTATTATTTGATTTTGTCTTAACCCGCAAATCTGGGCTTTGTGTTCGATTGAATGTGACTCTAGGATGCCCTCTAGTGTGACAGCCCACCCCTGTAAATAGGCTTTTCAGCTGAAGCAAGGATTGACTTAAAAACAGCTCATGTTTTATTAAAACCAACATTTATCTAGGCCACAGTATTGTGATCTATTTAGCCATGGGCGAGGTCGGCGGGTTTTATTTGACAATTTCTGTGATTCAGAGGGCTACAGAAAGAGTGCTGGAAACGCCTATGCTTATGTATTTCTGACGTTGGTGTGTTTTATTTGAGGCGGAGCTAGAGACCACTGACACGTAAGGATCCTGCATTAATTCCAAGGGAGAAGCTACATAGGCCTACATCTTTTTAGTCGAGAAGAATGTCCTTTTTAAATACAACCAGCTGCTAATGTTCTCTATTCGGATTGATGCATAAAATTACCCAACGAGTCGCACATTAGGGTGTGTGTAGGCTGGCGACGTAGTCTATAGTCAACGTTGAAAATGAGATTTGCAATGTTTATTTCTCTGCTGAGGCCGATCGGCCCGGTTATTATCGGTGTTTCTTTGGGATTTACCTTGAGTTTGCTTAGTGTCAATTGGGTAGAGGAAACTTGTGTCCTCGACGGGAAAGCGAGTGAAGAAATACGTTTGGCCCAAGATGGGAATTCAAAAGGAGCGAGGAGACCCAATTCGATATCGACTGTGGATGCCGAGGAAGATTTTGAGCCAAGAATAGTGCCATATAAACCAGTCCAACAAAGCCAAACAAAGCAACTTTTTCGGTAAGCACTCAAAAGGGATGGTTGAAACCCGAAAAGGTCAAATATGTTATTATAAACATGATTCAACAGTGTAGCCTACTTTAGATCTTATTTTTTCAGTTGACTACTGTCTGACGCTATTGCCCCACAACTTTTTTTCAGAATGGATATTTTATTGCCCCTTTTCCCAGAAAAACAATGTTGCCAATTTGTCTTTCAGAGGTATATTACGAGTTTAGGTTAATTTAGGCATGTGGTTGTTTTTCACCTTTCTTCGGCAGTTGTTCATTTTTGGCATTATTTCAACTCATAGATGTAAAGCACACTTAAACAACATCAGATAGCAATTAATGAACAATATACACATTACATTGGAAATCAGTCCGTTTTGGAGTCTGCTTTTATTATGACCACTAAAACAGAAACATCTGTGAAAGGACAACATTCCTGAAACTATTTCACTAATTTTTACAACCGTCGCCCTATCTGTGCCCTTCAGTCTCGGCTACCAGAGTACAGTATTTTGGGCCATAACAAATTATTGTAAAGTATTGTATTGATGTAGTCTACATAGTCTACCTACTGTATGTGAAAGAATATTTGGAGAATTGCATTTAATATGGTGCCATGTGCTTGCCTAACCCTGCGTAGGATGCACAGTCAAGTTTTGCATCATGGTGTAGTTCTGTATTACCCTGGATGTAGAAAATAGTCAAGTTAAACAAAAATCCTTGAACTATGAAATAACACATGGAATCATGAAGTAACCAAAAAGAAGTGTTAAACAAATACATACCAAGCGTGTGCAAAGCTGTCAAGGAAAAGGGTGGCTACTTTGAAGAATCTCAAATATATTTTGATTTGTTTAACACTTCTTTTTGGTTACTACATGATTCCATGTGTTATTTCATAGTTTTGATGTCTTCACTATTATTCTACAATGTAGAAAATAGTTTAAAAAAAATACAAACCCTGGAATGAATAGGTGTCCAAACTTTTGACTTGTACTACTATACATATAAACTCTTGGCATTCTCTCAACCAGCTTCACCTGGAATGCATTTCCAACAGTCCCAAACCATCTCAATTGGGTTGAGTGATTTGTGGAGGCCAGGTAATCTGATGCATCGTGCTCCTTTAAACAGTTGATGTTGAGATGTCTGTTACTTGAACTCTGTGACGCAATTATTTGGGCTGCAATCTGAGGTGCAGTAATGGATTTATCTTCTCCAGCAGAGGTAACTCTGGTTCTTCCTTTCTTGTGGCAGTCCTCGTGCGAGCCATTATCATTGTAAGGCTTGATTGTTTTTTTTACGACTGCACTTGAAGAAACTTTAAAAGTTCTTAATGTTCCGTATTGACTGACCTTCATGTCTTAAAGTAATGATGGACTGTTGTTTCTCTTTACTTAGTTGAGCTGTTCTTGCCAATTTATGGACTTGGTCTTTTACCAAATAGGGTTATCTTCTGTATACCACCCCTATTGATTGGCTCAAACACATTAAGAAGGAAATACATTCCACAAATTAACTTTTTAAGAAGGCACACCTGTTCATTGAAATGCTTTCCACTACCCCATGAAGCTGGTTGAGAGAACTCCACAAGTGTGCAAAGCTGTCAAGGCAAAGGGTGGCTGCTTTGAAGAATCTTAAACAAAGCAAAATACATTTTATATTTAACACTTTTTAGGTTACTACAGGTTTCCATATGTGTTATTTCATAGTGTTGATGTATTCACTATTATTCTACAATGTAGAAATACATAGAACCCTTGATACCACCCTCATGGTGGTAGGTGTTCTAAAACATTTGACTGGTACTCTATGTATATGTACAGTGCCTTGCAAAAGTATTCAGACCCCTTGGATTTCTTCACATGTTGTTACATAGTGGGATTAAAATGGATGTAATTGTCATTTTGATTTTAAAAATAAATAAGAGCTAAAATGTAGTTGTTACATAAGTATTCAGCCACTAGTTGTTACATAAGTATTCAGCCACTAACCTAAATTAGTTCAGGAGTCAAATTTGGAATGATAGCTGTTGAAGTGATTTTTTTTTAATGATTAACCCTTCATCTGTGCCCCATACATACTACATCTGTATGGTCCCTCATTTCAAGCACAGATTTAACTACCAAGACCGGGAGCTTTTGATAAGCCTCATAAAGAAGGGCAATGATTGTTAGATGGGTAACAATAACAAATTAGACATTCAATATATTTTTAAGCATGGTCAAGTTAATAATTGTTTGGGGTTTATATATTAAACCACCCAGACACAAAGATAATCGTCCTTCTGCTCAGGGATGTTACCATGAGGCCATTGGTGATTTTTAGAACAGCTACGTTGTTCAATGTCTGTGATGGTAGAAAACTGAGGAGGACTCAACAACATTGTAGTGACTCCACAATAATGACCTAAATATTCCAAAACTTGCATCTTGTATGCAACGAGGCACTAAAGTAATCCTGTAAAGGAATACACTTTTGCCAAAAAATGTTTGGTGCATATCCGGCACATCAGAGGAACTGCCTCTTTATTTTCGAGCATGGTGGTGGCTGCATCATGGTATGGGTATGCTTGCCATTGGCAAATACTGAGGAGTTTTTTTTTAAAGGATACAAATAAATGGGATGGAGCTAAGCACAAGCTAAATCCTAGAGGAAAACCTGCTTCTGTCTGCTTTACACCAGCGACTGGGAGAAGAATGTACCTTTCAGCAGGACAATCACCTACAACACAAGGCCAAATCTACACTGGAATTTCCAAGAAGACGGCGAATGTTCCTAAGTGGAACATAGTCATGTGAAAAAGTAGGCATACCCCCAGATTTATTTTTTTTATTTTTAAACATATTTGGACAGATGGATATGTGATCTTCACTTCAACACTATTGACAGATAAAGGTAACCTAATTTACAAAATACACTGAAAGATTATACTTTGCAATCATCTATTCATCAAAAATCAACAAATGTACACCCCTAGCTTCAATAGCTTGTGTTTCCCCCGTTGGCTGAAATAACTTAATGTAGCTGTTTCTTTTAACTGTCTATCAGTCTCTTACATTGACTGGAAGGAATTTTTGTCCACTCTACTTTACAGCACTGCTTCAACTGTCATGTTTGAGGGGTTTCTTGCATGCACGGCCCGTTTCAAGTCCCCATACAAAATTTAGATGGGATTGAGATTTGGGTTTTGACTCTGCCATTCCATAACCCTCAATTTCTTCTTTTTGAGCCGTTCTGTTGTAGCTTTGCTTCTGGGGTTTGGATTATTGTCCTGTTGCAAGATCCATGTTCGGTTCAGCTTCAGTTTTTTGACAGATGGCCCAACATTCTCAAGAATTCTCTGGTACAATCCTAGAATTCATGGTTGACTCAATGATGGCAAGTTGGCCAGGCCTTGAGGCAGCAAAGCAGCCCCAAACCAAAATGCCACCGCCTCCATGCTTTATGGTTGGTATGAGGTTCTTTCGTTTTTGCCAAACATGGTGTCTGGCATTGCGGCCAAACAACTTCACCTCATCTGTCCAGAGCACATTGTTCCAGTAGTTTTTGTCTTTACCCAGGTGTTGTTTGGCAAACGTCAGTCGTGTCTTGAGGCGTCTTCCTTCCTGACCTCCCATGTAAGCCAAGTTTATGCATGTCTCTTTCTGACAGATGACTCCTGTACTTCGACATTGATTGTGGCAAGAGAGGCCTGTAAGATCCCGTGATGTTACCCTGGGGTTCTTAGAGACTTCTATGAGCATATTTCAGTCAGCTCTTGGGCTGAATTTGGTGGGATGACATGTCCTAGGTAGATTGCCAGTGGCCTGGAAGTTTCTCCATTTGTAGATGAGCCATCGGACAGTGGAATGATGTACTTCAAACTTCTTGGAAATGGATTTGTAACCACTCCCAGAATCATGGGCATTAATAATAATTATTTTAAGAGCCTCGGATAGGTATTTTGCTTTTGGCATGATGTGTTACCACACACCCATATGGTTATGACCGAACCAGACCAAGTTTCTGATCTTTATGGAAGGCTGGACCCGCCTACATTTCTCTCCAATGATTTTCTAATCACTTGCACCTGTTTTGGTGCACCTGGTTCTAATTTTAACCATTTTATATGATGGTAACGGTAGGGGTGTAACTTTTTCTTCATAAGTAAAATGCATTTGTTTATTTTAATTGCGTAACATTTTCAAAGTGAATTTTCTTGTGTGTGGTTTGTTAAATTGGGTTACCTTTCAACGAATGTGGTGGGAATTTAGCTCAAATATGCATGTCCAAATATGTTAAAAAAATATCTATATACTTTCCAGGGGGTGTACTTACTTTTCACATGACTGTATATCTGCTTGAAAATATTTGATAAGGCTTGAAATTGACTGTCTAGCCATGATCCCCAAAATTCTGACAGCTTGAATAATTTAGAAAATAATAATGGGCAAATATTGTGCAATCCAGGTGTGCAAAGCTCATATAGTATAGACTTACCCAAGTTGACTCGCAGCTGTAATCGATGCCAAATGTGTTTCTAACATGTATTGACATAGGGAGGGGGATGCTTATGCAACGACTATACATTTGCTATTTAATTTCTATTCCTCTATTAAATGTTCAAGTTTTTCCTTTCACTTGAACATTAGTATTTTGTATAAATTGTTGCCAAAAAAATGACAAAACAATTGTAATCTCACTTTGTAACGCACAATGTGAAGAGATCCAAAGGTTCTGAATACTTTTGCGAGGAACTCTAAAAATATGTACAAAATCTCTGTTTAGTCTGTTTTTGTGGACTTGATTCTCTAGATTGAACTTTTCCCATTTGCAAATAGCAGCAATCGCTTAAAGTTTCGATCCATAGTTGCCACATACATTTTTGGATTGATAAGTACCCATCTGATTCTTGAAGAATAACACAAATGCCTCGTGAGCTTAGTACAACTGTCGTACACCAAAAAATAAACTCCAATGTTTTGTAAACAATGTAAATGACCACTGTTTTTAATACCATTTTGATATCACGGATGATCGGTCCTTGCATCCATAGCCTAGGTTCCATTTCTCCAGCCTCATCCCTCAGCTTCTTACTGAAACTGTGTTTTGGGGATGACACTTAATGTTTTCAATTTAAGGATTGCGTCTTTAAAAAAAAATTTTTTTTAATGTGAGTGTGTATGTTTTCCAGGGCTAAGTACATCAGTACAGAGCTGGGGATCCGGCAGCGCCTCTTTGTAGGGATCCTGACGTCCAAAAGCACCATCAACACATTGGGAGTGGCCGTGAACCGCACCATCAGCCACCACCTGGACACTGTGGTCTTCTTCACCGGCATGCGCAACCGCAAAGTGCCCCACGGCATGTTCGTGGTCACCCATGGGGACGAGAGGCTCATATGGAACATTTTCCAGACCATCAAGTACATCTTGGAGCACTATGTCCATGAGTATGACTGGTTCTACCTGGCCCAGGACGACACCTACACCGAGGCAGACCGGATCCAACAGCTGGTGGACCACCTGAGCATAGACCGGGAGCTTTACATGGGCAGCCCTGAGGAGTTTATAGGTGGGGAGATGGAGGGGAGGTACTGCTACGGTGGGTTCGGATACCTCCTGTCCCGTACCCTGCTGCTCCGGCTCAAACCCTTCCTGGAGAACTGTAGGAATGACATCCTGAGCGCCAGGCCTGACGAGTGGCTGGGCAGATGCATCATTGATTATGCCAACACCAACTGTGTGGCTGAGCATGAGGTAGGCTATGTATTGCTACTGTCTTGTACAGACGAGTTCCACAAAGGGAGTTCTGTTCCATGGGTTTATGATCCCTTTGACCAAGTGACTGTTTTCCGGAAATAGATTAGGCCTAGTCCTAGAATAAGAATCTTGTTTAAAGGAGATTCTCTATTCAGTAAGGAGATTCTCTATTCAGTTTTTTTTATGGCCCCGACTAGGCTTAATCTGTGCCCGAAAAAGCATCCCCAAGTGTTTCTCAGTAAGTTAACGTTTCTTGTGTCAACAAAGCAGACCTGTGTTGAAGACATAATGTCAAATACTTGCGCTGCGTTTGATTTAGTTCATCCAGTACAATAGAACCAATGTATAGTCACAAAAGTGGACGCTCAAGAATTGAACATGTGTATTTGGCCCAGGTCTGCTCTGAATAGAAACTACAAAGTCGATTACCTTTCACTGGCATCTTCCCCCAAAAAATATGAAACGGAGCCTGACTTTATGACGCCTCATAAACTTGACTCATTATCTGTCAGTGTAGTCGGCTGGTTCCTGCTCCGTAATCGCTTGAGATACACGCACACCATATTGTAAAAAAAAAAATTGAAGGCCATATACTACAACATCAAAACATAAGAGCCATCTTTCAAGATCCACCAGCCTCACATTAGAATACTTTCTTTCCAAACTACATCTGTAGTTAAAAAGTAGTCTCCTTAAAGTGTGTACTAGTGACATCTATAGAATAAAGCATGTTGCACCATTATTAGTGCAAAAACATAGTTGTAACACCATCTGTGTTTTAGCACTGCATTCTCTGTAGAGACAGAATTGCCCGTCTTCACACTGGGGCCCCTGAGGGTACTTGTCCCCTCTGCTGTGACGGGGAGCTTTGCTTCGCCTGTTCTGCACTGACAGTCAGGGACCCAGTGGAGCCCTGTCACAGTCACACTGCTTGTCCAAGTGACAGTTTAAATACTGTGCACCTTCGATAACTACATTGATTTCATCTGTTTGTATATGTTACCCGTTTTGGCCCATAGTGTGGCCGCATGCACATTACACCCGCATTTGTTCCAGCAATATCACCAGTTATACACCATTCTTCCGCAATACTATTTAGAAGTGGATTTATTTTTTACATAATGAGTAGTTAATGCAAGACAGTTTGAGTTTGCCTAAACTTTTTTCTCTGGCGTGTTACGTTCTATACCCTCTTTAATTGGGCTTCCATTTTTTATTTTTTTCCTATGGTCGCATTTGAGCAGGAAACCATCTTGTTTAAGAGTGTGTATTGGAACAGAAACGGAGGGCCTGTTTCACTGCTGCGTGGTCATCTTGCCTCAGGGCCAGCACAACTCCAGGAGGGAGAAGTAGGGGAAAAGTCAGATGAAAAAACATGGGAGAGTGTTACGTGGAAGTACAACTCACATTCCACAACTGTATTTGTAACAGTTGTCAGTTGTGTCGAAGTGACATTGATTCTTTAGACCTTTGCAATTCATTTTTCAGTCCGACGGTTGGTGACCTCGGTTCATGCGATTTCATTATTTGTTATTTTAATAGCTTGATCAGATTGGATAAATGCTTTCTTCCGAATTGGTTAACTTCTTAAGATGCTTACTCTATTCTAAATGGTTGTCTCTTTAGATTAAAGCTGCAATACATACCTTTTTGGGCAACCTGACCAAATTCACATAGAAATGTGAGTTATAGATCTGTCATGCTCACCGAAAGCAAGTCCTAGAGGCGGTGGATCTGTTCTGTGTGCTTAAGTTTTTGCTTTTACTTTGTTTTGTAAATTAGTGGGGGGAAAAATAATAATAAGAAATATTTCACCAGCGGTTTAGATGGTACAATGATTATCTACTGTACACTATACTTGCTTGTTTTGTCACACTGAAATTAGGCGAACATGCAGTAGACTTTTAGCAACCTGGAAATGGCGGAGCGATTTCTGCATAGTGCATCTTAAGTGGTCTTATTACCTATGGTAATGTAGGTGTTCGTACACTGATTCCTCTTAGGTTGTGACACCATACATTCCAGTAGTGTTTTTCCTATGAAGCCATTTCTAAAAGTTTGTTAAACATGAATTGTTTGGACAGAAGTTCTTTCAAGTTTTATTAGCTATAAGTACGGGATAGGCAAGGTATACATCGTCCAACGAAACGTTTACTTGCAGGTTCCTTCTCGACAATGCAACAGCAATAAGAAATAGTAAAACAATACAACAAAGTAAAATGGCAGAAGAATAGAAAACATTTTAGCATAAGTATAATACAGGAAGGAACTATTTTTAGTACAATAGAGCAGGTGGTCAGTCCAGTTCAAGTATTCAGCAGTGTAAAGGCTTGTAGATAGTTTCTATCAGACCTCATGTTCCAATAGGTCTGTGTGAGGTCCCTTCCTTAGGCGTTGTTTTGAGTAGATGTCCTGGATGGGTGGAAGTATCGTCCCAGTGATGTACTGGGCCGTCTTCACCAACCGCTGGAGGGTCTTGCAGAGCATTTGAACCGGTGGGCTATGTGTATTTTTATTTCATTAATTGAAAAAAATAAAAAAAATAATCTAAAGTGCTTTAGTCTTACATGTTGTTAGGATCTGTAATACAATGGTTGTCGGAACTCTTAGTACAGAAAGTTGTTGCTCAAAAAGAAGCCTTACTTTGCCTTTTGCTATGACCGATACGGGCTGTACGGGTCAATGGGTTTGGAAACTGCTAGTGAAACAGCCGCTAAGAAAAGTTTTTCTAAAACATGTCAGAGGACCAATGTTTGATCGTGGAGCATCATCAGGGCTAAATGTCTATCACTCTGAAATGCTGTTTTAGTGAGGAAAGATGACTAATTGCCTTAGGTGGACTAAAACTGACTCACTGTCTGACACATTCTCTTTTTTTTTTTTCTTCATACCTTCTCTTTGAAAGCACCCCATATCTCCCCTACATTCATTTACTCCATCCAAATGGATAGGAAAGCTTCCAAATCCATGTTCAAGTAAACAATTCTATCAGCTTTCAACCGTCACTACTAAATAATACACAGGGCTCTATTTCCAGCTTTCACTAAGGAGGCCGCAAGTGTCAAACGCACGTCAGTTGGCCATTTCGGCATGCGTGAGGTTCGGCAATTTATCTGTCTAACATCGGCTCACTTGCGCTGCGGTGGGAGGGGTAGCAATATCTGACTCGTGTCTTCAAAAATGAAAATTTCATGGAGCACAAAGGGTGAGATTTTAAGACCAACGAAAAGCAGGTCTTCGCGGTAACATGGATGGTAATGACATGGATTTTGAGGGCGGGAGCGCAAACCTATTCAGCCGTGACGCACAGTGCACATACTCTCCTGTAACAAGAGGGGAAATTTGCATTTTGCGCTGGTAACCCTGGCATTTAGTAACCTAAAACATTTGACATTTTTTGTTTTTAAGTTGATTTAAAAAAAACAAGCATAGTCTCCCCTCCCCCTCAGAAGGCAGTTTGTTTTTGGTAGCAGACTATGAATAAAGGGATTGACTAGCGAGACTGCTTTGAAATAAACCTTAATCACCCACAGCTTTACTTAAAGATCAAATTTGGAAGCAGCAAAACAGTGAGTGGATAAGTTATTTCAGCCAGCTCCCATTATTATTTTGGACATGCGTTAAACCTCCTATGTACATATGTCCATAAGAAATGTGCCGGTCGGTGACCCTCGTATTTATATATATTTTTTAATTAAAAACCAAACGTTTTATTAGGATGATTCAACGTCCTTGGCTTCCTGGTGAGAACGTCCATGGCTCGCATGCAATGCAATTTAAGAGCTGTCTGCTATTTCTGGAGAAGTGCGAATGCTATCTGTAGAGTGGATGTGTAGCCTATAATGATGAGGGGACATTACCCCCTCTTTATATTGAATTTGGATCTTTGTTTGGATCTCCTATGAAAAGTTTTGGAAGTGCGTAAAACCCTCTGTCGTCTACATTGCCTCATTTATTATGTCCTCGCAGGGAGCCGTTATTGTGGCTGTAACTATATTTAGACGGCCTATTTAAAACAAGTTGTTTTGATTTTATAATCGTTCACTCGCTTTTTAAGCCGTATCAGTAGTGACTTTAATCTTGCTTATTGACAATGTTTGGCATGTCCATCATTGAGACGTGGCAGGCGTAATGCTATTTTACAGTTGGCCTAGCCAATATATCAATGAAAAATGCTATGTTCAACAATGCATTTCCATATTGAAGCCGTGCAATTACTTCTTAGAACAATGTGCCTTGCAAACATGTTCAACATATTTAGCAAATATGGGACAAGCCTACATATATTTTGTTTCTGTAGGCTATTTAACAAAGTAGGCTATAACAAACTAACATTCAAATCAGCGTTGATGACAACGCAATACATAAAAGTCCGTAAATGCACAACTTGAAGCAACCACCTATTTAGCCATGGAGCAGGTTCTGATTGGCCAGTGAGGGGTCAAGCCTCCACCTACAACTTATTTATTCATCAAAACCCAGCCCTTTCACGCCACTGCGGCCATAATTCCAGCTGTGAAAATACCAAGAATATAGCACTATTGACAGCGCTAACATTTACCATTTGCCTTAGATTTGATGAAATGGAACCCAAAGACTTAACTCAGTCTTCTGTTTGTTTTCACCCAATTTCCCATGTTACCACTTTGCTAAATGTACAGTACCATTCAAAAGTTTGGACACACCTACTCATTCCAGAGTTTCTTTATTTTTACTATTTTCTACATTGTAGAATAATAGTGAAGACATCAACTGAAATAACACATGGAATCGTGTAGTAACCCCAAAAAGTCTTAAATTATTTGCCTTGCTTTAATGACAGCTTTGCACACTCTTGGCATTCTCTCAACCTGAGGTAGTCACCTGGAATGCATTTCAATTAACAGGTGTGCATTAAGTTGTGGAATTTCTTTCCTTAATGCGTTTGAACCAATCTGTTGTTGTGACAAGGGAGGGGTTGGTATGCAGAAGATAACCCCCAAAAAAAGTGTTACTACATGATTCCACGTGTTATTTCATAGTTGTGATGTCTTCACTATTATTCTACAATGTAGAAAATAAAAACCCTGGAATGTGTAGGTGTGTCCAAACCTTTGACTGGCACTGTACGTACATTTTTGTTTTGTTTTCAGGGGCTGCAGTACTACCATTATGAGATGGGCAAGAACTCGGATCCAAGTAAGGTGAAGAATGTGCAGTTTAATAATGCCTTGACTGTCCACCCGGTATCTGACCCTGAGCAGATGTACAGACTACACAAACACTTCACTGAAATCGAACTTCGGAGGACATACGATGAGATTGAGAAGTTGCAGGTAAACGATCTAATCCTGAACGCCACAAAACATCCTTTGTCCAGTGAACACCGATGCAGTCAGTCTCCCCTGTCTGTTTTCATTTAACATTGAGTGCTGAAGGCTTATTTCAGTTGAATATTTGTTTTGTGAATGACTGTTCTCTTGGTTGGACATAAGGGGCATTTAAAGATATGCTTGGGAACTTTGCCAACTAGTATTTTTTAAACCTCCTGCTTTGGGCTGGATGAGTTGTGTAGTTCATTCATGCAGAATTCCCTAGTTTTGAAAGTTTTCTGGAAGCCTTGCGGTGCCATTTTCCCCAAAATGTTCCCCACGTGGGCCAGCTCCCTAGCAATTTGAGGTCATGCCAAGAGATTCAGCCCCTCGCCATTTGCGTGACAGCTAACAAGATGTAGGGAGAGAGAGAGAGAGAGAGCGAGCGAGAGAGAGAGAGGATGTTGTGCAAATATCTGCATGTGACGTAGTATGCAATTTCCTGAGACCACTTTTGGCTCGCGAGCACTACTTTCAGAACTACTGGCTGAAACATACGAAAGTACTGGAGAATCTCTTCAATTGTAGCAGTACAGTATCACTGTCAGTTGGACTTTAGAGGTTATTTTTTATATCTGTACATCTCATGTGTCCACAGGCAGAGATAAAGAATGTGAGCAAAGTGGCTTTTGATGGCAACCGGAGCGCCCAGTGGCCCGTTGGGATCAATCCTACGTTTGAGCCGAAGTCACGTTTTGAGGTCATCCGATGGGACTACTTCACAGAGGAGCAGGTCTATTCATGCATTGACGGCTCCCCCAAGTGTGAACTGCGTGGCATTGATCGGTTGGACGTGGCTGACGTCATCGAGAGAGCCATGGGGGAGCTGAACAAGAAGTACAAGCCTGTCCTCCACCTGAAGAAGCAGCAGCTGATCAACGGCTACCGCCGCTTCGACCCCACTCGGGGCATGGAGTACACCCTGGACCTGCAGCTGGAGGTGGTCAATCAGAAGGGCCGCAGTCGCTCCATCACCAAGAGGGTCCACCTGGTGCGTCCCCTGAGTCGCATCGAGATCATCCCCATGCCTTACGTCACAGAGGCCACCAGGGTTCACGTCATCTTGCCGTTGACTTTTCAGGAACGGGGTGCCGTCAACCATTTTCTAGAAGTGTTTGCCACAAATTTGTTTGAGACCAGTGACAACGCCATCTTGACTTTACTGTTTATCTACGACCCATTCGAGGCCCAGCAGGTCAACCAGAATGACATATTCGCCAGTGTTAAAGCGCAGATCAATGCATACGAACGCAAGTATCCGGCAGTGAAGATCCTGTGGATAAGTGTCAAGACAGAAACCCCTTCTCAAATCAAATTCATGGACATCATTTCCAAGAAGCACCCAGTAGACACGCTGTTCTTCATCACCAACGTCAACACCAACGTCAACTCCGAGTTCCTCAACCGTTGCCGCATGAACTCCATCAACAACTGGCAGGTATTCTTCCCAATCCACTTCCAGGACTACAACCCAGACATTGCCTTCCACAACCAGGAGCCCCCACCCACAGTAGACCTGGTCAAGGACGCCGGACACTTTGACCGCAGTTCTTTCGAGGAGGCGTGCTTCTACAACTCCGACTACATGGTGACGCGCACGCGCATGGCCTCCGACGTGCAGGAGAACGAGGAGATCATGGAGACCTTGGATATCTATGACATGTTTGTCAGGTACTCCACCCTGCATGTGTTCAGGGCTGTGGAGCCGGCTCTGCACCAGAAGTACCACTACCAGGCCTGTAACCCGCAGCTCAGTGAGGACATCTACCACAGGTGTGTCCAGAGCAACCTGGATGGCCTGGGATCCCGTTCCCAGCTCGCCATGCTGTTATTTGAACAAGAGCAAGGAAATAGCACTTGATCACCAGCCCCCTTAGAAACTTGACCTAGTATGTGTGTGAGTGTGATGTGTGTATGCGTGCGTGTTTGTTTTAAAACTAATGCAGTACATTCCTAAGCGGAAACTTTTTTAAAACTAAATGTTTACAATAAAAATGTGCTGTCCGTACAGAAAACTATGGTGGAACCAATTGTGGTTTAAACATTCGGATTTGGTGGTCATGCTGGTCATCTCATTATTTTAACATGTTACAAAAGTTCTACATACCTTTTGTGGCTCTTGAGGGTATGGCTTTAAACCTGCACAGCTTTTGATACTTGGTCATTTGCAGTTTAGTAATCACTACTAAAGCACATGTGTGCCTTTTTTTTCTTTCTTTTTTTTTTATTTCCGTCAGTCCTCTTGTATTTTCATGTCCGTTATCATATCAAGCAAAATAAGTAGAGATGTTTTACATTGTATACGTTTTATCAATATTTGAGTCCCTTCCTTTCACATTACACTTCTCACATTTGAATGAATGAGCTGGCATCTGCAATATAGATTCACTCTACTCGCATGTTAACGGGAAGGAAGCTTTACGGCACTGACGTCATCAGATGCAGAATGCGATTACTGTGGGGTTGAGAGGATTGGATGGTATGTGTTGGTGCTGTGGGTCCCCATAGGTGACCTCACAAACAAGCCTGTAGATGTAGAGCCTCTTCAGGAGGTTACAGTAAAAAAAATAGAACGATATGATTCTCTTCTTTAGAATAGGGAATTATGTAATCTTTATCCATTACATTTATATATGCAACGTTCTGAATGTTTTAACTCTGAATACACCCCTGGTCAGATACGTTTGTCTGACGATATTTTGTGAGTCCTTGTTGAGAGGCTAACGCACAGTTCAGACGCTGAACTTTTGGTTAATCGAATTGAATAGAAATTAAGAGGTTGAAAGGTTTTGCTTGACATACTGATTGGTTTCATACAACCGCTTTCAACACTACAGACTTCCTTGTAGGCTTTGGGTCGAATTCAGGCACAACACCTCTTGTTTTAAAGAAGTGCATTGCACAAAAAGGACAAAGACAGACGATTCCCACACCTATGCAGCGCGGAAGATAATGTTTGAAACGGTGAATATGATGGGTTTAATGTGTATATTATAGGGATGGGCATTTTACAATTGTTGAATGTTCGTGGACCCCTTTTTTTCGAGTACTCAAATAACCCAAATCCTAATTGCCCTATATATTAAAACAATAAAAATGGAAGTGCCATTTTAAAATTAATTTATTGAAGCCGTAATATCAACTGGTTATATTATATCATGGAACACAATCTTCAAAAAGGCAGTAACCTCCGCATTTGCGCTTGCTTGTTAATTTAGCAGACAATACGCACTTATTTCCCGAGCCCTTATCACAGTCAAAACACATATTTCATAGTTTAAAATACATTTTAAAAACGATGTAATATAACAGAATAAAATGGAACAGAATATTTTTCCAAATGGGAAAAAAAGTTGCCCGTGCAAAGTGATGCGCATTGCATGTCGAACAGTTATCACCAGTGATCATTTGACACGTTTCTTAATGGATGAACACTCCCATTGAACACTGCATGGTGATGCATTATGGCCACATCTGTTTGTCGAGTAGGCATATACTTGTTTATTCAGATGAAAATACGCTCTTTGTCGTCATCAAACTAATGTTTTGCAGATGTTAAGTGTGGAACCTGTATGTTTAGGGGGGGTTATAGGCAAGGCTAACAAATTCTAAATGGCACCAACAGTTCGCAAAGTAACTTAAGCGGAAATAGTCAGGACACAACTATTCCAAAACTGCAGCTTGTTCCTGGAACACATTTTCCAACTTCAATCAACCAGTCCATTTAGAATTTGTAACTGTGTTCATTTGGCATGGAATGTAGCTTGTGTATCCAATCCGTTAGATACGTGTTTTATAGGCATTTGTTGCTGTGGGCCCAACGGGAGCTTGTGTGATCCCGCCACACACGAGACATGGAGGGGAAAGGGAATTTGGAGAAGAAATGTGTGACGCTTGGCTTGGTTTCTTTTTTTTTGTTGTACCCAGCAAATGCACATGTTCATATGGAACACAAGAGTCGAGGCAAATTTGAACGTTGTCTAAAGACAAAATGTCACTTGCCTTAGTTTTACAGTGGGCTATTTGGAGAGGAAAAAAAGTGATCTCTGGTTAAATATAGAGCTTTTACGTCCGTTGCAGTACTAATTTACTCATGCCTACTCGGTTAACTCGGTGGACTGGTGTCTTAAGATTTCCTGTCTCCAAGTCTCCTCAAACTTAATATAAACCATGATGTTAGCTATATTACTGTGCAACGTATGTTATATTTTTTCCCCCCGAGATTGCAAATAAATCTGTACATTGTAGTGCCCATCGGTTATGAATGTTTCAACCTCTGTGTCGAGAAGGGACACTCTAAAGTGATTTTCGTACCAGGTTAGGAGAGCATGTTCGCTAACCCGTCTCCTCAGGCTCCTTACTTGCTACCTTAAACCTCCCACCCTGCTGTGTAAGTTCTCCTAACCTGCTACGAAAAAGTAATCGAAGTGGCGTAAGAAGAATTGCCCGTGTTGAGAAGTTGTGTTTTTGCCGTCTGTTCCGGGTTTCAAAGATCACCAAAAACGACTAACCATGAGCCTTAGCGTTTCGGCCGCCACAGAAACAGACCCTGGGTCTGTTCTAACGTGACCAACAACCTGCGTGCCCATTTCTCCCGACAGGGGAATAATTGCTCTTACGCTCCATGAAACGGATACGCTCTTCACCCGTTCCGCGCCGAAAGAGCGGCAGAAAAGTCAGACGGAGTGGCAGGTAGCCTAGTGGTTAGAGCGTTGGGCCAGTAACCAAAAGGTTGCTTGATCGAATCCCCGAGCTGACAAGGTAAACATCTGTCGTTCTGCCCCTGAACAAGGCAGTTAACCCACTGTGCCTAGGCCCTCAATTACAATTAAGAATTTGTTCTTAACTGACTTGCCTTAAATTAAATAAAAACACAATTTCAGATGGCACTCCATGCCCGCTCTTCCATGGAGAAAGTGATGTATTTTTTTTGTGCACCGATAGAGCAGTGTTTGAACTTGGGCTAGCTGTGACTGGACTAGTTCACAGTAGTTGTTGGTTTCGGTGTGTTACACACATGTAATCTCAATATTTAAAGTAGGTATTTGAAATCAGTTGAACAAGACTGCAGTTATTAAAAATAAGAATTTGTTCTTACCTGACTTGCCTAGTTAAATAAAGGTCAAATAAATGTAATTGTGGTATGTACTGTAGAAGTTGGCAGTCAACATTGTTACATTACATTTCTATTACATCAGAATATACCTGAATATACACTACCAGTCAAAGTTTAGAACACTTACTCATTTGTACTATTTTCTACATTGTAGAATAATAGTGAACACATCAACTATGAAGTAACACACATGGAATCATGTTAAACAAATCAAAATATATTTGAGATTCTTCAAATACCCACCCTTTGCCTTGACAGTTTTGCACACTCTTGACTCTCTCAACCAGCTTCACGAGGTAGTCACCTGGAATGCATTTCAATTAACAGGTGTGCCTTTGTTAATTTGTGGAATTTCTTTCCTTAATGTGAGCCAATCAGTTGTGTTGTTGGGGGGGTGGTAATACAGAAGGTGGCCCTATTTGGTAAAAGAGCATTCCATGTTATGGCAAGAACAGCTCAAATAAGCAAAGATAAATAAACAGTCCATCATTGACTGACCTTCGTGTCTGAAAGTAATCTGGAAAATGTCAAGAACTTTGAAAGTTTCTTCAAGTCCAGTTGCAATAACCATCAAGCACTATGATGAAACTGGCTCATGAGGACTGGCAAAGGAATGTAAGACCCAGAGTTGGCTCTGCTGTAGAGGATAAGTTCATTAGTTACTAGCCTCTGAAATTGCAGCCCAAATACATGCTTCTGAGTTCAAGTAACAGACACATCTCATCTCACATCTCAACATCAGCTGTGAATCAGGCCTTTCATGGTCGAATTGAACACCAATAAGAAGAGACTTGCTTGGGCCAAGAAACACAAGCAATGGACATTAGACCGGTGGAAATTGGTCCTTTGGTCTGGAGTCCAAATTGGAGAATTCTAGTTCCAACCGCCTTATCTTTGTGAGACATGGTGTGGGTGAACGAATGATCTCAGCATGTGTATTTCCCACCATAAAGCATGATGGCGGAGGTGTTATGGTGTGAGAGTAGTTTGCAGGTGACACTCTGATATATTTAGAATTCAAGGTACACTTAACCAGCATGGCTCCCACAGCATTCTGCAGTGATACACCATCCCATCTGGTTTGCGCTTCGTGGGACTATAATTTTGTTTTTCAACAGGACAATGACCCAACAAACCTCCAGGCTGTGTAAGGGCTATTTGACCAAGAAGGAGACTGATGGAGTGCTCCATCAGATGACCTGGCTTCCACAATCCCCCAACCTCAAACAAATTGAGACGGTTTGGGATGAGTTGCACTGCAGAGTGAAGGAAAAGCAGCCAACAAATGCTCAGCATATGTGGGACTCCTTCAAGACTGTTAAAATCATTCCAGGTGAAGCTGGTTGAGAAAATGCCAAGAGTGCAAAGCTGTCATCAAGGCAACGGTTGGCTACTTTGAAGAATCTCATATTTTTTAACACTTTTTTGGGGGGGTTACTAAGTGATTCCATATGTGTTATTTCATAGTTGTGATGTCTTCACTATTCTACAATGTAGAAAATAGTAAAAATTAAGAAAAACCCTTGAATGATTAGATGTTCTAAAAATGTTGACCGGTAGTGTACGTAGTTTGAAATTACATTTGATATTTCCCTGCAACATTTATGGAAGTTTTTTTAAATTTTTTATTTCATGTTGATAAGTATTATTATATGTATTTAAATTGTATCACATTGTAGCCCTCAATATTTAATGGTTTGCTATCAAGCACACCCCAATTCCCACTCAGTATTGTGCAACCAGAGGCCTTTTGAGTGGATGCAGCAGGTACTAGAAACCTGAGTTTGAAATGTGAGTTTAAGTAAAATATGTGCAATACTGTATAGATTACAACAAAAAAATTGACTGTCCAATCAAGAACAAGGATTACATTTTTGTGACGTGTTGCAAGTTGAATACATGCTCTAAATTATATTTATTTAAAACTTATACCAAGGAAATATCCTGTGTAACAACACTGAATGTGACATGAACTGCTTTGACTTAACTTGCATTACTGTTTTGTGTGTTAATACACCACATTAGATTTATATTGTATTATACTGACAAACAAAATGGACACAGTCTATCATGACATGAAAACCTACTTAAAATAAATAACGTAATTCCCTTAAGTCTTGATTTTTTTTTCCCCCCAAGTGGTTTTGTAATTGCGTCCACAATTCTTAATGCGTGTCTACTTCACCAGAGACTGAGGTTACATTTATGCAAATTCAGAAGGCTGAAGCTCAAATAGAGATCTCAATTTGTTTGCTTTGTATCTCCGTGTGTGTGTGATATAATTTGTTCTGTTATTAGCTTTGTTTACACATGGTAATAGTGTGCGTGATCGACGTTTCCTATTTTGTATTTTACACAATGTATTTGCTTTTTACTGCCACTGTAATTCCAAGTATTGGATTCAGAGTTTGATCAATCCTTTTATTTACCAGCAATTTGAAGTGTCCAGTGCACTGTAGTATGTTTCTAATGGTAGTGTTAACCAAAGCCATTACTCATTGAATTGAGAAACTCTGGCAGGTTAGAAATTCAATCCATATCCTCCCTTTTTAAAGCAGCTGGCCCAATGCTATCCAGATATATATCAAAGGGTCCTATGTACAGTACAAACACTGATGTTTTGCCCCCATTTTAGGACATTTGTTACACAAATGCAGAACAGTTCTTCCCTACCAACAGAAAACCAAAATACTCATTGGTAAGTCTTCTGTTACAAAGATTTAGCATGTCATATTAATCCAAATGAGTCATTATGTACATAAAACACTCAATGGTATACTGAAATCTTCAATGAACTGTGAATTATTGTAATTTTGAAATAAACTATTTCAGTATGAACATTTTGTCTTATTTCCTTTTTTTAAAATGTGTAGTTTGGTGATGACCTAGCGTGGATAAATAGTGAGCGGAACATCAGATTGAGGCAGTGGAGCCAACAAAGCCAAAGTTGTCCTTTAGGTGTCAGCAAAAGAGCACATAATCATTCAGCCACAGCCAAACGTTGGCTGTTTGTCAATATTGCGAAAAGTGTGTGAAATCACACTTTCAAACTTTGGCAGTACACTATATTATATTTGGTATATTCTCAATCTTATTTGTACTTTGTCTTGTATCACATGTTCTTTTAAAATTTGTTTGGGAAAAATGTGAAACGCTAAATTATATTTATAGTGAGTGTATTTCAAGGGCCCAATGCATACCACCCCCAGGCATGCTGTGGAACCACCTAACTACATGGCAGCTGGGATCAAATTGTATGTCATTATTGTTGCACTCCATTTTGGACTTTCTCCTCCCACAAGGAAGGGTTCATTTGAAGAATTCAGACTTGAGGGTTCGTCCCAAATGGCAACCTATTACCTATATAGTTCATTACTTTTGACCAGAGCCTTATGGGTAGTGCAATACACGGGGAATAGGTTGGCCATATGGGATGCACCCTTTTTAGGTGAGCTGTTCAACTTTCACATTAGTTACACCAACTTGTTATCGAAAATGCTCGTTTGTTTCACGTTGATGCTTTGCAGAGAAACGGTTGAGTCACACTCAACCTGTTGTAAATGTATGAGCAACGTAAGTTGTCTTCTCCTTTCTCTCTGAAATTATTTTGACAACCGTCGCAGTGAGTATTAATACAAATGCCTGACGGCTGAAGCTCCTTAAAGCTCAAGAACAAAGTGACGAAGGCCAAGAAAAAGTGCATTTACAATAGATCATATGAGGCATTTTAATGTACCAATCTAAACTTTAATATTTGTACTTAACCATAACATTTATAAAATGTGTTCTAACAGAATAAACAGTTACAATAGCAGACTTCTGAACAAAACGTCTTCAGCATTCTCCTGTAAATCTTAGTGAATTTCCATTGGTGTCATACTGTTTGATAGAATTGCTCTGATCCGTTCTTCATCTTGAGCTGTCGACAGTGTAACGGTGCATGCCGCAATGCCATTTCACTCAATGAAACCCCTATTGCTGTCATGTGGAACATTCAGACCAAAATGAGAAATTTCGCAATACACAAATTTGTTATTACAGAGAATTGATTTTGATTGTGTGAATATACAATATGTCAACAGTATTGCGAACCTGAACAAGCAGAGAAGAGCGAAATTCAGTGAACGAACGAGCAGAGTGGCAAATTTAGTAATGGTAATGTACAGAATGCCGTCAACTGGGGAAATCAAGCAAGGTCAACTCCAGCTCCACAGCCACCATTTAGTTCCACTGTAATATGCACAGATGTCATTTGCAACTACTATTTGTAATATTACATACCAAATTATTTCAGAATTCTATGGACACATTCTCAGACGAGCCAAACATGTATGCTATACACACAGCAAATCACAGACCGACTCTTGAGGCTTTCCTGTATCTATACATGCATGACCGCCTATGTGTGACTGCAACAAGCGAAGTCGAGCTTTACATTGATCCTTTGACCCCACATTCACCTTAGTACAGCATCTCCTCAGTGTGCGACCTGTCCTTCAGTGTTGTTGATGACAGAGGAGAAACCGGGTATAGGGTGCCATCAGGGACCATGATTGGGAACTTTTGAAAATGATGATGCTTGGCCCCCGTGATTACTTGACATGGGGCAAGAGTAGATTTTATTTACGCTGATGAATGGGTCATTTCATTGTGGACTTGTCAAACAAAGCACAGCACAGAGCACTCAACAGGGTTACAGATATTAAAGGCCCAGTGGGGTCAAAAATGAGAGTTTCCTGTGTTATATTTCCACACGGAGGCTGGAATAATACTGTGAAATTGTGAAAATGATGATGGTTCCCTTTTAGTGTAATAATAGCTGTTTGAAAAGTCCGCCTGAAACGTCAGCCTGTTTTGGTGGGATGGAGTTTTGCCCTGCCTGGTGACATCACCTACTTCATAGACTAATAAGAAAGAGTTCCAAACCTCTCTGCCAATAACAGCTAGTTTCCCCCTCTCCACTCCCAGAGAGTCCTAGCTAAATTCTTGATTGAGAAATTTCTCTTTGCTAAGAAAATTTTTTCTTCATTTTTGACCATTTTAATTTAAAACAATCACAGGAAGGTACTTCATTGTTATCCAAATGATTTGATATTGAGATAAAAAAGATGCATTGCGGCCGTTTCTAAGATCACAAGCAAAATAAAAAAATAACAAATAGTTATATTCAAACATATTTATCTATTTATGTGATTGTGTGCTGTAATGTGAGGTATAAATGAATAACCCAGCAAAATACAAAATCGTATACCCACAGTCGATTTTCAGACAGTAGTCAAAGTGATAGGTCTTTCACTGAGGCTGTTCTACACGGGAGTGGACAGCAGTTTTAGTCCAGGATAAACTTTTACTGTAACAAATTCACTATCTAAGCCAAGAGATTGTGCAGGAGACATAAAGCAATTATTTTGGAAGCAACTTTGCTTCCAACAGGGATTTATGGGAAAGGACTCTTCTGGCCCTTTCTTTAAATAGAGGCGCTCAGCTACTACAGACTGTGGAATGTGCTCAATTGTGTGTATTCTGATTCATCCATGTCAAGGGGATTCACAGCACAGCTTGTTGCTTGCTATTCATTGCCTTTTTGAATGATGACCCAATATGGACACCATAATTGTTGTAAGAACTTCACCCAAGTCAGTAAATAAAATACAAATAATGACAGTCATACTAACCATATCTATGTGCATTTTGTTGCTTGGATGGAGCAAGGCAATTCCAATCATCTTTCTGACTGGTTTTGCTAATAAACAATATGTCAGTGTGATTACTACAATCATAACAGCTATATATATATATATATATATATATATATATATATGTATATATTTTTAAAATAATTTTCTCTAAAATATATAAATCAATTACAAAAATTAGTATTAGTGTTGAATTAAATTAATAATTATCCATTTAAAACAGTGCTTTCTCTTTGTGTTCAGGTTGAACCTATGTAAATGTATAATGCTACTCTCTAAAACACCTTTCCCATAAACCAGACATGTCAATCTCTCCTGGCTCAAAGTAGAGGAGAGATTGACCTCCTCACTGCTTGCCTCTGTGGGAGGTATTGACGTGTTGAAAGCACCAAACTGTCTGTTCAAACATCTAATACACAGCTCAGACACCCATACATACCCCACAAGAAATGCCACCAGGGGTCTCTTCACAGTCCCGAAGTCCAGAACAGACTCTGGGAAACTCAGTACTACATAGAGCCATAACTACATGGAACTCTCTTCCACACCAAATAACTCAAGCGAGCACTAAAATCAGATAAAACAACACCCCATGGCACAACGAGGACTGTGAAGAGACCCAAACACTTACACACAATCTAACACACTCACTCTCCACACACACACACACACACACATTTGTAATGTGGTATTGTGGATTTTATATTGTACATTTGTAATAAAAGAGCAATAATGTAATATATTGTATGATGCGTTGTTTTATTTATGATTTCGGCTGTTGTGTTTGGTTGTGATGTAATTGTTTTAACCCTGCTTGGACCACAGGAAGAGTAGCTGCTACCTTGGCAGCAGCTAATGGGGATCCTAATAAATACTAAATAGTGTATAGCTGGTACGCAGTATGGGCCCTATCATCAAAGCGAGGATAGTATGGTTTTAACACGCCAAAAGATCAATGTAATTCCTCTGATTTTGTTTGATATCTCTGTATAATGGTTCGATTGAATATGACCACCTGTCTTATACTCATCTTGTATACAATATAAAGGGGAAATGATGTCTCATCAAATAATGACATATTTTACAATGATTCAAAAACAGTGAGCTGAGTGAGAACTTATTGAGAATAATAATAACAAATTAAGAAAGGTACACAAATCAAGATACTGGAGTTGAGTAGAAATGAATCAAGATGGCTCAAAATGACATGCAGTCCTTGTCTTGTTCCCATGTGGTGACCATGTACCAAAATAACCAGTATAGAAATCGCAGAGTGGCCAGCTGTCAATTGTAGGAAGATTGAAGGTGGGCGTCTCCAGCTGGACAGTAATGTGGGGTCCAATCTGTGCTTACATACAAGTGGTCTGTTTGCAGCACAGGTTTGGTGTTCAACTTTGGCTGTAGCTTTTTCACTGGTGACAGCAAGAAAGGTATAGAACTGAGGTCCCAGGGTCTGTTTTGATGCCCGATCCAGCCCAGAGAGGACACAACTTTTGTTGTCATCAGGATGGAAAGATGGCCGCCGGCTCTAGCAGGCAAAGTCCTCAAACACATGTGGCTGTCCTTGGTGGTGGGGGAGATGGTGGTTCGGTAGAATCGTATTGGCGTAAGCTCCTTCAGGATGACTTCTGATCATGGTCATATCACTGGACTCCTGGTGGCCACAAAGACCACAACACAATAAGATATACAAAATGGGCCAGTTTCCCAGACACAGATAAAGATTAGTCTTGGACTAAGGGCTCTATTCAATTCGTATCGCCGAAGTATCGCGGAAGATCAATGTATACATTTTAAGGTAATTTCCAATTGAGCCAAAATATGCAGCGCTTACTGTGAATGCAGTCTCAGCGACCGTGGGTACATTGAGCATCTCTACTGATCAGTGTCCCACCCACGGGACGGTTGAGCTAATGTGCGCTAATGTGATTAGCATGAGGTTGTAAGTAACAAGAACATTTCCAAGGACATAGACATATCTGATATTGGCAGAAAGCTTAAATTATAGTTAATCTCACTGAACTGTTCAATTTACAGTAGCTATTACAGTGAAATAATGCCATGATATTGTTTGAGGAGTGCACAGTTATAAACTCAAAGTTATTAATATTCCAATTAGGTACATTTGAGCAGTCTAGATACAAAATTTTGAACAGAAATGCAATGTTTCATTGGATCAGTCTAAAGCTTTGCACATACACTGCTGCTAACAAGTGGCCAAAAACTAAATTGTGCTTGGGCTGGAATAATACATTATAGCCTTTCTCTTGTATTTAATTTTTTTTTCTTTGTTATTATTTTTTACCAGATCTAATGTGTTATATTCTCCTACATTATTTTCACATTTCCACAAACTTCAGTGTTTCCTTCCAAATGGTGTCAAGAATTTGCATAACCTTGCTTCAGGTCCTGAGCTACAGGCAGGTAGATTCGGGTATGTCATTTTAGGCAAAAATGTAAAAAAGGGGAGGATCCTTAAGAGGATCAATCGCGCTACAAAGCAGATCTTCAGCGCTCAGGGTTGAATAGAGCCCTAAGAATGTTCAATGGAGGCTTAGTCTGTGTCCTGGAAACTGGCCCTAACTGATGTACAGTTTAACGTTGGCTCAATAAACCAAAATTACAATGCCTTTGAATAAACCAAAATGATAATACCTTTGATGTAATGGTAGATATTTCATGTAGATGATTTTTTTACATCTAGGGAAAATGGATGATTTTGGATGATTTTATATGAACTCGAGAAGTAAATTTGTTCCTCATGAGGGAGGGACCTGGGAATTGGAGTTGCCTCTGGGGGGATGTAATCCTGTACAGTGGGATAAAACAATATTTTTAACAAGAGACTACCCTGATGTCCTTGAGAAAGACATGCAGTGATATAACTTGTAGTGATATATAAAGATGTATAGTGATATAGCTTATAGTGATATATAAAGATGATACATAAAGATTTGTTGTGACACAAAGATTTATAGTGATATATAAAGATGTATAGGGATAGAGCTTATAGTGATATATAAAGATGTATAGTGATATAGCTTGTAGTGATATATAAAGATGCATAGTGATATAGCTTATCGTGATATATATAGATTTATAGTGATATATAAATATTTATAATGATATAGCTTGTAGTGATACATATTTATAGTGATTTATAAATATTTACATTGATACTTAAAGATTTATAGTGAGATAGCTTATAGCTTATATAAAGATGTATTGATACATAAAGATTTATAGTGATATATAAAGATGTATAGTGATATGTAAAGATTTATAGGGATAGAGCTTATAATAATAAATAAAGATGTATAGTGATATATAAAGATGTATAGTGATATAGCTTGTAGTAATGTATAACGATTTATAATGATATAGCTTGTAGTGATATTTAGATTGACAACAAGTTGTGCCCAAATGGTACATCACGGCTAGAGTGAACTGAACAACCCCATTTTTAGGAGGTTCATTCTCCCTTCATGCACATACTGTGGATGTGTAGGCCCGCAACATGCCTGATGCAACATGCCTGCCCTCCACAAGCAACACGCTCACCTTACTGGCTTTCATATCTTGCAGATCCACAGTTGCAACTGTGGTCGTCTGTTGTTTCTTCTCATCCTTCTGTGGCCTCAGCAGACGCTGCAGCCTGTGCTTGATCACCTGCATGAAGGGAGGGAAGAGAGAAAGTCAGGAGTCCACTCCATCAGCACATCTGACATATCCCAGTGCTCAGCGAGCGGGGGCTATCCATATCATTAGCCTCGTATAACACGAGTGAAATCATTCACACTCATAATTGACACATAAGCAGTGATCGTAGTCCTCACGTAACAGTTGAAAAGGTCAAAGTCCCACTGACACTGATTAAGGCTGCCATTTTAGAATGTTGTCCTTGGGGTTTACAGATTATGAACAGCTGAAATGTGTGTAGGGTTGTAAAATTCCAGTAACTTTCCCAAAATGTACAGGTATTCCAGAAATCCCGGTTGGAATCAGGTGGGTATAAGCAGGAAATCCGGAATCCGCCAACTAGAATTTCTGAGGAAAACTAACAGAATTTTGCAACCCCGAATGTGTCCCCTTTTGTGAGCTTCATGCATATGAGACAATGTACCTCGTAAACATAATCCAAAATTTCTAAGATTGTCAAAATACTGGCTCCAATGAACAAGCCCATCTGGCCTCCAATGTCACCTGAAAAGGAAGACATCATATTAAGATTCCTCCTGGTATGGTTCCAGGTGATGTCAATGATAACTCATTATACTCATAGTTCAAACCCATTATCTCGAGTCCAAATTCCATTTAGTACCATTTATTACTAATTTACTACAAAGAACCACAGTCAGGCAGTTTCTATATTAAGACTCATCTTTAAACCACATGATTGTGGTTGAGAAACACCAATTGTTGAAAAAAACGTTGAATTGAATGTAAAAAATGGCGTAGAGAGAAAGGGGTCAGGGCCGAAAAGAGGAACACTCACCTAGTAAACCTGCAACATCGTACGCTTTTTTTTGTTCAATTGTTTCGTAGTTAAGAGCCTCGAAGAAGATGTCCAGCACCAGAAAGTTGTCTCTGGAGACGGAGGAAAATGTGAACATGAATAAAAGATAACTGCATGTGTTTATGATACGTTTGTTATAACCAATAGTGAAGTGTTACAGAGACAACAATACAACTTGCACTTTCCTTTTAAACTCAAAACACAGCACTGCAACGTCAACCGGATAAGACGTCAACACATATACCGTACCATGTCCTTTTTTTATGGTCATCATAAATTGTCACGGTGGCACATTCATGCCTTAAAAAGCAATTCAAAGTAATCAAGTTAATGACTGTCAGATTATGCGGCCTTTAAGATCTTAACAGCATTGAGCAGTGGACTTGAAAAGCACAGGCCGCATCTGAAAACGCAACCTAGTACACTACTTTTGACCAGGGTCCGTAGGTCTCTGGTCAAAAAGTAGTGCACTATATATGAATAGGGTGACATTTTCTCATGATGTGTAGCCAACCCCTGAGGGTGTCTCCATTTTCCAGCGCTGATCTTTTCCAGGTCATAGTCATATAAGTCGTCAAGTTAGATCTACCTGATATACTCCTCAGACTTGTCGTACTTCCTGGACAGGTAGCGAGCGGAGCCCTTGCTGGGGATCTTGACCATGGAGAGTTCCTTGCCGTAGCGGGTCAGGTTGCATGGTGTCTCACAGGGACAGGTGTCCCCAGTGCTCTTCTGGAGAAGGGCTGGGAACACAGAGCAGATTGATACATCCTGGGTTTGCGACAGCCTGGAACACAGAGCAGAGTGTTATAGCCTGGGTCTGGAAGATAGCCTCGAACACAGAGCAGTGTTGTTAGCCTGGCTCTAGGACATAGCTTGGGTCAGTAAGGCAGGTCTAAAGCCAGGTGATCCTAAATGAGCTATAGACTCCAGTGACGATGGAACAGCTGCCATGCACAAAGTGAGGCCCTTGTTCTCCTGCATGGGCACCATCAAATAGGATACTGGTGTGTTTGGGTTCCATCTTTGCCTCCCTAATAACCACTGTTGATGGATTTCAGTTAGCAAGTTAAAGGGGAATTCTGTTACTGTTTTATCCCCATATTTATTATCTCCAGTGCCTATGTGCTGGAGATAATGAATATGAAAATTGGTGGGATTTCCCTTTCTTATAAATTCAATGTTTACTAGTTTCTAAGTTTTTATTGTCAAGTGCACTGTACTGGTGCCGTGAAATGCCTTTCACGCTCTCTCTTTCCCAACGATGCAGTAGTTCTAGAAAAAATAAAATAAAAAAGAAGTAGACCAAAAAAAGAAGTACACAAAAAAAGCAACTCATCTATTTACAGGGTTAGTTCCAGGGTCAGTGCTAATATCCTATTTACAATGGGCAGGGATACTGGAGTGATACGATTAGATATGTATAGGGGTAAGGTGACTTAGCATCAGCATATATGAGAAACAGAGAAGCAGCAGCGTGTATGATATTTGAACGTGAGCGTGTGTGCGTATGTAGAGTCAGTATGAATATATGTGTGTGAGTGTGTAGAATGTGCATAGAGACAGTGCAAAAAAATAAAAGAGTCCATGCAGATAGTCCGTGTAGCCATTTTGTTAGCTGTTTAGCAGTCTCATGGCTTGGGGATAGAAAGATGTTCACGAGCCTATTGGTGTCATACTTGATGTTCGGATACTGCTTGTCGTGCGGAAGCAGAGAGAACAGTATATGGTTGGGGTGGCTGGAGTCTTTAACAATTTTCCCAGAACTTCCTTTCAACACTGCCTGATATAGAGGTCCTCGATGTCAGCGAGGTCAGCCCCAGTGATGTACTGCCTGTCCGCACCACCCCTTGTAGTGCCATGCGATTGAGAGAAAGGTGCCGTTGCCATACCAAGCAGCGATGCAGCCAGTCAAGATGTTCTCAATGGTGCAGCTGTAGAACTTTTAAAGTATTTGATGGCCATTGCCAAATCTTTTCAAACTACTGAGGTGAAAGAGGCTTCTTCACGACTGTTTGCATGTGATATGTGGACCATTTTAAGTCCTTAGTGATTTGGACACAGAGGAACTTGAAGCGCTTGACCCGCTCCACTGCAGCCCTGTCGATGTGAATGGGGGTGTGCTCGCCCCACTTCCGTTTCCTGTAGTACACGATCAGCTCCTTGCTCTTACTGACATTGAGGTAGAGGTTGTTTTCCTGGCACCACACTGCCTGGTGCTGAGGGTCAGTGTGGCAGAGGTAATGTTACTACATGCTTAATATACTTACTGAAATCATGGCTATTTCATTGGGTGCACACACTAACACATACAGTGCATTGACTTTTTCCACATTTTGTTATTCTAAAATTGATTAAATTGTTCCCACTGTCAGGTTGGATGGGGAGCGTCGCTGCACAGCTGTTTTCAGGTCTCTCCAGAGATGTCTGCTTGGGTTGAAATCTGGGCTCTGGCTGGGCCACTCAAAGACATTCAGAGACTTGTCCTGAAGCCACTCCTGCATTGTCTTGGCTGTGTGCTTAGGGGTTGTTGTCGTGTTGGAAGGTGAACCTTCACCACAGTCTGAGTTCCTGAGCACTCTGGAGCAAGTTTTCATCGAGAAACTCTGTACTTTGCTCCGTTCATCTTTCCCTCGATCCTGACTAGTCTCCCAGTCCCTGCCGCTAAAAAACATCCCCACAGCATGATGTGGCCACCACCATGCTTCACCGTAGGGATGGTGCCAGGTTTCCTCCATATGTGATGCTTGGAATTCAGGTCAAATAGTTCAATCTTGGTTTCATCAGACCAGAGAATCTTGTTTCTCATGGTCTGAGAGTCTTTTAGGTGCCTTTTGGAAAACTCCAAGCGGGCTGTCATGCACCTTTTACTGAGGAGTGGCTTCCGTCTGACCACTCTACCATAAAGGCTTGATTGGTGGAGTGCTGCAGAGATGATTGTCCTTCTGGATGGTTCTCCCATCTCCACAGAGGAACTCTGGAGCTCTGTCAGAGTGACCATCAGGTTCTTGGTCACCTCCCTGACCAAGGCCCTTCTCCCCCGATTGCTTAGTTTGGCCGGGCGGCCAGCTCTAGGAAGAGTCTTGGTGGTTCCAAACATTTTCAATGTAAGAATGGCGATTGTGTTCTTGGGGACTTTTTTTTGGTACCCTTCTCCAGGTCCTGTATCGGAGCTCTACGGACCATTCCTTCGACCTCATGTCTTGGTTTTTGCTCTGACATTTACTGTCAACTGTAGGACCCTATATAGACAGGTTCGTGCCTTTCCAAATCATGTCCAATCAATTGAATTTACCACAGATGATGATCAAGGGAAATAGGATACACCTGAGCTCAACTTCGAGTCTCATAGCAAAAGGTCTGAATAGTAATGTAAATAAGATATTTCTGTTTTTCATTTTTAATACATTTGCACACAAAAAAAAAACCTTGTGTTTGCTTTGTCCTTATGGGGTATTATGTGTAGATTGATGAGAAAAAATAATAATTTAATCCTTTTTAGAATAAGGCTGTAACGTAAGAAAATGTGGAAAAAGTCAAGGGGCCTGAATACTTTCCAAATGCACTGTACATGCATAAACAATTTCTCATTCACAGCGATAAAAGCAAATATATGCACAATCAGAAAAAAAAACTCACATACTACATAAACATAGACCACAATACATGGCTTACTCAATCATCCCTCTTTTCAAGACAAATTTCAATTCAGTTGGACAAAATGGCCAGTGTCTATGACCTGATAACAGTAATTCCAATTTTATAACTCTTATAATGAGGTTATTTGTATGCAGGGGCAACACATAATCTATTCTTGGACTGAGGCACACAAAAAAAAATCAACTATATAATACAAATATATAAATAATGTTTTAAGTTATTACCTTTCACAATGGCTGAATTTATTCTGATTATTTGAGTGGAAAATGTAACCGATATAAATATGAACAGTTCTTGTAAGATATATCTACATTTAGCTCACCCACCCATTAAATGGGCTTGGATTCTTTTTGAAGAAGATGATAATTAAATGTCTGGCTTATTAGGCTTGAAAATCCTAATTGTACTAATATATCTCTCATCACATAATAAAGCGTTTCTTTTATGACCGTCATAGTATCTTTGAGACAAATCACCTCTGCACAGAGATAACCCGAACCAGACAGTGGGGAGTCGGCCGCACCGTATGGAGTTGGTTTGGTGAAGGAATATCAATGTACTGTGAAAGCTCCAACGTGAAGTCGAGTAAGGAGTTGGGTAACATCGTTGTCACTCACAGCATGCGCATTTCCTTCTCCTACAATTGACATATCAACATGGAGGCAATTTCATTTTGAAATCTTTACCCAGGCTATCTCCACCCATACACTGAAACTCAATATTTCCTTATAAAGTGAGTCAACATTCTGAGTTACTGATTTCACTGTCGTTTTACTCTATTATAATAGTAAATAAAAATGTTTCTTACCAAGCGCCTTGTCAACACACTTGATGTTACTGGGAGTGCAGATATCGGCAGTTCCTGGAGTACAAAACATGAAATGAGTTTGATCAATCAAAAACAAAATGGTCGCCGCCTGTATGTCTGCCAACATGGAAAACTCTCATTGAGAACAGAACACTAGCTTATCATTCATCTACGAACGCAGACATGGGAAGATGAGTTCCAGGGATAGGGTGTCCGCCTCTGATTGCATCGAGAAATGGAGCACCGGGGCCCCACCCCAAAGGCATATTTAGAAAGTCTAAAAACCAATCAACGATTTACCTTCTCACCGTGACAAACACAGAGCAGGGGGCACTAACGATAGGAATTCATCAGGAGCACAATTAATCGCGGGAAATATGTGTGGCAACGCAGACGACAAAATGTTCTTTGAGTTAATGTTTTGAGAACAGTCGCCTTTCCAATTTGCATTAGGGAAGATTGATTTGGGGACATTAAAGTCGGGGGCACAGAGGAGCAGAGTCGTCATTATGATCAGGGTAGCAGGAATGCACAGGAAATCTTTCACCATATTTCCAATGGAGAGAGGTCAGGTGTGTCTGTACAGGGGATTTTCATCAAGGAATGAAAAGAAGCAGATTGGTATACCACATAGGACTCCAGCCGTGCCGAGACGTACATATTGACAGTGTGAACATGAAATGGTTGAAACAGGGACAAAATGATCTAATATCAGTGAACCACTGGTTGAATCAACGTTGTTTCCACGTCATTTCAAGGAAATCAGGTTGAACCCACGTGGAATAGATGTCGGATGGATGTCTGTGCCATGTAGGGAGTGCGGTTTACAGTAGACTACTTACCTGGCATGTGCACCATCCTGCAGTTGCACTCCCGGAGCACCTCCCTGGTCTCGCAGCGCAGGCGGCAGGCACTGATGCTGTAGGTGTCGTATCCCGGGATCATCTGGTCGCTGGTGGAGCGGCAGTTCCCCCAGGGCTGGGGCAGGTAGGTCAGCTAAGCACAGAGTGATTGATTAGAGCCGTGTCTGAGCCACAGGGAGGAGAAGTGGGAAAAGTACTGAGGGGTTGCTAATCTGGGAGAAAGCAGTGCCGGGGCCTACCCTTTGTTCCTGACATGAAACAAAGGTCTGGAATCCCGGGGAGACTCCGAAGCCCAGCTGGTGGATGTAGGGAGGCTCATCCTGGCTGTGGATCTGCACGCGGATCCCTGCCTCTAACGACGTCTCATCTTCCGGGATAAAAGAGGCACGCGCAGGCAGTACAAAGACACACATACAGAGTGGATTCATTCAGCCTTTTATTCATCAATCCTAGGGGAGGGCTAATTTTCACTACGCCTATCTCAGTCATGAGAAAAATGAGACACTGACAATGTGTGTGTGTGTGTGTGTGTGTGTGTGTGTGTGTGTGTGTGTGTGTGTGTGTGTGTGTGTGTGTGTGTGTGTGTGTGTGTGTGTGTGTAGTATATGACTAACAGTGCTGTCAACAGATGTATCCCTTCCAGTAATCATTTTACAAAAACACTATTCAGGATGGTGATGCCATTGCAAAAATGTATCGCTAGGGTCCCCTCACAAACAAGATTCAGAGATTTATGACAACAGACACAGGAGCCCGCAACATCACGTAAGATTTATGGCTTACTTGTCTCTTTCCAGATGGGGAGATACTCGTCCTGTTGAATATCCAACATAATCTCCAGGCCATTTCCCATTCCACCTTGCTTGGTTTTCCTGGACGTCGACTTGTTCCCGTTGAAAGTGTAACATTTTCCGTATCTGGTGTAGACCTACAGGAGAATATGTTCGTATCAGAAATGTCATAATAAACATGACAATATCCATCTCCACTATGACAGACGTACTCGTGAGGTGTCGTAATGAAGTTGAAGATATGGCCTGGAAAATGAACAAGATTGTCTACGTGGTTTCACATTCTCTGTCTGTAATAAACATAGGAGATGTGTTTTGAGGGGAGAGTTACATACCAACAGTCTTGATCTTTACTGATAAAAACATATCAAAAACACAACTTGTAACATATATCTGTATTTGACATACTTACTGTATGACTACGATAAAATTATCCATTCAGGATTCCACAGATATCCCCCAAGATCTTTTTAATCTACGTTAATAAGAAAATATTTTTAAAAAAACAGAAGCATTTGAAACTGATGTACAATATCATTCGAAAGCTTGACAGCAGCCTTTTAAGGAAGTGAATTTTCTTTGTTTATGGGCCTTATCTCACTACAGTACAAGCCAAAGTGACACATGTCTATTATTTTGACTTGACACCATGAACCTTGTGAAATGAAAGAATGAAAGATGAGAAAATCACATGACAAACATAATGAGCAGATGAGACAGCGGGGTTGACAGTAAAATTACAACAGTGTCAAATCCAGAATGTTTCTGTAAAAACAAGCCTGTTTTTACTTCAATATCACCCCACTTAGAGTTGCATAATTCCAGTAACTTTCTCAAAATGGCCTGGTCTTCCAGAAATCGCAGATGGAAGATTCCCGGAACAGGTCGGAATAAGCAGGAAATCCAGAAATCCTGGGAATTATCAGAATTTTGCAACCCTAAGCACAAGCCTTAAGCCTTAATGACTGGTGTGACGGATAAATTAGGGACAAAAATGAGACAACATTGATAGTTACACACAAATTAAAGCCACGGTTGAGCTATAAAACCCGTACACTGTCATCTGGCTCTGCTGGCTGTTGTACACCGTCCATAACAGTCATTAAGACCAGTTTTGTTGTTGTTTGATTCCCAGATTGCCCCTTTAAGCCCAAATCAAATTGTTTTGGTTGCCTACACAGATTTGCAGATGTTATCGCAGGTGCAGCGAAATGCTTATACAGACGCTTACAGTTGAAGTCGGAAGTTTACATACACTTAGGTTGAAGTCATTAAAGCAAATTTTTCAACCACTCCACAAATTTCTTGTTAACAAACGATTGTTTTGGCAAGTCGGTTAGGACATCTACTTTGTGCATGACACAAGTAATTTTTCCAGCAATTGTTAACAGACAGATTATTTCACTTATAATTCACTGTATCACAATTCCATTGTGTCAAAAGTATACATACACTAAGTTGACTGTGCCTTTAAACAGCTTGGAAAATTCCAGAAAATGATGTCATGGCTTCAGAAGCTTCTGATAAGCTAATTGACATTATTTGAGTCAATTGTAGGTGGACCTGTTGATGTATTTCAAGGCCTACCTCCAAACGCAGTGCCTCTTTGCTTGACATCATGGGAAAATCTAAAGAAATCTCAGAAAAATAATTGTAGACCTCCACAAGTCTGGTTCATCCTTGGGAGCAATTTCCAAATGCCTGAAAGGTACCACGTTCATCTGTACAAACAATAATACGCAAGTATAAACACCATGGGACCACGCAGCCGTCGTACTGCTCAGGAACGAGACGTGTTCTGTCTCCTAGAGATGAACGTTCTTTGGTGCAAAAAGTGAAAATTAATCCCAGAACAACAGCAAAGGACCTTGTGAAGATGCTGGAGGAAATAGGTACAAAAGTATCTAAATCCAGAGTAATACGGGTCCTATATATCGACATAACCTGAAAGGACTCTCAGCAAGGAAGAAGTCACTGCTCCAAAACTGCCATAAAAAGCCAGGCTACAGTTTGCAACTGCACATGGGGACAAAGATTGTACTTTTAGGAGAAATGTCCTCTGGTCTGATGAAACAAAAATAGAACTGTTTGGCCATTATGACCATTGTTATGTTTGGATGAAAAAGGGGGAGTCTTGCAAGCCGAAGAACACCATCCCAACCGTGAAGCACTGGGGTGGCAGCATCATGTTGTCCCCACAACAGGAAGGACTGGTGCACTTCACAAAATAGATGGCATCATGATGCTTGAAAATGATGTGGATATATTGAAGCAACATCTCAAGACATCAGTTAAAGTTAAAGCTTGGTCGCAAATGGGTCTTCCAAATGGACAATGACCCCAAGCATACTTCCAAAGTTGTGGCAAAATGGCTTAAGGACAACAAAGTCAAGGTATTGGAGTGGCCATCACAAAGCCCTGACCTCAATCCTATTGAAAATGTGTGGACAGAACTGAAAAAGCATGTGCTAGCAAGGAGGCCTACAAACCTGACTCAGTTACACCAGCTCTGTCAGGAGGAATGGGCCAAAATTCACCCAACTTATTGTGGGAAGCTTGTTGAAGGCTACCCGAAATGTTTGACCCCAGTTAAATAATTTAAAGGCAATACTACCAAATACTAATCGCGTGTATGTAAACGTCTTCCCCACTGGGAATGTGATGAAAGAAATAAAATCAGAAATAAATCATTCTCTCTACTATTATTCTGACATTTCACATTCTTAAAATAAAGTGGGGATCCTAACTGACCTAAGACAGGACATTTTTACTAGGATTAAATGTCAGGAATTATGAAAAACTGAGTTTAAATGTATTTGGATAAGGTGTATGTAAACTTCCGACTTCAACTGTTTTACCAAACTGGGATGTTTACTAAAACATAGTACACACCTGCAATAGGGTTCCTTTGACAGAAAAAAAAAATAAACATTTCAAATCGACTGTGTGATCGTTCAGTAAATGGGTACAGAATATGTAGCCTAGTATGTAGGAACAAAACAATGTTGTCAAATGATTCAAAGGCCTACAGTATAATTGTGGCTAAACCAATAGCGTATGAAGAGGACAATGGTGTGCAAGCCGCCCTCTTTGACTGACATGTGCTGTTAGTGTAAATTGGTTTAATCTGTGGAAGGCTGGCACAGAGCAAGCAGAGAAGGTAAGCTGTACCTGTCATTGATTTAGCCTGCTTCATTGACATACTTAAGCCTCCACCGCTGCACTCAATCTGATCCAGCAGGCTACAGCGGTAGAGGGATTCAAGTTTAGAAATGAAAACAAAAAAAAGGAAAGAATACTCTCTTACAGAGAGTCCCCGAGTTCTGCTCTAAAAGTTTGGCTGTTTTGAGAATGCCGGGGTGTTCACAAATGATGTCCCCAGAGAGCAGGGGAAGTTTTCCCATCATCTCAGCCTGGAAATCGTTGCTGGCAGAGCCTCCACTGATTCATTTCTCAGCTTTAGAGCCTCTCTCTCTCGTCGCTCCAGGAGTCTGTGTGATTGATGGTGCATTTTCTCCGCGTTTCATCTCGCACCAAATTTAGCAAAGTAACAGCTCTGACTTTGTCAATTCCAAGGAGGAACAAAGTATCCTCAAATCACACTAAGGGAGTTCTAGAAGAATCCCTCAAAGGCATCTATAGCTATACACCTTTCAGGTAAACCATGCTGTGGACTAGTGTTCTTGGTAACTTTTAATGAATGTAATAGATAGGTACATTCATGACAAAACTTCTACGATGTTCTCTGTCAAGGTATTGGTTATATTTAACAGGTAACCCGGTAAGCCAGATGTCCAGTGACACACATTTCCTAGGTGGCAAAGGTCCGGGTGGATATCGTCCTTTATCGGCGTTGTGGTACAGCGTAGGAACAAACACAGTCGTCTACGACTTAGGAAAGATGTTGTTATATAAAATGTACACTTAAAAACATGAAATCAGACAAGACACATTTGAATTAATTACAACGTTTTTCTTCAGAATGTTAACATGTGCATCATTGCGTCAACTTTGCTGAAGAACAAAAGTGATAATTGAAAACGTGGCATAATTGTCTATGCAAAAAAAGTGTACTGTGAACCATTGCAGATGGTCCTTGAATAAAAAACAAACAAATGTAAATAAAATAAAACGCATGTTTTCTGGAGAACAAAGGACAGTTTAACACAAATAACAATTTGAATGTCTCTGTGGGCCGTGCAAACTTAATGTAGAAGTCACTCTGGGCCTTGCCCTTGCATCAATGAGAGAAATTACACTTTTGGTCTCCTGCCAATGCCTTGAACTTTGGGACAAATGGTGTGAGAGCAACTCTGGGACACTGTTCATTGGTGAGCCTGGTGCATTATTTGTTTTTAATAAAGTTAACTGTGGAGAAAGCTGATTCACAGCTGTATGTGGAGCAAAACATGGTCAGGATGTGTAGTGCCAGTTTCTTGAGAACAGGGACATCAGCTGCAGGCACCATCTTTCCCCAGAAAGTAACAGGGTCACAGTCACCAGTCTGCTCCTTCAAGGACACATTTTCTTGCAGCTCAATCAACTCCATTTGCAGTGAGTCAACATCTACCCATCTGAAGATCTGTTTTGCTTCTTCTGACAACTTTGTCACA
Organism: Oncorhynchus mykiss; assembly: GCF_057628025.1. Taxonomy (NCBI): domain Eukaryota; kingdom Metazoa; phylum Chordata; class Actinopteri; order Salmoniformes; family Salmonidae; genus Oncorhynchus; species Oncorhynchus mykiss. The sequence goes on along the minus strand of NC_143024.1, from coordinate 57,544,647 downwards.
TTTGTGACCAAGAAGGGGTTCTGAATGAGCAGCAGCAGTTCTCTCCCAACAGTGAAGTCATCAAAGCGAGCCTTGAAGTTATCCTTGAAGTTATCCATCAGCTTCTGGATGAAATCAACATGGTTGGGAACATCTTTGTCTCCCTGCGTTGCACCAGAAGATTGGGGAAGTGGACAAGTTCTCCCTGGAGATCATTCTTGAAAAGCTCCAATTTCTTCTGGAAAGCCTGGACTGCTGTTATCATATCACACACTGTGTTGTGCCATCCCTGCAGCTTAACATTCAGTTGATTAAGGTGTGATGTAATGTCTGTCAAAAATTCTACTTTTCACATTTTCTTCTTTATCTTCCAAAAACTCCAAAAACTGAGTTGGCTTGTCACTCTTTTGCTCTGATAACAAAGCTTTGATTTCTTCCTGAATGGCCCAAAAGTGTTCCAAAACCCTGCCTTTGCTGAGAAATCATACATTGTTGTGCAGTAGTAAGTCAGCAAAATTGGCATTGGCCTCTGTCAGAAAGCCTCATAGCAGGCAGTGTTGTAGGGATGATGTTGCTCTCCAAAAAATTGATAAGTTTCATTATCATTGTCATGACCTCAGGATACTCTTTCTCTTTCAGACTGGCACACAGAACAGATTGATGGATGATGCAGTGGTATGATGTCAGGTCAGGGTGGTCCTCTTTTAAACGTGTAACCAGTCCCCTCCCTCTTCCTACCATGGCTGGATCTGTGATAATGGAGACCACAGACTTCAGATCTCTCCTGCTTTTTGTCAGCATCCCTTTGATGACCTCATGGGATATCCTCTCCCCGTGTGTGTGTGTGTGTGTGCTTCTAGATTTGTTAAGCCCAACATCTCCCCACAGAATTCCTTCCTTGTTTCATTGTAAAATATGAAAAACACCAGAAGCTGGGCATTATCAGTGTCTTCTGTTGATTCATCCACAGCAAATGAAATGCGTGGTGAATTCTGAATGGCCTCATCGAGTTGTGAAGTTACTAAATATTCAGCTAATATTTCAGATTGCTGTGGAATCTGACAGTGAGCTCTGTTTGATATTTTCCCTGAGCTCATGTTTATGTTAACCTTCAAGCAGAGTGTCAGCGACTTCACACATGTCTTCTTTAACCATCTCAGCATCAGATATTTTTTTTTTGGGGGGGGGGGGGGGGGTTCTCCCAAAACCCAAGATATTCCTCAGTGAACACTCCATTGCACGTTGTTGGGCTGTCACGCAATTGACAAGGACTTTGGTGGGCCTCTCATATTGGGATTTGAGTTGATCTTGTTCGTTCTCACCTTCGTGTTCAGGGGATGCATCTCATCCAAATTTCTTGGGGACATAATCTCGTTTAAGGTATATGCACTTTTCACGAGGGCTATGGACTCGCTGCATACCAGGCACATTGGTTTTGTGCTAGTTGCGGTGAGAGTTAACGTATACTTTTCCGTCCACTCATCTTTGAATATACAGTTTTCAGCGTCAACTATTTGATTATTTATTTAAAAAAGATACTGGTAACTAAGCTCCCGCCATCTGTGACATTAACAGTTGAACCGCGGTCAAATCTTTCTGTTTCTTTCTGCCTGCTTGTCCCAAGTTTCTGCAGAGGATATTTGGATTGAAGTTATTGGCGTCTTTGTATTAGCATTTAACCATGCGATTGGATTTAGACGGGGTTGTGAGTTAGAAAGGCCGGTTGATTTTTAAAAGCTGTCTAAAAATGATTTATTTACTTTTATATAACAAAATGAAATGTTGTCCAGTCCGTATTGACCTGTATCTGGGTCTGGGCGAAGACAGCGGTCCGCCAGTTGAGTTTGGCTGCTGTTAGCCAATTATAGACAAGTACATAAACAGATGTAAAGGACACATTGCACCCAGAAGGTGCTGAATACTGACCTATGCAGCTGCTGCTGTGCTATGCATGATGTGACATGTCTATTTTCTCAATGAACAAGTGAACCTGGTCCCGGACGTTTGACATGCTGTCAGAAGCAGTCCGGTAAAATGGGAAGAAGCTGGACAAAATAATAGAATCCGGAGTTTAATCTGCCATAAAAAGTTGACTTTGAGCGTCCAGCGGACTGGCCCACGTGGCGCCAGCAATTTCACGTGTTACAGAATAGCTACCAAGCTAAGTGAAGAAAACAGTGGCATTTAAGTGAGCAGACTCACATACTCTATGCCCCCATAGGCCAAAAATATTTTGAAGACACTCACATTTGATGAAAATGAAAAAGAGGACTGGAATACAAATGCTAGCTAGGTTTGAAGAGTATTTAGTGGCTACGAAAAATGTCATCCATGAGAAGGCATGCTTCTACTAGCGAGTCCAGCAACTGGGGGAAAAGCTGAAATGTTCATCAGGAGCACTCTACAATTTCACAAAGAACTGTGACTTCGATGAGCAGAGAAATGAACACATCGGGGAACACACAGCGTGCAGGAGGTGTGCCACCGACGTTCGGCACGGAGGAATGACAGACTTCTGTAAAGAAAGAGACACGACAGAGGCAATAGGAGAGAGAATGCCTAGTCAGAGCACACGAGCAGCAGATGCGTAAAATGTGGTAAAGCTCAGCACAAGGTGGCATCTAGGTGCCCAATGGCAGTTTCGATGTGCAGGAGATGCAACAACAAGGGACACTGGGAGCCAACTGGGATGTTGCAAACGATTACGAGAGTGAGAATGCATACTACCTAGGTGCCGTTGATACAGAAAATAATGTGTGAAAACAACATAATTGAGAAAGTGACACAACCCACAGACTTGTTCGCACCGATGGTGACAGTGATGAAACCGAACGGTAAAGTACACATTGGTCTGCAGAAACCTAATGAGAATGTGAAAAGAGAGCGATTCAAAATGCCTACTACTGAGGAAACACTAGCCAAACTAACAGGTGCCATTGTGTTCTCATGAAAACCACGCAGCAAGTGGTTTTTGGCAAATACCATTACACAGCGAGATGCTAAACACAATGCTACAGCTCAATGGTGACAGCTGGAAACCTGTTGCATACTGTTTGGAGTTTGGGGCATGTGAACATTTCCAAAAGTTGGCATTGACACATGCAGTCTAATAACAGGCCGTAAACCCCCAATTTCTTTGATAGACAGCGAAGACTTAGATGCAGTGCCGATAAGATGTCAGAGACTTTTACTGAGATTGATGCGATTCGGGGCAAGCAGAATATGCACCTGGTAAAACATTGGTAGTGGCAGACACTATCACGCAGCCCACTGTGCAGGGAGCAGAGCACAACTGATGTCACTGGACACGACGAAACACTGTGATTGACAGCCTACCCTGTACAGAGACTAATAAGTCAAGGCTGTCCAGAACATTCTAAAAGCATACCAGCAACCGTGTTAGACTACTATCCGATGAAAGATGCTTTATCAGTCATAACTGAGGCACTGAGACTACTGGATTCTGTTCATGTTAGTCATGAGGGACTAAATGCAGAGAAAGAGCAAAAACCTCAGTGTGGTGGCCAGGTTTATCATCGGAGATATCAAAAGCAGAGTACTGTCATGCAAGTTTTGTTGTGAGACACGCAAAACACAACAGAAAGAGACACTCAGTCCGACCCCCACTCCCAGAGCGACCAGGCAGCCTATAGGCACAGACTTGTGTGAGTATAAAGGTCAAAACGACCTCGTAGTGTCAGACTAATATTCTCGCTACTTAGAGATACGGCGTCTTGTCTACCACAACAACAGGGCCGGTTATAGCGAAACTGAAAGTGACATTCGGCAGGTTCGAGGTTCCGACCCAAAGAGTCGGTGATAATGGACCCTGGTATACCAGTGAAGCCTGGAGAGTTTATTAAACAGTCAAACTTGGAGCACAACCTCACAACCTGCATTGGAATGGACATGCTGAACTTGCAGTCCAGACAGCAAAACAGATCTTACAGCAATATGACCCACTGTTGGCTCTCGTGTGCTACAGAGCGACCCCAGCTACATCTACAGGTGCAAGCCCTGCAGAGCTGCTGATGGGACGGAAAATCCACACAACACTACCTACACTGGAAAAATAACCTACATCCGAAATGGCAAAACAGAGCTGTTATCGGGCAATGAGATGCGGCAGCAGAACAACGCGCATTCTACTCTTAACAGACGTCACGGAGTACGAGACCTATCCACTTTGAGACCGGGGAATCCGGTACTGGTCAAGCTGGAAGGGGGGAAAGATATGGAAAGGCCCAGCGTTGGTAGTGAGAGAGAATGTGACCCAACGTTCTTACCTTCTGAGGTTGTGGGAGAGAAGAGGACAAATCGCCGGCATCTTCAAGCACTGCATGTGTCGGGCTCCCAAGAAATGGAACAGAGACTAGCTAGCCCTGAGCTAGGTTCGCAAGAGACGGTGGTGCGGTCAGCCCAACGCTTCACCCCGGGGGCACACTGCCTCCAGGACATCTACAGCACCAGGTGTCACATATTGGCCAACAAGATCATTACGGACCTCAGCCACCTGAGCCACGGCCTGTTCACCCATCTAGAAGGCGAAGACTGTACATGTGCATCAAAGCTGGGACTGAGAGACTGAAAAACAGCTTCTATTTCAGGACATCAGACTGTTAAATAGTCACCACTAGCCGGCCTCCATGCAGTACCCTGCCTTGAACTTTAGTCACTGTTACGTTACTAGCCGGTGCTCTGCCCTGCACCTTAGAGACTGCTGCCCTGTGTACAGTGCCTTCGGAAATTATTCAGACCCCTTAACTTTTTCCACATACATTATATATTTTTTTCCCTTATCAATCTACACACAATACCCCATAATGTCAAAGCAAAAACTTTTTAAAAACATTTTTGCTAATTTATAACAAACAAATCAACTTAAATATTACATTTACATAAGTAGACCCTTTACTCAGTACTTTGTTGAACCACATTTTGGTAGTGATTACAGCCTCGAGTCTTCTTGGGTTTGATGCTACAAGCTTGGCACACTTGTATTTGGAGAGTTTCTCCCATTCTTCTCTGCAGATCCTCTCATGCTCTGTCAGGTTGGATGGTGTCGCTGCACAGCTATTTTCAGGTCTCTCCAGAGATGTTCGATCGAGTTCAAGTTTGTGCTCTGGCTGAGCCACTCAAGAACATTCAGAGACTTGTCTCGAAGCCACTCCTGCGTTGTCTTGGCTGTGTGCTTAGGGTTGTTTTCCTGTTAACAATTATTTGGTTACTACATGATTCCATATGTGTTATTTCATAGTTTTGATGTCTTCACTATTATTCTACAATGTAGAAAATAGTAAAAGTAAAGAAAAACCCTGGAATGAGTAGGTGTTTCCAAACATTTGACTGGTACTGTATGTAATGGTGTGCATAGACAGTATGGACAGTATATATATAGAAAAGGTGAGTACAGCAGTAGTTATATGGGAGATGTCATGACTAGAATACAGCATATATATACAAAGTGGGTAAAACAGTATGTAAACATTATTAGAGTGACCAGTGTTCAATTACTTTATGTACATAAGGAAAAGCAGCCTAACAGGGTAGAGGGTAGGGTGCAGGGTAGAGTACCGGGTGGTAGCCAGCTAGTAACAGTGACTAAGGTTCAGGGCAGGGTACAGGGCGGAGGTTGGCTAGTGGGGACTGTTCAACAGTCTGAATAATAGTCTGAAAAATGGTGGAGCTACAAGCAGGCAATACAAACAAACAATGTACAAAACTGTTTATTGTGTTACAGTAGTTCAAGTTGATTTCAATGAATGATCCGCAGAGTATGGAGAGGTCAGTTAAACGAATAGAAAATATGTCTCATGCTGACAGGCTTGCTTATTTTGGAAGTTACTATAAGCGACTTGAAGTTCGAGTTGAGGTGATACCTCAATGTTGACATTACAGATTGCATAGTATGGTTGACAAAGCAGGAAAAGGGTAATTATCTTCAAGGAGGAGGTGTCAAGGTATTAGCCAAATCTATTAACAGACAACCCTGTAAGCCAATCATAGACAAGTATATGAACCGATGTAAGGGACACATTGCACGTGTAAACCAGAAGGTGCTGAATACTGACCTACAGTATGCAGCTGCTGCTGTGCTATGCATGACGTGACATGATCTATATTCTTAATAAACAAGTGAACCTTATCTCGGGTCATTAGTTCATTTGACATTCTCATCCTCTGCTGAGGGACAGAGGTTAGAAAGTAAAAAAGGATACAAATTCATAGGGCAACACCCGCATGAACAGCTGGATAGTTACATATTATCCACATTAAAATGCAACCCAAGTCCGTAGCAGTATCTTTGCTTTGGAAAGATGCCTAGCTACGTCTCATTTGCATAAATCTATCCTGTTCTAGCACCCAACTTAATTGGGCTTAATGTCAGGCCATTAACAGTGTTTTGGCATTGTTTTATCCTTAAATTGCTTTCTTTCTCCCCTTGTCTCTCCATTTTAAATACATTAAGAGGCTCACCACTTGCTTTATGACAGTCATCGGACACTTCCCGGGCGCTTTCCTTTTAAATAACCCAAAAAGAATCACTTGCTTCTCCAGAGGACATCCATTTCCTAGCATGTGGCCGTGTGTCAGCGGCCTCTTTTCGTGTATGGATGAGGAGGAGGATTGGAATTAATTTCAGAGGGTAGTGGAACATGCCGCATGGCTGATTGGCAGTTGAGTCCCATTAAGGGCAGCTCACGCAGGTTTAAGGGTGAGACGGAACGTTTTCTCGTTTAATGGCTTCATTACAGACCTCTGGCAAAGTGCTAGGGATCACACAGTGGCATACATTTATGGAATACTTACATGAGAGCTGCACAACCCTCGGATACATATTTTGTCTTTTGGTTGGTTGCTCTCGTGTTAAATTGCAAATAAGGGTTGCAAAACACTGGTAACCTCCCAAAACTTTCCCCGGTTTTCCAGAAATCCCGCTCGGAAGATTCACGGAATCAGGAGGGAATAAGCAGGAAATCTGGAATCCTCCAACCAGGATTTCTGCGTAGCCTGGGAATTTTGGGATAATTTTGTGGAATTCTGCAACCCTGTTTGGAGACGTGTCCTGGTTGGTAGCTTTTGTGTTGAGTTGCAAGGCAGGGAGGATTAAGTAAGGACTATCTATGAAGTCTCACAACCGCCTGAATAGCACATACAGTAGCTAGGTGCCAGAGGAATTTAAGGAACTAAGGGAGACGGTTCTACCTCACTGCTCAAGGTGCAGTGGCTGCAGTTTAATCACTTAATTCTCAAATAATCCCGAATCAAAGTATGCTATTAGAGTCTATCAGAGGCAACATGAAACATATGAGATTTGTCATGGGTCAGACACCCAGACACTGGTTAAAAGGGAGGAGACATCGAAACATGAAGTCTAAACAGTGTGGATAGGAATGTGAGGCACGCAAGGTTCTGCACCATTAGCTCCTGTCTCAGGGGTAAGCCACTCCACTCGGCGTCTAGGGCACCACTTTGGCACACTATCAAACACATTACATTTATTGTATATCAATTCCTAACTTCATTAAACAACTGACTGGCAGCATCTCTTGAGTGGTGGCCTATCCCTCTCGCATTCACCGCAGTAAGTAAGACTTGTCATCAAGGACTTGTTTGCACCACTTTAAAATCAGAGTGGATTATGACGGTATTATAAATCGTTATTTGAATTGGATATTTGTAGTAAATTATGTAGTTTAAGGACAGACGCCACAGCGGTGAGATGATCCTTTATCAAACTATCGAGTCTATAATCACTGTTGAAGAGAACCAAGAGGAAAAACCATCTATATTCTCAAATGTTTCGTTATGTTTTCTTTTCACAGTTTGGTTAATCATCAATATCCTGGTAAATATACAGTATATTGGGGGGGGGGGGGGGGGTTGGAGGTGGGTAATTACAAATATTTATATGTACTGAAATATCAATTACTGTATTGTTCAACAACAACAAAAATTCTGGGACTTTTGTTTTTTTCTTATCTCCCTCACTCAATCCCAAAAATAGAAATGAAGGGGGAAAAAATGCACTATACTCCTTAGAATACACATATTGGTAAAGGGCTATTTTCGGATTTTAGCAATATTAGGCCCTTTACTTACTTCCCCAGAGTCAGATAAACTTGTGTATACAATTTTTATGTCTCTCTGTCCAGAATGAACAAATTTAGAGTTAGTTTCGCAAGCCAATGCTAACTAGCGTTTAGAGCAATGACTGGAAGTCTATGGGTATCTGCTAGCATGTTAGCAGATACACATAGACCTCAGTTAGCAACTGCACTAGCGCTAGTTAGCAACTTCTTTCAAACTGCACGGCGGAGACAATAAAATGGTATCCACAACTTCATCAGAAACTAGCAGGCTGTATAGCCCTCCTTCCTCTCCTCATGTTGGATTATAACAGGCTAATGGAGCAGCACATGAGCACTTGACAAAGTCTGCGTCCCAAATGGCACCATAATGCTCTGATCAAAAGTAGTGCACTATGGAGGGAACAGGAGGTCATTTTGGGACGCAAGCAGCAGCTCAGACAGATGGGGGTAAATCTACCTTGACAGTGTTGACAGAGTGTGCCAACATCCAACAGCGTACACGGGCACACAAATGAGCCATTTGGAAATGTGATTAGATACCACTAATATAACGGAGATCTATTAATTTCTATCACCAGAGGCATACAATTCTCTAAGCAGTCTTTGCCGGTAATGGAAATGAGTCCTCCCTTGCTTGTAAAGCTTTGTTAAATGTCTTGGAGGACTGAAACAACTGATTGGGCACAGAAACGATGCCCCCTGATCTCCTCTATAAATCAAATGATTAAATCTTCCCACTTTTAAAAACACCCAAAGGCTTCTATAAATGTATCATCGGGAAGCATTTGATGCGGTATGCGCTTCATTTCTACGTACTTCTGTAGTCATATCATTCTTTCAGATCTGTATTTAAATTAGCACATTTGTTTACTGGATTATGCATCATGTGTCTAAACGACACTAACCGTTTGTGACAGTTGACTTGTGTGCCTTTTCTTGCCCACGGCATTATAGCTACAATCTCTGGCTCTTTTTTCCCCCACTTGGATGGTCAGGATCATAGAGTGGATGAAAGGACTGGGAAAGATTAGTACAGCAGCACTGCTGACTGCATGTTATCATAGGTCACAAGGGTCCTCACCAATATATAGAATCCACGTTTATCAAATATGTGCCCGGGCTATTCCCTTCGGGTCAATTTGCTCTTTGTTCTTATCAGTGATTCTGTTTGGTAATATTTGATAGAGCTTGAAGGGGAGAGGAGGAATCGGCCCTGGGCATAGTGCGCCGAAACGGCCCTGCCTGAGGCATTCGTCTAACTGTCGACTTTGTTTTCTTGCTGCGGTTTAGATTTTTCTGTTTTAATTAAGGCACCTCTCTCGTTAACATAGACCTTCATTCCCCCAGCTCTCAATCTTCCACCTCTCTCTCCTCCAGACTCCCCACCTCCCCGGTGCAAACGCTAGAAAACTACTCCCGCCACGGTCACATTTTGCCTGGCAAACGTTCTGTTTGGTGTTCATCAGGTGTGAGACGCTGTCACGTTTGTTTTAATTTCTCTGGGAAGGAAGTCTGGGGAAACAATATTTGTTAAGGACTGACAATTCCACGTTGGAAGAACGGCAACTATCAAATTACCACCTCATAACTCATCAGAATAAAATATATGGTGTTCGTGGGTTTAGAACGTGTTTTTTCCCGCTCATCAGTCAATGGTCCTTTTAGAGTCTACACCTAGACTGAACGCATTCATTATAAAACGTAAGGATTGTGATCATTTGGGGAAATTACCTCACCCAGCATTATTACACATCTATTGCAAATGTTGTGAAATATGTTATACATAGAATACTTTTAGATCACCATAGCCCATGTTGTGATATTCCAAATGAGACATGCAACACTACCTTTATTCACAAGGTGGTGCAATAAGCGCAACATATCAGGCTTACCCAAACCTCTTGTTTTGGTGGGCTTAACACGAACAAGGAAACAATGTTTACCTTGTAATATTGATGATCCTGGGGACCGGTGTGGTACATGGTCTGTGAGTCAGCAGTCTGTGCCTCCGAGCGGCGTCTTAACTCGGGCCTACACACTTGTTCTTAGAACGTGTGGAAGTTAGTGGAAGACACACACTCAAGCACACTTGAATTACTTTCTTTGGTTAGCATGATGGTGGGGATCAAGTGCTAGCCACCACTGTGATCTTTGTGAACACCATAAAGGTAGATGGAGGGCGCACTTTCCACGAAGCCTGGCCCAATCCCAAATGGACCCCTAGACCCTAAGAGGATTTGATTGGTATAAGCAATATGGTGGAACTTCAACCTATCAGAGGACAAGTTGGAGCTATTACCATATTGATTGCACTGGTCAAATCCTCTCAGATCTCCACAAGTGCATAGGGCGAAAGGTCTAGGTGTATATTGGGATTGGATTCCTGTTTTAGCATGGCCAGCGCCATTGATTACTTTCATCATTTTGAAGTAGACTGCTGGGTGGGACTTCCTCTGGGTTTAGCCATAATGCGAAAGATGCAAAGACATGCCCTCTATCCAACTCTATGGGCAACATATCAAAGAGTGGTGGAAGAGCTGTCCAATCCAACCAGGTCCAGATATATGATGGGCTATTATCAGCAGCTCTGGGTGCCATTCTCACAGATGTTTGGCATGTGGACTCTTGAGCTGCCAAATTGGGTCATGAGACACAAGGATATTTTCCAAGAGGCCTGTGATGCTCCCAAGATGCTCCCATCAAGGGTGAGTCTATGGTCAGTCAATAACACCCCAAGGCAGCTAAGATTCTGGGAAAAAATATACTACTTCTTACTGGTCAAGTCTCAGAAAGCTCACCCCAAAGCTGTTGGACTCAAATATAACCAATGCTGTTTGGTTTTCTGTGCCAGACTTCTCTGAAAGGATTAGTAAGGTAAATATGTGTGAACTCTGTATATTTTGTTGTAATGGCAACCCCATACTGGTATGAATGTTGCCACAAGTGAGTAGACTACTAATGTCAGGTGAAGGACTCGTTTGGTATACACAGGTCTACACATATTAGAATGGCTCCTGCGGTTACAGCGCTACCTGTCAATGTGGATTTGATCTCGCTGGTGTTGAGCAATGATGACACACATTTGCTTTTATTTACAGCCAAACTCAAGAGCTAGCGCTGATGTTATCCTGCTCTTGGGGGAAGATGAGTTGGAGGTCAAACTGATGCCAATGCATGGGTCAAGTGAGGGGAAATTACTTCTGAGTGAAAAGGATCCACTGTGTTGTACCAGAGATGATGATCAGTGATGATGATACAAACACATAAGCAGTGAGACACTGCATATAAGCAACAATTATTTTTACATTTATTTTTCTCCCCGTCGTTGGATAGTTCCCTCAAGGTAAATAGGTGTAACATTTTCCGTCAAATCCATTTTAAACAGGATATTAGGGTCGAACATTTTTGGTGAGCAGTGGAGATGCTATCAAATCCCATGCAGGGAATAAAACAAAATAGCCTTGTCAGAATAAGCATTCAAAACAAAAATGGTCAACGATTTTGTATTATTTACAGTATAATGTCATTGGCAAACCCATTTGTAAGCGGTTAGCCTCTGACTTAGACTACGTCCTGTGGATTCAGACGGCTGAATTTACATGAATTCCCTAGGAAATGCGAGTAGTCTAAATCCCTGAAATGTATTTTTCTATAATAGACACCAAGGCGAGAAGGACATTACTAAATAGCACTAGCGCAATTGCTAACTAGCGTTAGTGCAATGATTGAAAGTCTATGAGTATGTGTAGCTAGCTCTGCCTTCCTTCGTACTGGACACAGAGACATACAAATGGTATCCACAAGTTCATCTGACTCTGGGGAAGTAGATAAAGGGCATCATTGCCAAAATCCCAAAGTATCCCATTAAGAGGGTTCATGTCACATGTGACTTTCTCCCTCTCCCTCCCTCTCTTCCCTTTACTATTATCACATTGCTAGTCACCATAGGTCGAAAAGCAAAAGTCAAACATTGTTGTTGTTGCTAACATAGACCTACTGTATGACCAATTTGGGTCCCAAACACCTTCCTTTAGTCTGAGGAAATCTACAATCACTCATTTACAAATCAAGATCATTTTAAAAGATGGAATGAAGAAGCCTGAACAAAGACAAACGACTTATGTTGGCCTTGACGCTTCATACGAGGATGGAAAGTCTTCAGCTGAACTTGTCTGAATAGCAGACAACTGATATTGAGGTTTGAAGGGTGTTGGGTATTAAGAAAGTCCCTTAGAAATGCAACGGTAATGGATTACGTAAGCGACCATGCCCCTCTGCTCAGTGAAACACTTCGGCTTCCTCCTTTGGTCTTGTTTAAACAAGGGTAAACAACAGTAAACATGCCGTCCCCCAAGGCGCATCATTCACCCAAGTCTCGTCAAAATTGGGCCAGTGGTGTCTGAGATATCGTGTATGACTGCCATACGCACAGTTGATTACTATATATGGCCCTTGGGCCAATCCGTGTAATTTTGTAAATGCCAGCTCTATCCAGCCAAGTTTCGTCAGAATCTGACCAGTGGAGGCTGTGATATAGCATGGGTAAGTTAGACTTATCCCAGAGTCAAACAGATCAAGCGATATAAACATGTGCCCGTTATAACGCCACCATAAGGTTGATATGAATGTTCTTGCATATGTTGAGCCTTGACAGTGTTTGGCTGAATGATGCATCTTGCCATAGAGATCTGGCATTTACAAAATACAATATGAATATCCTTGACTGACTTATATGCATCTATGTGCCAGACCACGCCCACGTGAATGTTTATTTGTCGATAGCGTCTATGCTGTTTTAGGTACTAGTCTGGCAAGACACGTCATTCACCCAAGTTTCGTCAAAATCGGGCCAGCGCTGTCTAAGATATCGTGTGACTAACAAAAAAACTTACTAACGGACAGAGGCAGATCCACAGTCCACATCGTCTGGGACAACAAAGCAAGGGATGGACAAACAAGCGGAGGAGCTGTCAATGACCATTCATTAAACTCACACTGTTACCAGGCACTCTATTTACTGGAAATCAGTGTGAGCTACACGTAGGGTATCTTAACTGTGTGTGATCAAGCAAAAAAAAAAACTATTATAATTGAAGGAAAAAAATAGCCACAACTTCACAATGCAGATATAGGAACCGATTTTCAAAATGGCCACCGTACATTCAACCGATTTACTGCACTTCAAGGCACGTTTTTGAATGTTGCCTTATTTCCACAATTAAATGAGAATAAGTGCTGTGTAATGGCTGATTAACAGGTGTCAGGTTAATAAAGTAATATTAATGCTTAGCGTAGGGTAAAGGCAGACGTTCATTTTTTAGAGGTCAAAACGCTTAATAAATCAATTAATCAACATGAGACAGACCACGACGGCCATGTGCAGTAGATCACCTGCTGGGTGTCAACGAACGTGTAGAATCGTCAGGAAATTAAGATACAATGAGGGCCGATGTTCTGTGGTTACAGGCGATATAGGACATGCCTGCTGTGTATGGCTGATGTTTGTGTTGGTCCTTCTTGACCCTAAAATCAACCCTGAACGTATGCTTCACAGCAAACATACTGTAGAGATCAAGAGGATAATTATACCTGATTATACAGTATGTAATTATTCCACACACACTTTCCTCCCACTATCATTCGAGTATTATCCTGAATGTTTCGCCACTTTTTGTGCTATGTTTTTTTATTTTTTAACTACCCACAAGCTTATTGTCTAACTTTTGCTCCAAATGTTTAAACTTTGCATAAGAATGAAGAGGTACCTGTGAAATGAGATGATGAAATCCAACGTCGGATGTCCCACGGACCAAAATATTAAATTAGCTGGGAATCCTTTGTGATGCAAGATATCAAAGAGAAAGGACAATGTGCCCCTCCCCCCAAAAAATATTTGTCCGAACCTTTTATGCTTTATTTTTTACTGTACCATCTTTCTTCATCTTATCACCTGAAGTTATTGCAACACACAAATCACTTATTGCACAACCCATGGGGGTGACCAGTCCCCAAAGTGGTGATCCTAAAAGTCTGAACATGCTTTAGGAGTTCTAACAAAGAACTTGACCCGTCCAAATTCCCAGTTTAATTAAAGACAAGTCCCCTGTTCAGTCATTTGAAGTCTCCTTTATTAGAAAATGTAAAAAGTCTCCTCCCCAGAGAGTCCCCAAGTCATAGGGAAACTGTGCACAATATGATTTTAATTTCCCAGGAGACCACAGCACGGTAACTATTTAACGATGGGAGGTGCGGCTCTACTGAACGAAACAAAAAGGGGGCGCTTTCTTTTCTTTGTCATCAAATGTGTCCTCCTCTTCACGAAATGTTTGACTCATTTAGCTGACATTCAATTGCCCTTTAACTATCATTCAACTCCAACCTGGGCCTCATTGCATTCATCACCTAACTCAGATATAGTACAGTGTTGGGTGGGGGTGGGCACTGGGTTTGGCACCATAGGCCTATTACTGAAAGTTCAAATGGACAAACCTTATCTGTCACCATAAACGTTTGTCTAAAAAATATATAATTTTCCATTCCTCCAGAAATAATCCATTAAGTACTCTTCTTGCGGGACTAAAATGTCTATTGAAGGGTAGCATGTAGGGGGAAATGCTGGAGGGTGGAGGCATAGAAGACCAGCAGTCTGCCAGTGGTACCAGGGATTCATTTTCCTATAAGAAAAGTTGTGGGACTGATAAAGTAATCACCAGCATAGTACATCTAACTGTTAAGCACCTGGAGAACCCCAAGCCTATGCTAGACTGTTATTTATTGATTTCAGTTCAGCATTTAACTCGCTACAGCCACATGTCCTACTCAGTCAGCTAAAGCAAATGGGTGTTAAGCCGTACACCATTAGGTGGTACCACTCATTCCTGATTAGCCAAACTCAGCAGGTTAGAGTTAACAGTACACTTGCTGAGTGTAGAGACATTAGCACTGGTGGCCCCGCAGGGTTCTGTGAGTTATCCCATCTTATTCATACATTTTACACAAATGAATGCACCAGCAGTAATCCTGATAACTATATTGTCAAGTTTTCAGATGATTCCGCCACTCTTGGTCTGCTGTATAATGATGCTGATACTATCGTGTACAGGTCAGAGATCCAGAGGTTTGTCCAGTGGTGAGATAAAAATGACAACGCGCCTGTGGTTGTCCGCTATTCCAACATAGCACAGGTTTGTCCAACACCGCCTCTATTTCCTACGTAAACTCAGGGTTTTTGGAGATGGACAGAAAAGTATGCTACTGTTCAACCATGTGGTCATAGAGAGATATGGCATCACAGTCTGGTTTGGTAATGTATCCGTCCAACTAAAATCTCAAATTGCCCACCTAACACAAACTGCCATGAAGGTTATGGGTGTCAGGCAGGAGTGGAGGATCCTCAGAGGAGGAAGTGGAGGACCAGCCTCCCCAGTGAATTTCAAGAAAAAATGCAATACGTGAAAAATGAAAAAAGTTATCCTTTTTAAATAAAACTATACTAATTATATTCACTTAACTACACAATTGATTAAAACAGATTATTTTGCAACGAAGGTCTGCAGTAGCCTCAGCAGCACTCTGAAGGGTAGCTGGAGGACAGCTAACTTCTGTCCTCCTCTGGGCACATTGACTTCAATACAAAACCTAGGAGGCTCATGGTTCTCACTGCTTTCCTTAGACTTACACATTAATTATGACATCCTCCAATTTATCAGAGCTCTTGCAGCATGAACTGACATGTTGTCCACCCAGCACTGCAGAGCATAAAATGTGCTGAGTAGTTGAATCAAAGAGAGAGATAGAAAATAGTTAATGCCAGAGAGAGAGACATCTAGCTATATTTCGTAGTAAATATACTTTCATGTACTTAGCTAGCGTCTAATGCAGCTAGCTAGTTTAGCCTACTCAAACACCCGACTCAAGTAGAGAGGAAGCCTATGTTAGCTAGCTGGCTATAACTATCCAACACTGGAACTCTTCCAAGTCAAGGTAAGCTTTTTATTGCCATTGGAGCCCTCCGGTGTAACTGCTAAACTGCTTTCCGCTGACTGTACACTGTGTGGCATTATTATAGCGGGACTGCTAAAGCGTTAGTTCTAGTATCTACACTACATGGCCAAAGGTATGTGGACACGCCTTCAAATTAGTGAATTCGGCTATTTCAGCCACACCCTTTGCTGACAGGTGTATAAAAGTAGTAGAGTACACAGCCATGCAATCTCCACAGACGAACATTGGCAGCAGAATGGCCCGTACTGACTTTCAACGTGGCACCGTCATAGGATGCCACCTTTCCAACAACTCAGTTCGTACATTTTCTGCCCTGCTGCCCTGGTCAACTGTAAGTGCTGTTGTTGTGAAGTGGAAACGTCTCGGAGCAACAACAGCTCAGCCGCGAGGTGGTATGCCACACAAGCTCACAGAACGGGAGGTAATATTTGAGGTAATATGTACATGTACTGTAGGTAGAGTTAGTGACTATGCATAGATGATAACAACAGAGAGTGGCAGCGGTGTAAAAGAGGGGGAACGGGGCAATGCAAATAGTCTGGGTAACCATTTGATTAGGTGTTCAGACAGAACAGTCTATGAACAGGGTGGCTGGAGTCTTTGACAATTTTTAGGGCCTTCCTCTGACACAGCCTGGTATAGAGGTCCTGGATGGCAGGAAGCTTGGCCCCAAGCTGATGTACTGGGCCGTTCGCACTACCCTCTGTAGTGCCTTGCGGTCGGAGGCCGAGCAGCTGCCATTCCAGGCAGTGATGCAACCAGTCAGGGTGCTCTCGATGGTGGAGCTGTAGAACCTTTTGAGGATCTGAGGACCCATGCCAAATCTTTTAGTCTTGTTAGTTGTTGGTGATGTGGACACCAAGGAACTTGAAGCTCTCAACCTGCTTCACTGCAGCCCCATCTATGAGAATGCGGGGATACTCGGTCGTCTTTCTCCTGTTGTCCACATTCATCTCCTTTGTCTTGATCATGTTGAGGGAGAGGTTGTTGTCCTGGCACCACACGGCCAGGTCTCTGACCTCCTCCCTATAGGCTGTCTCATCATTGTCGGTGATCAGGCCCACCTCTGTTGTGTCATCTGCAAACTTAATGATGGTGTTGGAGTCATGCCTGGCCGTGCAGTCATGAGTGGACAGGGAGTACAGGACGGGACTGAGCACCCATTCCCGAGGGGCACCCACCCCTGAGGGGCCCCTGTGTTGAGGATCAGCATGGCGGATATGTTGTTACGTACTGCTCCCACCTGGGGGCGGCCCGTCATGAAGTCCAGGATCCAGTTGCAGAAGGAGGTGTTCAGTCCCAGCGTCCTTAGCTTAGTGATGAGCTTTGAGGGCACTATGGTGTAGAACGCTGAGCTGTAGTCAATGAATAGCATTCTCACATAGGTGTTCCTTTTGTCCAGGTGGGAAAGGGCAGTGTGGAGTGCAATAGAGATTGCATCATCTGTGGATCTGATGGGGCATTATGCAAATTTGAGAGGGTATAGGGTTTCTGGGATAACGGTGTGAGGAATGACCAGCCTTTCAAAGCACTTCATGGTTACAGATGTGAGTGCTACGGGTCGGTAGTCATTTAGGCAGGATGCCTTAGTGTTCTCGGGCAGAGACACTATGATGGTCTGCTTAAAACATGTTAGTATTACAGACTCGGACAGGGAGAGGTTGAAAATCTCAGTGAAGACAATTGCCAGTTGGTCAGCGCATGCTCGCAGTACACGTCCTGGTAATCTGTCTGTCCCTGCGGCCTTGTGAATGTTGACCTTTTTAAAGGTCTTACTCACATCGGCTGCGGAAAGCGTGATCACACAGTCTTCCAGAACAGCTGGTGCTCTCATGCATGTTTCAGTGTTATTTGCCTCGAAGCGAGCATAGAAGTAGTTTAGCCCATCTGGTAGGCTCATGTCACTGGGCAGCTCTCGGCTGTGCTTCCCTTTGTAGTCTGTAATGGTTTGCAACCCCTGCCACAAGCGATGAGCGTTAGAGCCGGTGTAGTATGATTTGATCTTAGTCCTGTATTGACGCTTTGCCTGTTTGATGGTTCGTCAGAGGGCATAGCGGGATTTCTTATACGCTTCAGGGTTAGAGTCACGCTCCTTGAAAATGGCAGCTCTAGCCTTTAGCTCAGTGCGGATGTTGCCTGTAATCCATGGCTTCTGGTTGTGGTATGTACGTACGGTCACTGTGGGGACGACGTCATCGATGCACTTATTGATGAAGCCAATGGTTGATGTGGTGTACTCCTCAATGCCATCGGAGGAATCCCGGAACATATTCCAGTCTGTGCTAGCAAAACAGTCCTGTAGCTTAGCATCTGCTTCATCTGACCACTTTTTTATTGATCTAGTCACTGCTGCTCCCTGCTTGAATTTTTGCTTGTCAGCAGGAATCAGGAGGATAGAATTATGGTCAGATTTGCCAAATGGAGGGTGAGGGAGAGCTTTGTAAACAAGCTCTGTGTGTGGAGTAAAGGTGGTCCAGAGTTGTTTCCCCTCTGGTTGCACATTTAGCATGCTGATAGAAATTTGGTAAAACAGATTTAAGTTTCTTGTTTGCTTATGGCGGAATACAGCTCATTCAATGCTGTCTTAGTGCCAGCCTCTGACTGTGGTGGTATGTAAACAGCTACGAAAAATACAGATGAAAACTCTCTATGTAGATAGTGTGGTCTACAGCTTATCATGAGATACTCTACCTGAGGAGAGCAATAGCTTGAGACTTCCTTAGATATCGTGCACCAGCTTTTATATCGCCGCCCCTTGTCTTACTAGACTCCACTGTTCTATCCTGCCAGTACAGCGTACAACAAGCCAGCTGTATGTTGAATGTGTCGTGGCTGGCCACGACTCCATAAGTGGGAGTTTATTCGATTGCCTACGAATTCTCAGAAGGCAGTCCACCCTCTGGCCCCTTTTTCTCCTCCTCCTCCACGTAAATCACAGGGATCTGGGCCTGTTCCCGAGAAAGCAGTATATAGTTCGTGTCGAGTTCGTCAGACTCGTTAGAGGGGAAAAAAGGATTCTGCCAGTCTGTGGTGAGTAATCGCAGTCATGATGTCCAAAAGTATTTTCGGTAAAAGAGACGGTAGCGGCAACATTATGTACAAAATAAGTTTTAAAAATAAGTTGCAAACAAAGCAAATAAACAAACAAAAAAACACAACCGGTTGGGGACACGTAAAACGTCTGCCTTCTTCTCCGACGCCATTCACTACCGGGTTACAAATTGACTTTGGAAGCAACATCAGCACAATCTTAAGGATTAGCCCCTTTTTTAAAACGTTTTGCCTAAAATGACATACCAAAATCTAACTGCCTGAAGCTCAGGCCCTGAAGCAAGGATATGCACATTCTTGATACCATTTGAAAGGAAACACTTTGAAGTTTATGGAAATGTGAAAGGAATGTAGTAGAATATAACACAATAGATCTGTTAAAAGATAATACAAAGAAAAAAAACAGTTCTTTTGTATGTTCAAAATGCAAGAGAAAGTCCATAATGTACTATTCCAGCCCAGGTGCAATTTAAATCAGTGTATGTGCAACGTTTTAGACTGATCCAATGAACCATTGCATTTCTGTTCCAAATTTTGTATCAAGACTGCCCAAACGTGCCTCATTTGTTTATTAATAACTTTTCATGTTCAAAATGGTGCACTCTCCTCAAACAATAGCATGGTATTCTTTCACTGTAATAGCTACTGTAAATTGGACAGTGCAGTTAGATTAACAAGAATGGAAGCTTTCTGCCAATATCAGATATGTCTATGTCATGGGAAATTGTCTTGTTACTTTCAACCTCATGCTAATCGCGTTAGCCTACGTTAGCTCAACCGTCCTATGGAAAGGACACCGATCCCGAAGAAGTTTTAATGAAAGTCTAAACGCTTTGCACAATCTTCACATTTTGGTGCCTTAAAATGACATCCACATAACCTACTCCACATTTTTTAAGTCTAAGACAAATTATAGAACATTCATGAACATGTATTGATTGCATATGTCTTCACACCCCAGAGTTACTACTTGGTGGAAACACCTTTTGCAGCCATTACAGCTGTCAATCATTTTGAATATAATTCGTCCAACCTTGCACAACTCTTAGGGCAACATATATCCATTGTTTTTGTCAAAATTGCTCAAGCTAAGTACATTTGGTTGGGAATAATTGATGAACATCAATATTCAAACCTTGTCTCTGATTTTTCAAGCAGATTTAAGTCAGGCCTATGACTGGACCATTCTGGAATACTTAACACCTCTTGGAATGCCATTCTGGTGTGTCTTTGGCATTACAATTTGTGTAAATGTCCTGCAGTGTTAGGTTTTTAGAAGACTGAGGTGGGTTTTACTTTGATCCTGACAAAAGTCCCCAGCCCCTACCAGTGACAAGCATACCCATAACATTATCCTGCCAGCACAATACTTGAAAATACAGAGGATCAACAACATTGCATTCATGTCACATTACTGGCCTGTATGACAAAGTGAAAAGGTAGCCTGTGTTAAAAAAATCCACTCCAAATCATAATTTCAATCATCCATTATGATAGCAACAAGGCCGTTAAGTAATACTGCAAGACTACCCAGCAAAAACGTTAACTTTTTGGCCTAAATGAAAAACTACAGGTTTGGGTCCAATCCAAAACAACACATCACAGAGTGAAACCTTCTGCATTTTCAAGTATTGTGGTGGCATAATCAGGTTATGGGTATGCTTATCACCGGCAGGGACGGGGGAGTTTGTCAGGATCTGAAAATAGGAAAGAAGCAAAGCCCAGGTAAAAAGTTAGAGTGAAACCCCGCCTGAGTCTTCTGAAAACCTAACCCTGGGATAGAAAAAAAAATGAAACGGGACAATTACACAAATTGAAACGCCAAAGACACAGCAGAATGGCTTTCCAAGAGGTGTTGAGTGTTCCAGTCTCAGTCCTGACTTAAATTTGCTTGAAAATCAGAGACGTGGTTTGAATAAAAATCCCTTTTTTAGATTTAACTTTAAGGAATCATGTGAAGACTTTCACTAGGCAATTACTATGTTGCATGTGTAATATATAGCAGTGTTTAGACCACCTAAAACGAGACCGATTCAAGACCAACACTGGAGCATTTCGACTAGTTTGCAGCATCTGCAGCAGGTGTTATCAAAGAGGATGTTGTTGCTAATTTGTTAGCATCTCCCTTTTCAAGAATACCTTTCAACAAGAAGTTATGCTTCAAATGATCACCATCTGGTGAGTGGAACTGCCTTTTTTATTGCAGCGCGCTTGCTGTTGTTAGCCATCTCTTTGAAAATAACTTATGTGTGTGAAACATTGTTGCATTTAAAGTGGAACTGACCTCATTATAGAAACATGAAATCATATTCAAATCTGTTCATTTAGACCCCCAGAAAGTATATTACACTTAGATATGGTCATTTTCACGTTTTCATAAATTCTTAGAATGTTTGTGAATTACGCATACTAAGGCATTTGTGAAAATTCTATAGCAATATGGAATGGAAAAGCGGCCGTGTGTTTGGACAATTCATAGACACTGCAGTAAATAAAACCGAATAAAAACATCTGTCTTGTCCAGGACTGGAGTCTACACAGACCGGCGCGCTATAGCCAATCAGAGCTCCAGTATGCCTTTATACAAACAGCCAATCAGAGCTACAGTAGGCCTTTATACAAACAAGCCATTTGCCACACGGCCCTAACATCATTCACTTTGAACTGGACTGTGTGTTTACAGGAAGTTGTGACTGCGTGACTTTAGATCATTAGAACGCATTCGCCAAAAGCCACAAAATATTATACAATCCTATTGATCAAATAACCATGAAAAGGCTCTCTCTCCCGCAGTTATGCACATCAACAACAAAAAGATCAACAACTAATGCTATCCAGAGCAAGATGAGCTAAAATCTAACATTAGATAAAACCTCTCAAACTTTTTAAGCTAGTTGGCTGTCAAAATTGCACTGATAATCGATGGGGAATTATAGTGTCTTCGACCTTCTGCAGCTTGCTTGCCAACACATGCCTTGTCCCAACCAAGCACCCGAGCTGACTGGCTAAAGTTGGCTAGCTTGCTAGCTTGCTACTTCCAGACACAAATGAGAGAACACCCCACTCTGACCATTTTACTCGCCGTAGCGGAGCTAGTTGGGCTGTTTACATGTTATCCAGAGCTTACTTGACAAACTCATACTTTTTTTGCCTACGTTTACTGACACGGGTCACATTCAGCGAGTGTTGCGCGTTCGTAAATTCATCAGTTGTTCTGCGCTCTGGCACAGTCAGACAAGAGTGCTCTGAAATAGGAGTAGATAGCCAGAGTGAATTTGCGAACGCAAGAGAAACAGTGCCTTCGGGAAAGTATTCAGACCACTTGACTTTTTCCATATTTTGTTACGTTGCAGCCTTATTCTAAAATGTATTCAAAAACATCCTCAGCAATCTACACACAATAACCCATAACGACAAGGCCATTTTTTTTATGTGCATATTTATAAAACATTAAAAACAGAAATACCTTATTTACATAAGTATTCAGACCCTTTGCTATGAGATTCGAAATTCCGCTCAGGTGCTTCTTGTTTCCATTGATCATGCTTGAGATGTTCCTACAACTTGATTGGAGTCCACTTGTGGTAAATTCAATATATTGGACATGATTTGGAAAGGCACACACCTGTCTATATAAGGTCCCACAGTTGAAAGTGCAAACCATGAGGTCAAAGGAATTGTCCGTAGAGCTCTGAGACAGGACTGTGTCAATACACAGATCTGGGGAAGGGTACCATAAAATGTCTGCAGCACTGAAGTTCCCCAAGAACACAGTGGCCTCCATCATTCTTGAATGGAATACATTTGGAACCACCAAGACTCTTCCTAGAGCTGGCCGCCCTGCCAAACTGAGCAATCGGGGGAGAAGGGTCTTGGTCAGGGAGGTGACCGACAACCTGATGGTCACTCTGACAGAGCTCTATAGTTCCTCTGTGGAGATGGAAGAACCTTTCAAAAGGACAACCATCTCGGCAGCACTCTACCAATCTGGCCTTTATAGTTGAGTGACCAGACGGAAGCAACTCCTCAGCAAAAGGCACATCACCACTCGCTTGGAGTTTGCCAAAAGGCACCTAAAGACTCTCAGACCATGAGAAACAAGATTCAAGATTGAACTCTTTGGCCTGAATGCTAAGCATCACGTCTGGAGAAGTCCTGGCACATCCCTACGGTGAAGCATGGTAGTGGCAGCATCATGATGTGGGTATGTTTTTCAGTGGCAGGGACTGGAAGACTCCTCAGGATCGAGGCAAAGATGTACGGAGCAAAGTGCAGAGAGATCCTTGCTCCAGAGTGCTCAGGACCTCAGACTGGATTGAAGGTTCACCCTCCAGGACAACAACACTAAGCAGACAGCCAATACAACGCAGGGGTGGCTTCGGGACAAGTCTCTGAATTTCCTTGAGTGGCCCAGCCAGAGCCTGGACTTGAACCCGATCGAACTTCACTGGAGAGACCTGAAAATAGCTGTGCAGCGACGCTCCTAATCCAACCTGACAGAGCTTGAGAAGATCTGCAGAGAAGAATGGGAGAAACTCCTCAAATACAGGTGTGCCAAGCTTGTAGCGTCATACCCAAGAAGACTCGGGGCTGTAATTCAACAAAGTACCGAGTACAGGGTCTGAATACTTATGTAAATGTAATATTTAATTTATTATTTGCTGGTAGATATAAGTTGAAACGTATTTCCTACCGATGTCATTCGTCTGTGAGATGCTCCATTCCAAAACCAGTTGAGAGCTGCACGCTCTTGCTGCCTGCAGATGATATTCTGCTGAAACTAAGCTATCTGTGTGACGTGCATGTGAATATATTTCACGTACTTTGTGCATGATTTCTCTGTTGTACTACATAATTGATAAGTCGTATACCTCCACGACACTACTTTGATACGAATCAGTAGGGATTAAGAAGTGAGTACGCGCAATCCCCACTGAAAAAAAACTGGGTACACAGTCTATACCTGCATATACCCTCCACTACACCACTGGCCCTTTGTGTTTGACAAAAAGTGCAATCTCCCACAGGAGTGCGCTGGTAATTTGGTTGCTGTCCTTTCAGAATCAGAAACTTGTCACACACTGAAAGCCTATACTGTAGGTTCGCCACTGGGCAAAATGTCTATAATAGATAATGCTGTTAAGATATTCATATTTCAAGAAAGGAGTGTATATATTTGGCCTGGCGAAGCAGTTTTATGCGATGACTGAATGGAAGCTGAAAATTACGATTTTTTTTACTCCGCTGGTCTCGTCTGGTCTCAGGAAGAAATGATGAGTCCTCACTGTCCGAGTCAAGACCGAGATACTCAACATGTGGTCTCGAGTACTACACACTGATATATAGTGTCTACTTTGTATTCAGAAGTACTCTGTGTCTAAGACAATTTTCCCCTTGGGGGTTAAAGTTCATCCTATCCAATCCTATCAACTGCATCATGGTAGTCTACCTTTGATACTGTTTGGCATGTGTGGCACCTGTACTGCGCTTCACTGAGACAGACAGACGGACCTGAGAACGCCTTGGTCGCTCTGCATGGGACAAGTTGTCAGCACTTTGTCAGGTCTCATGATTTCCAATCCCCTACAGGGCCACGGAGAGGACACAGAGTGTGCTGGGGTCTCCAGGACAGGTGGGACTCCATTTGAAGTCAAATCACCCTGACAATTATTGTCATGCATTTCTCATTTCAAAGAGCCTACTAGGAAAAGGCAGAGTGGCTTTCAGTATGTAGTGTCATGAGTGAGACGGTCAAGTTTTTGATCTTTGCTTACGAAACGAAGTGGGAAATTCCTATTAGAGATCTGTGAAATCGATCAATGTAAATGTATAACAACAAAACACTGTTTAATTAATACCTGATTTCCTTTAGAAAGAAACAATTTCAGATCCCTGTTCATCAAACTGAAATAACATCTGCTCAGAGGCAATACATCTCAGAGTAGAATATATTTAGCATTGCCCTGGATTTACCCATGTTTTTTTCTATAGGGCAAGGTCAGGTGGGGGGCAAATCTACCCCCTGACTTCCAAGAAGCCTCCTGTTTGAAGCAGCTGTTTGAGAGACATGCAAGTCCTTGACCACCCTCTTTGCCTTTCATTTAAATGTTGACAGATACTGTCTAACTAATCTGCCTATAATACACTGCATGTAGCTGGTGATGACAGAAATCAATAGACACTTAAAGGACGTTCTAATCCTATTGTATCCAGTCGGGCAGTCTTTTATCCTTGCGGATTTTCACACACTAACTTAAAATCTGTTGAGTGGTCTTCAGGGCGGAATTCTTATTCCTGTCAGCAATGGGGGGGGATTATGGGTAAGATTTAAAGCTTCTACCTCCAACTTTTGCCAGGAAAGGTGGGCGAAAAAACAAAGGAGAAATGAGGTTTACATTTTGAGTGAGCCGACACCCCCGGTGCATGGCGTAAAGAAACAAACAAAAATCACCCATCAAAGTGGCAGATGAAAAACCATCTGCTATCCTTTATCCCAGACATGTTTCAGTCATGAAAATATAAAACTGTTCTCCCGTGGAGAAGAAGCTTATTCTCCTGTTTCAGGATTCACAACAATCTACGGCGGGATGTACCTTTGACAACAAAATGGAACACCTGCCTTTTTGCCCAAGGATCGCTTGAGACAACATATGCACGTTTGGTGGTGCCAGTGTGATCTGCTGGGTGTGTTTGCATTATTCTGAAGCAATTCAATTAGCCCCAGTCCCCATTACACCTGGCTAATAGCAAGATTCTGCATGCAGGTGATGAACTGGAAAGGCTTTAGAATGCTCAGTCAATTTGGACAGTTACAGAGTACAGAACTTGCCATTACATTTTCATTGTTTTACGATAAACGTTCCCACTTCCCATTAAATAGTGGGCTACTTTGATTTGTTTAACACTTTTTTTGGGGGGGGGGTTATTACTACATGATTCCATATGTGTTATTTCATAGTTTTGATGTCTTCACGATTCTCTACGATGTAGAGATAAAATAGTCAGAATTAAAGAAAAACCCTGGAATGAGTAGGTGTATCCAAACATTTGACAGGTACTGTATGCTGAGACCTTCTTTCTGCTCTTTAATGGCATGATAATAATACGTAATAATGACAGAATATGTGTGGTATAATCCACTACTGTGTTTGCCCTAGTGATCCTCTTAGCTAGACTTACTCCACATTAGGGCTATTGTTGTGTCAAAATGTCCCTGCCTGCTCCCTCTTCACATCAATCCCCAGCTCAAACGCTGGTCTTGGCTGCTATTTTTAGGATGAAGCAAACTGGGTAAAAAAAAATAAACATGATTGACGTTAAGTTATTCCCCAATCCTTGAACTGTGTAGCAAGGCATGGAGTTATGACTCAAATCACAACTAAGAGAGGATCAGATTGGCACAGTGGAAAGTGTTGGTGGGTAATTGAATTGAAAAGCACAAAGCCGCTGTAGATCACACTCAAAATTCCTCAAGCCCTCGAATTCAAAACCAAGTCACGACCCTGGTCGCCATAAGTGCAATCCAAGTCAAATCCCAGTTGGTTGCATGTGTGTCTCTCTGTCACGAGCAATCCAAATTCCCCCATCAATCGGGCAGCGGAAGACACGATCCCTGACAACTTTTCACATCAGCCGGGGATTAGGAAGAGGGGTTTACGCTAGCCTTGCCAGAATCACGGATAACATTTTTTGAATCAGCAATTTAAACTAATTTCAAGGCTGGCTCCGCAGCAATTTTCTGGATCAATGGAACGTCATAGCTCACTTGGTCACTAGCCCTCTTATCGCAGGTACCTACAGCAACGGGTTGTAGGGGGGCCTATGCTAATCACGGAGTCTGGAGGGGTGCAGGGGGCATGTTCCTCCAACAGGGCATCTCTGCCCCTTTCCTGCCAGATCAAAATCCTAAACACATTTGATGTTTCTCTAATTCAGAGTTAACAGCAGCTATTTTATCCTAAAAAGTGGCATTTAGAGACAGAAATATAAACATTTTGCAAACACTAAATGTATAAATTAAAATGTACAAATCCATTGGGCCATCTCAGAATATAAATGATGTAAATACAAACCATTCCATTTTACAGGACGCATTTAACATATATTATTGTGATTGCCATTAAACTAAGCACATCTGAGGGCTGGAGACATACTGTATACTTTGTAGAATATGGTTACGGGGGGGGGGGGGGGGGGGGTAAAAGTAAGTATCTACAAATAATTTCTGTTGTGTGGCTTCAGGGTGGCACAGCTGAGGACAGCATTATCACAGCCACTATTCATTGGTGCTGCTGGCGCCCCTATTCCATTGAACACGAATAACTCAGATGTGCGACTGAATTTCCAAAGTTATTAAATCTGGCAGAGTGAAAAAAGAAAATCAACAAAGATCATTCCATTGTAATCTGTGGATTACTCTGCAGTGCTTGCACTTTTTCCAATGTCCCCATGTCAAGTTTGGGCCAACGGGAGGGAAAAAGGGGAAATAAAACACAATGAAAGATACTTTGAACTCTCCAAGACTAGCACACCATGCTACTGTTGTGTTTAGTCAGTGTCAGTTCCATTTGTTTCTATGCTTCAATTACCAGAGAGGGAGTGCCGCAAGGGGTTAAAAAGCAATTTCCCCCATCATGACATCTGTACAAATAATGGTGCCAAATGTTGGAGGAAAAAGGGGGCCAGATAAGGGGTAAAAAAAGCAGTGGTGTTGGAGGAGAGAGGTTAATCCGCCTGTTTAATCTGTGGAGGTATGGGGAGGCCTTATCTCTGCCTCCTGCTGCCTCTGCACACTCCTTCAGCACCCAGGCAGTCTGACTGTCTGAGATCACTCAGTACTGAGAGGCGGGTGGGCCGGGGGGAGCTAGGGGGGAACCAGGGACAGCATCCGGGGTACTGCCATCCCAGCCCTGCCTAACTCAGCCCAGACATCCCCCATCCAGCTTTGTAAGGGCCATAGAGACGGAGCGGAGAGTACCATACCACTGATTCTATCGGACACCCAGGGGTTGGCCACTCATTCTTTCCTTCCTTCCTCTCACTGTTTGTTTTATAGAGGGGGTGATGAATCTGGGCCACCGGAGCCTTGGCACTACACTCCAGCTCATTCGCCTGGTTCAGTGGGCTGCAAAAAGACTGCAAATTGTGTTTGTAAACTCAGCAGCTGTCAACTACCAAGAGGCTTAGTACAATGTGGGAAAAGCGAACAAACATAAATATCACTACAGTGATAAAAAAAAAGGCTATGGGCTATATTTTAACAAACCTAACGCAATGGTAAATCTTATAGTGGTAGCTATACTGTAGTTCCCGGGGGTGTGTCAGAAATATTTGAGCTATTTTCACAGAGAGAATTGTGTGTGCAATAGTGGGCGGTGGCGTGAAAAAAATTGGGTTTTGATTCATAAATAAGTTGTAGGTATGACGAGGGCTTGACCATTCACTGGCCAATCAGCGTGTTCCATGACGTAATACTTGATGATGTTGTCTCGATGTGTTGTCATCAACTCCAATTCGGCTTGGGGGGCACAAAATATTTGCGTCCTAGTCCATTGTATATTGTTACTGTTTATTAAATATGTTATAGTGACAAATAAGTGACAAATCAAATTGTTTTTGTCACATGCTTCCTAAAATATAGGTGTAGACTAACACTGAAATGCCTACTTCCGGGTCCTTTTCCAACAATGCAGAACGAACTCATTACCAAGGTGTTCCTAATGTTTGTAGGTAGGGGTAAAGTGACTAAGCAACATGATAGATAATAGACAGAAGCAGTAGCGTATGTGGTGAGTGTGAAAGTGTGTGTGTGTGTGTGTATGTGGCGTCAGTATGCATGTGTGCACGTGTTATGTGTGTGTAGGCGTGGGCGTGGGCGTGTGTGGGTGTGTGTGTGTGTGTGTGTGTGTGTGTGTGTGTGTGTGTGTGTGTGTGTATGTGTGTGTGTGTGTGTGTGTGTGTATGTGTGTGTGTGTGTGTGTGTGTCAAGATGATCTCAATGATGCAGCTGGATAACTTTTTGAGGTTCTGAGGGTCCACGCCAAATCTTTTCAGCCTCCTGAGGAATGTTAATTCCTTAGTGATGTGGACACCGAGGAAGTTGAAGCTCTCGACCCGCTCTGCGATGGCCCCGTCAAATGTGGATGGGGGAGTGCTGGCAATAGTAAAATACATACAGTTTTTTTCTCGAAATAAGTTTGGAGTGTTGCTAGTGAACATTGTTGTAGTTGCTTTAGTTGT
Source organism: Oncorhynchus mykiss (assembly GCF_057628025.1). Lineage (NCBI taxonomy): Eukaryota > Metazoa > Chordata > Actinopteri > Salmoniformes > Salmonidae > Oncorhynchus > Oncorhynchus mykiss. Next base: position 57,515,281 of record NC_143024.1, on the reverse strand, counting down.
AGTTGCCATACATGTCTCATGTGCATCGCACTTCTCCTAAAATAAAAATGTCTGAGGCTCCCCTTAAAATGTAATGTGCTGTGTGTATGAGGCACGTTTGCAATATCCACTAGATATGACATTATAGGACTAAATCATTCGAATACGTTTGGAGGAGCACGTCTTTGGTAACCAGACAAGAGGTGGGGATGGATACCACCGAAATGGAGTAGCCTCTGCAGGTTAGCACATGTGAACTGTGAATAATGCAAAAGCATGAAGGCAAAAGCCTCACAAGTAGACCATTTAGAAAACCGTTTGCAGGTAGGCCACTTTGCTAATGCATAGCCAGGATTAGACAGACACCCAAAGCACTGCTGTTCAACCACCTTTGTTATATCAAGGTAAGCTACTGAGGGCTCGGTTTTTAATAGAATGAAACGGACAACAAGCAATTGTTACAGAAAAACGACTTGAATGTTTCTAAATATGAGGGTCACAGGCATCATGTCATCTGTCGTTCCATGATTGGTATATGTGACATGTAGCCTACATGGAGGGAGTTTTACGCAACATCCAAAATAATAACAGGAGCCGGCTAAAATAATGTTCAACACATGGATACGAGGTTCATGGGGCACAAAAAGCACGTATTTTGTTCCTGTGCAAATGGACACTGTGCGTCACGGCTTGATAAGCTGCACTTCCACTGTCAAAATCTATGGCTTAACCAACCGCGTTACCTCTAAGAGCTGCTTTTGGTGAGTCTAACATCTCCCCATTTGCACTGAATGGAATTGACACATTTGCACTTGCTTTAAGGACACACCTGAAATATTAACACCCCTCCCACTTCAGCGATAGTGCGTTGACGTTAGACAGACACATTCCCGAACCTGTCGCAAGGGATGGAGCGCCAGTTTTAACATGCTGAAATTGACAAATAACGTGCATTTGACACTTGTGCCGCCTTATCGCCAGCCGAAAAATAGAGCCTTACGTCTATTCACAGCCTTTGCATTCTATTTTATTTTATTACAGTCAGGCTCAGTTTTCATTTGTCAAGCATTGACTTTTGAAGAGAGATAAACTGTCGAGTGTAGTGCATTATGTAGGGAATAGGGTGCCATTTGGAATGCATGCTAGATCTGCCCTCACTCAGAAAAAGCCCAGCCCGCTGAATCAGGAACAGGACTAATGACTATATGATTCAAAAACCTTTGTTTCTTGTCGTTCCTCACTTGACCTTACCATGAGCACTCTGTTTCAGCCTTGGATCGAATGGGTCTTTCTAGTGGCATACTTGCTAAGTGTCATGTCAGAATGCTCCGTATAGCACAGCTTGAGACTGACTTCGCTTACTGCACAGCAGGGGAAACTAGTCAATTACCAAAAATGTTTATCCCAATTATTTTGCAAATGCTCAGAACAGCAACATGATTGTGCAGACATTGATGATAACATCTTATTAAACAATCTAGTCCGCGGGTTATCCATGATGAAACCATACACAGAAGGGCATCACTTCTAGGTAGACACTCATTTAATTCATCTATAGTGTAGATATTTACTAGCTAGCTTGTCTTCTGTTTCATGAGCTGTATCCCAATTGTTCATCAAAGTCTTATAACAACCAAGGGCTAAGTGATCAGCCGTAGAATTGACTGAGCATGACACTGCACCGGGATGGGCTGTATTTGAAATATGTCATTGGTATTTGAAAGGCTTGGAAAAATAGGTTTGTTGTTTTGAAGACGCAGTCTGCCCATCCCCGACCAAGCAGAGCAGAGGAGAGAAAAGAGGTGACAGGATATGATTGACAGGTGTTCCTTCTTCCAGAGAGAAGGATAGGCTGTGTTTCCGCTGTCAAATCCCATGCCTTAACCAACCGCGTTGCCGCTAAGACCGACTTTTGGTGACTCTTAAATCGACCTATTTGCACTGAATGAAATGGTCACTTTTGCGCTTGTTTTTAAGGACACGTCTCAACTATTGCCACCGCTCCCACTTCAGTGCAAGTGAGTGGATGTCGGCCAGGTACTTTTCCGAACATGTCGCAAGGGGTGTAGCGGCAGTTTTTACATGCCGAAATTGACAACTAAGGTACATTTGACCGGTGACACCTTATCGGCAGCCGAAGAATAGAGACTTACGTCTTATTCACAACATATGTCATTTAATTGAGCGAATATTACAGTCAGGCTCAGTCTTCATTGGTCAAGCATTGACTTTTGAAAATAGAGAAATTGTGGGATGTAGTGCACTATGTAGGGAATAGGGTGCCATTTGGAATGCAAGCTAGATCTGCCCTCACTCAGAAAAAAAGCCCAGTCCGCTGAATCAGGAACAGGACTAATGACTATGTGATTTAAAAACCTTTTGCTTCTTTTCGTCCCTCACTTGACCTTACCATGAGCACTTTGTTTTAAACCTTGGATCGAATGGGTCTTTCTAGTGGCACATTTGCTAAGTGTCATGTCCAAATGCTCCGTATAGCACAGCTTGAGACTGCCTTTGCTTACTGCACAGCAGGGGAAACTAGTCAATTAGCAAAAATGTTTATCCCAATTATTTTGCAAATGCTCAGAACAGCAACATGATTGTGCAGACATTGTTCAATAAGATGTTATCATCAATCTAGTCCGCGGGATCACTTCTAGGTAGACATTCATTTAATTCATCAATAGTGTAGATATTTACTAGCTAGGTTGTCTGCTGTTTTATCAGCTGTATCCCAATTGTTCATCAAAGTCTTATAACAACCAAAGGCTAAGTGATCAGCCGTAGAATTTACTGAGCATGACACTGCGGCGGGATGGGCTGTACAGTACAATCGAAAAGTATTCAGACACCTTCAGTTTTTTCCACATTTTGTTACCTTACAGCCTTATTCTAAAATTGACTTCATCGTTTTTTCCCCCTTCATCAATCTACACACAATACCCCATAACGACAACAGGTTTTTAGATTTTTTTTTGCAAAAAAGTACTTTCTTGAAGCACGTTTAGCAGCGATTACAGCCTCGATTCTTATTGGGTTTAATCCTACAAGCTTGGCACACCTGTATTTGAGGAGTTTCTCCCATTCTTCTCTTCAGATAATCTCATGCTCTGTCAGGTTGGATGGGGAGTGTCGCTGCACAGCTGTTTTCACTTCTGGCTGGGCCACTCAAGGACATTCAGAGACTTGTCCCGAAGCCACTTCTGTGTTTTCTTGGCTGTGTGGTTAAGGATGTTGTCCTGTTGGAAGGTGAACCTTTGCCCCAGTCTGAGGTCCTGAGCACTGAATTTTCATCAAGGATCTCTCTACTTTGCTCCGTTCATCTTTGCCTCTATCCTGACTAGTCTCCCAGTCCCTGTCGCTGAAAAACATCCCCACAGCATGATGCTGCTACCCCCATGCTTCACCGTAGGGATGGTATTGGCCAGGTGATGAGTGGTGCCTGCTTTCCGCCAGAGGTGACGCTTGGCATTCAGGCCAAAGAGTTCATACTTGGTTTCATCAGACCAGATAATGTTGTTTCTTATGGTCTGAGAGTCCTTAGGTGCCTTTTGGCAAACTCCAAGCGTGCTTCAATGCTGCAGATTTTTTTTGGTAAACTTCCCCTCGACACAATCCTGTCTCGGAGCTCTACGGACCATTTTTTCGACCTCATGACTCATGTTTTTGCTCTGACATGCACTGTCAGACCTTATATACTGTAGATAGGTGTGTGTGCCAACTCATGTCCAATCAATTACATTTACAACAGGTGGACTCCAATCAAGTTGTAGAAACATCTCAAGGATGATCAATGGGAACATGATGCACCACAATTTTGAGTCTCATAGCAAAAGGTCTGAATAATTATGTAAATGAGGTATTTCTGTGTTTTATTTTTAATACATTTGCAAACATTTCTCAAAACCTGTTTTCACTCTGTCATTATGGGGTATTGTGTGTAGAGTGTAGAGTTTTTTGATTTTTTTTATTTAATCCATTTTAGAACAAGGCTGTAACATAACAAAATGTGTAAAAAGTGAAGGGGTCTGAATACTTTCCGAAAGCCACTGTATATGAAATATGTAATGTGTTTGTTGTTTTGAAGATGCAGTTTGTCCATCCCTGACCAAGCAGAGCAGAGGAGAGAAAATGAGGTGACAGAAAAGGATTGACGTGCTCCTTCGTCCAAAGAGTAACTTCACATTTCAGTTTGGTCTAGTCTAATTAAAGTGGCAGAAGGAACCGGTCTTTTCAAACGATATGTTGAAATGGGCTACCTTTCTCTTTGATATTCAGAGAAATAAACAGTCCTACTAAACGATTCCGCATCTCTGGCCTCCAGCTACAAAAACAATTACCAGAAAATCAATTTCTACATACAGCTACCTATTTTTTTACGAGTCTGTTAATGAGAACATTCCATTGACTTGCCATGGTCCTAACAACACCGAGTGCCATTTTTTTGTTTTGTTTATTGTCCTTAGCTTCAGAGTTGGTCAGAAGAAAATAGATTTTTGTCTTGCCAAAGGTAAGTGTGAGATCCTTAAAAATAGCCATTTTCAATTCCCATTTATTCACACATTGCCTTAACTTGCCTCAAAGTTTCAAACATATTGTAATAAAAATCTGAGGTGTGGCCTATTGTGTTGGATCTCTGAAGCAGGCTTTTGAGGCTGCGGGTGCGTCCCAATACCACCTTCTTTCTCCTAAGATGTACACGCGTTCACTGCTTACCTCACATTTAAACCCATTGGATTGGTGGAGGCGTGGGCTAGCTAGAGGGAGTTTTCACCTTCTCTTACACCAGTAACTTCCTTTAAAATCAGTGAAGGGAAGTGAACAAGTGCACACTTTGGGAGGAAGGAGAGATAATTGGGATGTAGCTGAGGTTTCTATTAAGTTCTGTATTCTCCTGGAGCAAGGGCCCGATGATTTGCACTGTTAATGGACAGCCGATGGCTAATGACAGGTGTATTAAGTGATCATAGGATTTTAATGGGCACTTAGCCCCGACCCTTGAAGACAGAGTCAACACAGAGCTGCTGAGAACCATCGGAGCAGCTGTCGCACTGTCAAACAGAGGGAGCTCACTCAAATGATCTACGTCCACTCTTTTTCAAGTTGTCTTTTGCACTCTTTTCGCTCTAGACTCAAACTTCAAACATTGACGCAATGTGACATTTCTTTCAAAACAAATGTGACATTTAACAACATGACTGCATCGTGTGCATCATGTGCATCATGTATCTACTGTATCTACGGAGTTTCATTTTACAACTGCAAATGTCATTGGCGTCATCATGGATGTTGCACAACTAGAGGATGGGAGTAATATGAATTTATATTCCATTTTGACTCTACTGCCAATCACTGTAATATAAGGTCTGTCAAAATGGACGTCCAAAAAGGTAATGGATCTACTGTACCTTTTTACGTTCACAATCTCGCTCCTCTAAGACAAATCATTTTTATCTGATGCAAACCAAACATCAGGGGTGAAATTTCAATGTGATAACAGAACAGAATGGGCAGAGTTGAACACTTTTTTACTTTTTTAAACTTTTTTTAAACTTTTCACATATTTCAAATCAAACAAAGAACATGTTGTGCCCGAATATTAATATGTTTCTCACATAAACATTGAGGACAAACGTTGTGGGCACACAACAGAAAGAGATTCACAGTAAACATGATTTCCTCTTTGATTGAGTTCTCACACATTTGTATTGAAATTGTCACATCTACCCCCCCGCTCCGGCGCTCGACGTCACTGGTTTACTAACCAGCGGTCATGGGAACCCGCATTACGCACACCTGTCAACCCTCATTACACACACCTGGCAACCCTCATTACACACACCTGGCAACCCTCATTAAGCACACCTGGACTTCACCACTACACTGATTACTTCCCCTTTATCTAGCACTCCCAGGTATCACTCTTTAGGCAGCATTGGTTCAGCTCATGTCCAGACGCTTCTCTTGTTTTGTAACTCTTCATGTTCGTTATTATTAAACTCACCATCTGCACCTGCTTCCGGACTCCCTGCGTCTACTTTACAGAAACATGATGAACACATTCACCAGAAACAAAACACTCTAGGCAATCTACCCTAAATTACCAGGGCATTTTGGCATTGATAGGTAGAGCTAGACATTTCCTATCATCATTTATTAATTTTGTACTGGAAATTTCAACTCCTACGGGTGGCTCAGCAAGAGACGGCACATGTTTTAAGACGTGACAGGAGCAGGCTGCTTTAGACTAGACTGCAGTAGTGTCATTTGGAGACTTAAACCTGCACCTATCAATCATATTAAAACTTTATTTATACCATCTGCAAAAAAAACTGCACCTCAGGTAAACTACAGGATCCTCTCTCGGCGAATGCTGTTACCACAGCCAAAGGGGATCTCAGTCTGAAAGGTAAACAGTTTAATACCCTGCCATAAAACAATTAGCTAGATTGACATTGCAACACATCACTCTTGTACTTTATACAATAGTTATAAAATGGGGGAAGGTCATTTGCATTGAATTGTATGCTTGAGAGAACAGAGGTAAACTGTGTCGCTTGTCACTCCCTATCTCTCTTCTTGCACTGCTTCACAGGCAGACAGTATTATGTGACTGTCATTTGTCTTAATATAGTGCATTCATCTTCTAAGGTTTTAGCCAGGCACCTTAGGGCAGCGTCTCAAATGGGACCCTATTCGCTTTTATATGTACCTACTTTTGTAGTCAAAAGTAGTGCATTAAATAAGGAATTGGGTGGGCCCCGGGCAAAAGTAGTGCATTATATGCGACAATGGAGTGCCGTTTGGGATGCAAACCAGGTTCCTTTGGACAGCAGTGAGGTAAAGCCTAGGTCACAGAACCAGGAGTCCCACAGAGTAAGCACAACAAGCAGGGCCACGCTGTGACGTTCAGCCGTCAGTGGTCTTACTCTCCCGATCATTCAATTTCCTTTTCTCTTGGCCACTTCACACATTTCATCAAGCCACATTTTAAATGCCAGCGGTTTCATTGATTTCCATTAGAGCAGCTCACATCTCTTGGCTGAGGCCACGGCAGGGATATTTTAGCATTCCACTTTAGCACACTCCGCAGCCTCTGGATATCACTTGCCACAGCCTTCTCCGCCTTACTGAACAGTGTAAGTTGTGTTTAATTGAACAGCTGAAAATGTTCAAATCACATGAAATAGGGCAGAGGGCAACAACAACAACAACAACAACAACAAAAATCGAACAATTGGATACAGGAGAATAATGACCTGTGTTCCTGCTTCATTCCCCCGTTGACATTTTCACACACCTTTCAGTGCACTCCTCCGCTGAGGTTTAAGCAGTACTCAGTCCCTCTGTCTCGCCCGGGGCTCGCCCTGTGACCAGCAGACCACTGGTTCAATCCCTGTCTCACAGGCTGTAGCACAGACCAGAGAGAGATGCATCTCTGTTCCCAAACAGGCACTAAAGAGCAGGCCTTCGATCCAGGGGACATACTTGAATGTCACCTTAGATCCCATCACAAAAATCTGCAGAGAAGGTCAGCATCCATGAGCTATTATGAAGAATTCCATACAAGCAGCGCTGGAAATAACATGAGGGTGCATTAGGAACCCAGAGGTTATGTGCCAAATGGCACACTATTCCCGATCTAGTGCACTACTTTTGACCATATGGACCCTGGTCAAAAGTAGGGCACTATGTAGGGAATAGGGGCTCTGATCAAAAGTAGTGCACCATCTAAGGAATAGGGTGCAATTTGAGATGCAGGCAGTGACAGAGGCAACCCATTTGTTTCCAGTATGCTTTGCAGGGAGGGAAATGTGTGTGCTTGACTACAGAGGCCACCCAAGGAGAGGCAAACTCAGCCTGTTGCAACTAGTGTAATTCTCAGAGTGAGGGCTTTACCATAATTGGCCTTGGCATTAATAACAAAACAAAAAACTAATCAGAACTGGTGATTAACATGGCATGGTCAAACGTATTCCTCCGCCACGAGTGACCGAAATACTCTCCGACGCAACACCGTCTCCATGGCAACGGACAAAACAGGGCGATAGTGGCCAGCCTCACGAGTCTAGTTTTAATGGGGTCAATATATGGAATATGTACTCGGCTCGGAATTTTGACAAACAATTGCCCATAGCATTGGCCTGATGAGAACACGAACACAGTGAAGGAGCAAATGTTTGTCACACAGAAAACACAAATGTAGAATCATTTCCAAAATCAATGTCTCATTCAGATCGAGGTCTGAACATGTCCGAATCCAAATTAAAGTTAGGAGTTGACCGTAAAAAAAAATATAAAAAAAGAAAAAAACGTTTTTCTTTGGCCTATATCAATGTCGACGGGAGAAAGCAAGCATTGATGTACACTTTAGCAACGTTATCAAAATGGTGAATCAAAAAAAAAAACGTGCTCTGTCAACATAAAACCCAACTCCCTGCTGGATGCCTTTATCTCACCTGCGAGCTCCCACTGACCGCTCATGTGACAGCATTTGTGATGATGCCTCAGAGCTGCACAGATCAAGCGAAACCTTGCCTTGGCTGTGCTACCTTACCTTCCCTATATTAGTGCACTACTTTTGACCGGAGCTCTATGGCCCCTGTTAAAAAAAAAATAGTGCGCTACATATGAAATAGGTTGTGCCATTTGTGATGCAGACCGTTTTTACAAAATGTCAGCTAACAAAGCTGTTTTCAGCAGACATGCACAATCTCAAAACAAGCTCATTAAGGTGTGCCGTGCTCAAGTATTATCTCCCGGCCCTGCTGCATGCCTCCAGGTCTATCAGTAGATATTGTTATTGGAAGAATTTGGACGTTCGTGAGCGAGAAGGTCAATGAGCTGATGATGAAAATGAGTCCCCTGCTGCAGCTGATAAACTGCTATTGATTTGACCATGAGAAATGGTAAACGGAGGGGAAAACATGGCTGCCTGTGTGAGAGAAACTGTTTACGGTATGGGCCAGGTATATTTCCAGGTGGCAAATGTAGAAAAACCTTTACTCCGTTGTAAAGCTCTGATATCATACAGTATATTTTGAAAAAGGAACTCCGGTGCACTGGTATTCTGATGGAGCAAAACGTTGAACGCAACATTGTAGAGACTGAGAAAAATTGTAGGCTAAACTTAAAGGATATTATAGACCATCCCAAAAATACAGAGTCGTTGCATCCATGTAGGAAGATTGAGACATTGTAGAGAACGAGCATGCTGGAGAATCTTTTACCTCTATGAACTGGGTACTACACCAGGTGTGCCGACAACCCTCTAGTGTACAACACACGTTAACATAGATGCTTGTTAAAAACACCAAAGAGATACTGTAAATGGAGAGGTGTGGTGACCAATGTTCCCTAAAACAAAATTGGGCACTGAGCAAATTTCACAGTTCCGCTGAGCGCAAACTTGAACATTGTGAAAGTTCTGTGCAACTTCCAGCGTGCGTTTACTGGGAACACTGAGGCTGAACCCACTTTAGATGACAGTTTTAACAGTGGCCAAGTAGGCTACTGTGGCTATTTGATCGTAATATAGTCCTACCAGAGTGGCCTACCATCAAAGACAATGGAGAAAATGCATCCCATGACATTTTCACAGCTGTTCTACCTTTCAGCCACATTAGCAGTGTAAGGGTTTTCCTGTGGTGAAGGAGAGGCGGACCAAAATGCAGCGTGGTGTTTATTCATGTTCTTTAATAAAGGAACTATACATGAAATAACTAACAAAACAATGAATGTGCGAAAAACCTAAACAGTCCTATCTGGTGCAAACACAGAGACAGGAACAATCACCCACAAACACACAGTGAAACCCAGGCTACCTAAGTATGATTCTCAATCAGAGACAACTAATGACACCTGCCTCTGAGAACCATACTAGGCCGAAACATAGAAATACCCCAAAACATAGAAAAACAAACATAGACTGCCCACCCAACTCACGCCCTGACCATACTAAATAAATACAAAACAAAGGAAATAAAGGTCAGAACGTGACAAGCAGCCAATGTGTGGTGTTCAATATAGTTCTACATTCCATGAGAATTTTGAAAAAAAAACATGCAGGGCTTGATATTAACCTATTTTATCCAGTTGACTGAACATATTGTTGTGTTGATTGATGCAAGAAAGCACTTTACAAAATAAAATGCATTATTATTCCGATACATTTACCACAGAGAATCAGACAAATTATGCTACCCTCTGCCTATTGGCTACTTAGCTTATTCAAGCCTGTCTCAAAATACAACACTGCCCCTTTAAGAAGAAAAAAAAAAGCTCTTTACCTGACTCACTTTTCAAAGAGGTCAAGAAGTGCACATGTTCTGTGCTCTTGTAGGAAGCAATCAGTCCCCTATTGCTGACTACAAATGATGCATAACTGGGCTAATAACTCACTAACTAGCAAAGGATATAAACAAAATGTGCACACGTGGCTACATAAAGCTCTCGCTTTGATCTCAAAACAAGCGCATCTACTCACAACCACTCATGCTGTAAACACAGTCCAGTTCAAAGTAAATGGCACAGATTCATATATGGTTACGGTCTATTTGCATATAGGTCTACTGCAGCTCTGATTGTTTATGCTGCATTGGTCTGTGTAGAGTTGTCGTGCGTGTCAATGCAATAGAATCCTAATCCAATCAATGCATTCTTCCTCCAACAAAATATCTTGCATAGTTCATTTTGTTTTGGTATGTTGCATTGAAAGTGGTTAATATTGCGTTGATTAGATCACAATTGCCACAGTATAGGGAAACGTTGATAGTGAAAATGGAAGCCAAGATCTACCTCACAAACTTAAAAAAAACATGAGCCTATGCAACATTAACCAATTAAAAACAGCACTGTAGCAGTGAGGTTTGTGCATTAAGCTATAGGCCAATACATTACCACTGCATATTGGTTTGAATTGCACTGCCAATGCATTGTTGTTCGGGCCATTATATCTTTTTAAATGTGAGGTAAGCTGTGCAGTATGATCACACAGGTAATAGATCCGTTGTTGTATTACTTGTGAGGCACAGCAGAGTGAACATTCATTAAAAAAAAATTAAAAAGCGTTTTATTTTTATTTTACTGGGCTGATGGTGCCTGCAATCTGATGGTCAGTCTCAGCCTGGGGGTCTGCCTCTCAACATCACTCCATTCTCCCTTTCCTCCACTGACACGGACTAAAAAGGGACACCGCCTTCCAGCTGATGGTGAAACTCGAGGTGCACCACATTATTTTTGCCTCATGTTGTTACTCCTGTGAACAAAGGAAAGTTAAATATTCCTCTATATTAAAAAGGCCCATGCCGCTAATAATAACAACGCAAGCCTATAGATACACTTTCCTACTCTTTCATTACTCTGCAGTGCTTGTTGTGGCGCTGAGTGAAAATAGGAATAACGCTCATTTTATGGCTTATACAAGTGTTGAATACAAAGTGTTGACAGTGCTGAGTAAGAACTTAAACATGAACTCACTCATAGAAACAGCAGCTCTTTCTTGTATTCATTGACAGTCTCTCTCTAGTCATGGTTTTAAACATTTTGAAATCTCACAGCATGAACTCTGCTGTAGCTTTCTTTTATGTCTGCTACATAAAAGTCTTCCGATTGGCCAGCGGTAGGCCTATAGTGCACTTGATTTGGTCTTCGGGCTGGGGGAATGCAGATTTTGTACCTTCAGGACACAGGAATTGGTTCAAAATGGCAACAGTTGCCTACTGGGTTGTTTTTTTTACAGGAATGTTTGGCGATCGACTAGGAATGACCCATTGTTGGCCACTGCTCTTGATCTGTTGAGCTTCTGCGCGGCTGCACGGAAGTCTCGGGCGCAGCATAGAGGCAACTACCACCCCTGCAACATCAAGAAATAACATACATTTTTGTAATTTAGCAGGCGCTCTTATCCAGAGCGACTTGCAGTAGTGAATACATACTGTACATTTTCATACTGGTCCCCCGTGGGAATCAAATCCACAACCCTGGCATTGCAAGCACTATGCTCTACCAACTGAACTACACAGGACTAGAGAGCTGAGCCACTCTCCATATTTAGTAATATGTATGAGCAGCTGGCCAGTTTATTTTTCACACGAGTAGGAGAAAGAGAGGGCTGAGGCCAGGGTGTTAGCCGATGAACTGATGGCCTTTGCTGTGTTCTACAGGACCTCAGTCAGTTCACGAGCATCGTTTACCTCCTCCCAGAAGACACCGGTCCATTGCTGCTGCAGGCTAATATTAATTAGTGCTTGTCAGCAGAGCACTCCTTTAAAACAGGTCATGCGCAAGGTCAATGTGTTACATTATAATTACCTTCCATGTTGAAACAAGATCTTCCCTTTGAAATTGGCTGGTACACATACAGTGGGGAGTACAATTATTTGATCACTGCCGATTTTGCAGGTTTTCCTACTTACAAAGCATGTAGGGGTCTGTGATTTTTATCATAGGTACACTTCAACTGTGAGAGACGGAATCTAAAACAAAAATCCAGAAAATCACATTGTATGATTTTTAAGTAACTCATTCGCCTGTCGTCGGAAGGAGTGGACCAAAGCGCAGCTTGAAAAGTGTTCATGATTACTTTAATATAAATAAAAAAAAACACTTGAACAAAGTAAGAAAGCGAACAGTTCTGTCAGGTAACAGAGACTAACAGAAAAGAACTACCCACAAAACACAGGTGGGGAAAAACGCTACCTAAGTATGAATCCAAATCAGAGACAGCGATAGACAGCTGCCTCTGATTGGGAACCACACTCGGCCAAAAACAAAGAAATAGGAAACATAGAATTCCCACCCTAATCACACCCTGACCTAACCAAATAGAGAAATAAAACAGCTCTCCAAGGTCAGGGCGTGACAGAGGGAAACAGTGCCCCTCTGTCTCAGTACGTGTATTCCATGTATGCTGTCTGGACCAAAGAGTATAACATGTTGCCACTGTTGCCACCTCCCTTGATAAAAAAATAAATACAAATAATTAGCCAATCAGAGTTGAGGTGAACTCAACTGGGGGTTGTCCTGGTGCAGCAAAACACCCCCCAAGGGATGCCAGTTTGGATTTGACTTCACACAAATCAAATCACTTCTTAAGCAAAACTAAATTTTTCATTAAAACTCCAGAAAAAATGTTCTGAGACTCTGTTTCTGGTCTGGTTGTGTTGATGTGTTGATGTCCTGCAGTAGCTAAATCTGCCATTTCTTAAGCCATGGATGGAGACGGGGATTTGAACTTGTGGTTTTACATGAATTTTCTGGACAAGCCAATGATTATGACGCTGATTCTGATCTAAACATAAATTAATATGTTGTGCCACTGAGACGATTGATGTTCAAAATGTAGCCTAGAACTTTTAGGTTCATGCTAACTAGCTAGCTAACTTAGATGGTTCATTGTTGCCCATGCGCTGAAGTTAGGCTAGCAAGCATTTTAGCTAGGTAGCCTATGGCAACAAAAACTAAAGATTTACTGTATGACAGAGCCATTGACCGTTTTGCCAACATGAAAGAGAGAATGACATTGACGTTCAACTAGTCTACTTTTAAGGTGAGTCAACATTTTTTGTTTTACTTGAGGGTGGACGCACACACACACACACACACACACACACACACACACACACACACACACACACACACACACACACACACACACAGAGAGAGAGAGACAGAAATCAGTAACATGGACAGCCACATGATATTTACAGTGCCTTGCGAAAGTATTCGGCCCCCTTGAACTTTGCGACCTTTTGCCACATTTCAGGCTTCAAACATAAAGATATAAAACTGTATTTTTTTGTGAAGAATCAACAACAAGTGGGACATAATCATGAAGTGGAACGACATTTATTGGATATTTCAAACTTTTTTAACAAATCAGAAACTGAAAAATTGGGCGTGCAAAATTATTCAGCCCCCTTAAGTTAATACTTTGTAGCGCCACCTTTTGCTGCGATTACAGCTGTAAGTCGCTTGGGGTATGTCTCTATCAGTTTTGCACATCGAGAGACTGAAATTTGTTCTCATTCCTCCTTGCAAAACAGCTCAAGCTCAGTGAGGTTGGATGGAGAGCATTTGTGAACAGCAGTTTTCAGTTCTTTCCACAGATTCTCGATTGGATTCAGGTCTGGACTTTGACTTGGCCATTCTAACACCTGGATATGTTTATTTTTGAACCATTCCATTGTAGATTTTGCTTTATGTTTTGGATCATTGTCTTGTTGGAAGACAAATCTCCGTCCCAGTCTCAGGTCTTTTGCAGACTCCATCAGGTTTTCTTCCAGAATGGTCCTTTATTTGGCTCCATCCATCTTCCCATCAATTTTAACCATCTTCCCTGTCCCTGCTGAAGAAAAGCAGGCCCAAACCATGATGCTGCCACCACCATGTTTGACAGTGGGGATGGTGTGTTCAGCTGTGTTGCTTTTACGCCAAACATAACGTTTTGCATTGTTGCCAAAGAGTTCAATTTTGGTTTCATCTGACCAGAGCACCTTCTTCCACATGTTTGGTGTGTCTCCCAGGTGGCTTGTGGCAAACTTTAAACAACACTTTTTATGGATATCTTTAAGAAATGGCTTTCTTCTTGCCACTCTTCCATAAAGGCCAGATTTGTGCAATATACGACTGATTGTTGTCCTATGGACAGAGTCTCCCACCTCAGCTGTAGATTTCTGCAGTTCATCCAGAGTGATCATGAGCCTCTTGGCTGCATCTCTGATCAGTCTTCTCCTTGTATGAGCTGAAAGTTTAGAGGGACGGCCAGGTCTTGGTAGATTTGGAGTGGTCTGATACTCCTTCCATTTCAATATTATCGCTTGCACAGTGCTCCTTGGGATGTTTAAAGCTTGGGAAATCTTTTTGTATCCAAATTCGGCTTTAAACTTCTTCACAACAGTATCTCGGACCTGCCTGGTGTGTTCCTTGTTCTTCATGATGCTCTCTGCGCTTTTAACGGACCTCTGAGACTATCACAGTGCAGGTGCATTTATACGGAGACTTGATTACACACAGGTGGATTGTATTTATCATCATTAGTCATTTAGGTCAACATTGGATCATTCAGAGATCCTCACTGGACTTCTGGAGAGAGTTTGCTGCACTGAAAGTAAAGGGGCTGAATAATTTTGCACGCCCAATTTTTCAGTTTTTGATTTGTTAAAAAAGTTTGAAATATCCAATAAATGTCGTTCCACTTCATGATTGTGTCCCACTTGTTGTTGATTCTTCACAAAAAAATACAGTTTTATATCTTTATGTTTGAAGCCTGAAATGTGGCAAAAGGTCGCAAAGTTCAAGGGGGCCGAATACTTTCGCAAGGCACTGTAGCAACACTGATTGGACTAAATAGTTTTTGGTATCCTTAAGTTGTTTTCAGTGTATTAAGCAAGTCAGCCGTATCAGCTATGTTTTTTAAAAGGCAGTAAATGAGGCTGAGTTAACTGTTTCGCTGCCAGACAAGGCTCCGCTGATAGCCAGTTGTAGCAGTGGTAAGGTGTGGGGACTACTGTTGGGACTCTGCTGTTGGGACAGCTTTATGTAGGCCCTTACAGTTTGTGGAAACCGTTTGTCACAGTTATAGTGCAATTAATGTATTGTTTAGTGTTGTAACGTGTGCGCTGGGAGTCGGGAAGCAAGTTCAGGGAGTGCATAATTGAATAAACCAAACAAGTAACACGAACAACGCACAGACCAGAAACAGAAACAGAAACAATGACGCCTGGGGAAGGAACCAAAGGGAGTGACATATATAGGGCAGGTAATCAAGGAGGTGATAGAGTCCAGGTGAGTGTCATAATGCGCGTAACAATGGTGACAGGTGTGCACCATAATGAGCAGCCTGGTGACCTAGAAGCCGGAGAGGGAGCACACGTGACAAGTGTTGTGTTGTGTAGTGGCTTTGCCGGCATGCGTCCCCAATATGTTTTGTTTCTTTGCCCCACCAAGATGTAAAATCACCACTGTCTCCATATAATGTCACACCCTGCAATAACATTTTCCCGCATGACTTCGGTTTTATGACTCACTCGAAAAATAGAAAAGTGAGGTGCTACTTTGCATTGGGACTTTAGATGGGTATGCTATTGAGTTCACTCTTTTACAACTTGATATTAGATGGTTCCTCACTCTGAAAGTAGTCTATGGGCCAGGAGAAACTGGAATCCTTGCTTCGGTTTTCTTTAAAACATCCTCAACAGACTTCAGCTCACTTTAGCCACCACAATCTAACAATCAATGGAAATGATGGAGGCATGTGAGCATGGTTTTTTTATGGCCAAATCACCTTTAAGTAACATCTAACCAAATAGCTGATTTGAATAGATTTCAGGTGATTTGGACATAGTTTTTTTTAAACATGCCCCCCCCCCATCACTTCCATTGATTGTTAGCTTGTGGTGGCTAAGGTTAGCTGAAGTCTGTAGTGGCTGTTTAAAGAAAACTGAATCATGGATTACAGTTTCTCTTGGCCCATCAAGTTGTAAAATAGTGAACTAATCCTTTAACCTCTTGAATCTAGGGGGCACTATTTTTATGTTTGGAAAAATAACGTTCCCAAAGTAAACGGCCTATTTCTCAGGACCAGATGCTAGAATATGCATATAATTGACAGATTAGGATAGAAAACACTCTAAAGTTTCCAAAACTGTCAAATTATTGTCTGTGAGTATAACAGAACTGATATTGCAGTGCCTCTTATTTTGAAACCCTTCTCTTCCTATGCATGTCTATCCTCCATTTAAAGGGATATCGACCAGATTAGTTTTTCTCTGGCTTCCCTAAGGTGTCAACAGTCTTTAGACATAGTTTCAGGCTTTTATTTTGAAAAATGAGCGTGAAAGATCACATTGCGTAAGTGGATAGGTGGGGGCTCTCAGAGTGAGTTTTTGCGCTACAGAGTAAAGCCTCCATTGTTCCTCCCGCTGTTATTGAAAAACCTACACACTCGGTTGATATTATCGAATTTATATTTTAAAAACAACCTGAGGAATGATTATAAAAAACGTTTGACATGTTTCTGTGGACATTATGAAGACTATTTGGAATTTCCGTGTGCGTTGTCGTGACCGCTCTTTCCTGTGGATTTCTGAACATAACGCGACAAACAAACGTCGGTATTTTGGGTATAAAAATAATCTTTATGGAACAAAAGGAACATTTGTTGTGTAACTGGGAGTCTCGTGAGTGAAAACATCCGAAGATCATCAAAGGTAAACGGTTAATTTGATTGCTTTTCTGATTTTTGTGACCAAGCTTCCTGACGCTAAGTATACATAATGCTATGCTAGGCTATCGATAAACTTACACAAACGCTTGGATTGCTTTCGCTATAAAGCATCATTTCTAAATCTGAGACGACAGGTGGATTAACAAAAGGCTTAGCTGTGTATTGCAATATTGCACTTGTGTAATATTATTTGACTGTGCTATGCTATTCAGCGGTTGCTGACGAAAATGATCCCGTGACAGGGATGGGTAGCGTCAAGAAGTTAATAGCATTGGGCCAGTAACCGAAAGGTCGCGAGTTGAAAAATCAGTCAATATGACCTTGAGAAAAGCACTTAACCCTCATTGCTCCTGTAAGTATCTCTGGATAACAGTGTCTGCTAAATGACTGAAATGTAAATGTCATATATCTCTACATTACAGCAAAGTTACAGTGTATTACCATGTCTGATCTCTAAGGTATACAGTATGACAGCAGTTGTTACATCCTGTGACTGTGGAGGCTGCTGTGGCCTACACCCTAGTGGCACACAGCTGCCTGTCCCTGTATTGACCTTCTAAATGTGTGTGTCCCTGTTCTAGTTCATCTTCCCTTGCAGTGGCAGACAGAACTCTCCAGAGGCCAAACACCGAGCAACGAGTGCATCCGCCTCGTCTCTGATCAAACATCCCTCCTAATGTAACCATCTGAAACCACAGCTTTCTCTTCTTCCCTCTGGTAAAGCCCCACAGACAGGTAGACAGGTAGGACGTGTGTCCCGCTGCAGGACATTCATCACATTTGCTGTGGATCTGCTAAACAAAAGTCCAAGAAAATAAAGCATTTGTGTCCTCACCATCATTGTGACATTTTGTTACGCCTCAGAGGGACAGGCGCTGATCCAGCCCATGTTTCAACATCACGTCTGTAATCTGTGTAAATGAGTCAAAGGCCAGTGTGGTTTAGGAGTGGTGAAGGGGCATTACTCAGACAAAGACACAGAGGGGAATAGGGGAATATAGTGTATTCTGGAGATGATAGTGTATTGCCATATCATCAGGAAGCAAAACAGTCCTGCCCTCTATTTGCATGTACCTCTACTGAGAGTGCATCCCAAATGGCACCTTATTCCCTATGTAGTGCACTACTAAGGGTATAGAATGACATTTGGGACTTGGTCTAAGCCTTGACAATGCATAATCCAAGACGAGAGTCCTTCTGAAACGAGAAGAGCCCAGTTCAGATCCTCAATCATGGGCCATATATCGCGAAACAGTGTGTGACGTTTGAAAATGACATTTTTAATCTGCAGTCCGTTGCCCCCTGATGTGATCTACAGTACCATCGCCAAGGACTAAGACAAGCCCCGTAAATCTGACATATATTTTACACAGCATCAAGACACCAGATCGATTTGTATCCCTTCCCCTTGAAACCAATAATGAATTCCTGATAACTCATTACCGGTTGGTGGCAATTTACAGCACAAATATCAAAGTGGAAGTTAAATTAAAAGTTACTGTATATTAACGACATGTCACAGGCCGCTGGTTGTAATTTCAAGATGTAAGAGACAACACGCGTCTCTATGGTTCAATCATACAATTGCACAGCTGTTAGGAAAAGACAGAGAAAAACAGTGAAATGATCTGTGAAAAATAGGTACATAAGTAATCTGACTCCATTTCTCTGGAGACTTCCAAGGCGTAATTTATTTAAATCAAAGTCAAAATGGTTTAATCATCCATGCAAGGCTTAATTGAATAATTACGAATGTGACTAAATGGAAAAAAATAACTGTGGAAAATAAATGTTTCCACAGACAATTCAACGTGCAGTAGAGATTTATTTATGCAACTTCATACTCAGACTTAGACACGCTAACAAAACAGCAAAAACATCCAAGCATGATGTCCAAGTTACAGTTGTTCATATTTCTTTGTCCAGACTGAGAAAAATATTGACATACATAATAATATATCCTCTGTACTGCGCTTTCAGAAGTGCGTTTGATTTGTGCGGCCCGGGACAAAACACCATCTAACGATATTGAATTCTGAGTTGAAACAGATTGCCAGTGCAGAAAGAAAGGGCGTTATTGTCCTTACTGCACATGATGTGCCAATGCAGTTCTCAAAATATGTGCATAACGAGGTCGTCGGAAACTTCATGTTCTCATACGCAGAGGGAGACGGAAGAGTCAAGGTATAAAAAAAATCCCTGAGGGCTTTAACATGAAAGTCATTCACTCCCACACCTCAACCTCTACCGCGCTGAGAAGAACACATACACACAATCAGCATCTCTTCTTCAAAAGCAGTCCGCGTGATCTTGTCGCATAGCCCGATCACAATGAGTTTCGGTCCTGAATGGCCCAAACTAGCTACTTTTAGCGATCTTATTGAGCTCTTATGAAGTACTCTTCCAAAAGCACAAAAAATGCCTTCGCCCAGAGAGGAAAATACAACATGCACACAACTTCTCTCTTTTGAGACAGAATTTATGAGCTGCAATATTATTTGCATGGTTTGAAAAGGTCAGGGAACCTACATTTATCAGGCACTTTTCATCTGTCTCTTTGGCAATCGTTGTTCAAAATGGCCTAATTATGGTGATGACAACATCAAGTGTCCCCCTGAGCCCAATGTTCATTCCTCCTAAATTGTGTGAGCACCCTACTTATGCAGAGTCACAGTTGTCCACCGCTGGGCGTGTTCGATCAGATGGGAGACATAGGTCACAGAACACTGGAGCTTAGCCTTGACAGTGAGCTTCTTAATTAATCTCAACCCTCTCCAGGTCCAACATTTCCATGACGACAACAGGTTATAGCTCACACAAGTTGACAGGTCTCCAGAGTGCAATAGCCATGGTGGGTGTAGTTTTATGTGATACTTCTCCATTGAGAGTTCCTCATATTGGTCCATACATCAGAAATCAAATCAAAAATCTTCGTAAACAACAGGTGTAGACTGACAGTTAAACACTTACTTAGGGATCCCTTTCCAACAATTCAGAGTTAAAGATAAAGAGACAACAATGTAAATATAAATAGTGACACAAGGAACAAATACACATGAATGACAATAATGGTTAAAAAATAACCCGGCTATATACAGGAAGTAACAGTACAGAGTCAATGTGCAAGGGTACGAGGTATTTGAGGCAGCTATGCACACTGCGAAAACATATAAACGCAGCATGCAACAATGTCAACGATTTTAATGAGTTACAGTTCATACAAGGAAATCAGTGAATTGAAATGGATTCATTGTGCCCTAATCTATGGGTTTCACATGACTGGGAATACAGATATGCATCTGATGGTCACAGAAACCTTAAAGAAAAAGGTAGGTGCGTGAATCAGAAAACCAGTCAGTATCTGGTGTGACCACCGTTTGCCTCATGTAGCGCAACACATATCCTTCACATACAGTGCCTTGCGAAAGTATTCGGCCCCCTTGAACTTCGCAACCTTTTGCCACATTTCAGGCTTCAAACATAAAGATATAAAACTGTATTTTTTTTGTGAAGAATCAACAACAAGTGGGACACAATCATGAAGTGGAACGACATTTATTGGATATTTCAAACTTTTTTAACAAATCAAAAACTGAAAAATTGGGCGTGCAAAATTATTCAGCCCCTTTACTTTCAGTGCAGCAAACTCTCTCCAGAAGTTCAGTGAGGATCTCTGAATGATCCAATGTTGACCTAAATGACTAATGATGATAAATACAATCCACCTGTGTGTAATCAAGTCTCCGTATAAATGCACCTGCACTGTGATAGTCTCAGAGGTCCGTTAAAAGCGCAGAGAGCATCATGAAGAACAAGGAACACACCAGGCAGGTCCGAGATACTGTTGTGAAGAAGTTTAAAGCCGGATTTGGATACAAAAAGATTTCCCAAGCTTTAAACATCCCAAGGAGCACTGTGCAAGCGATAATATTGAAATGGAAGGAGTATCAGACCACTGCAAATCTACCAAGACCTGGCCGTCCCTCTAAACTTTCAGCTCATACAAGGAGAAGACTGATCAGAGATGCAGCCAAGAGGCCCATGATCACTCTGGATGAACTGCAGAGATCTACAGCTGAGGTGGGAGACTCTGTCCATAGGACAACAATCAGTCGTATATTGCACAAATCTGGCCTTTATGGAAGAGTGGCAAGAAGAAAGCCATTTCTTAAAGATATCCATAAAAAGTGTTGTTTAAAGTTTGCCACAAGTCACCTGGGAGACACACCAAACATGTGGAAGAAGGTGCTCTGGTCAGATGAAACCAAAATTGAACTTTTTGGCAACAATGCAAAACGTTATGTTTGGCGTAAAAGCAACACAGCTGAACACACCATCCCCACTGTCAAACATGGTGGTGGCAGCATCATGGTTTGGGCCTGCTTTTCTTCAGCAGGGACAGGGAAGATGGTTAAAATTGATGGGAAGATGGATGGAGCCAAATACAGGACCATTCTGGAAGAAAACCTGATGGAGTCTGCAAAAGACCTGAGACTGGGACGGAGATTTGTCTTCCAACAAGACAATGATCCAAAACATAAAGCAAAATCTACAATGGAATGGTTCAAAAATAAACATTTCCAGGTGTTAGAATGGCCAAGTCAAAGTCCAGACCTGAATCCAATCGAGAATCTGTGGAAAGAACTGAAAACTGCTGTTCACAAATGCTCTCCATCCAACCTCACTGAGCTCGAGCTGTTTTGTAAGGAGGAATGGGAAAAAATGTCAGTCTCTCGATGTGCAAAACTGATAGAGACATACCCCAAGCGACTTACAGCTGTAATCGCAGCAAAAGGTGGCGCTACAAAGTATTAACTTAAGGGGGCTGAATAATTTTGCACGCCCAATTTTTCAGTTTTTGATTTGTTAAAAAAGTTTGAAATATCCAATAAATGTCGTTCCACTTCATGATTGTGTCCCACTTGTTGTTGATTCTTCACAAAAAAATACAGTTTTATATCTTTATGTTTGAAGCCTGAAATGTGGCAAAAGGTCGCAAAGTTCAAGGGGGCCGAATACTTTCGCAAGGCACTGTACATTTGACCAGGCTGTTGACTGTGGCCTGTGACATGTTGTCCCACTCCTCTTCAATGACTGTGAAAAGTGGCTTGATATTGGCAGGAACTGGAACACACTGTCGTACACGTCAATCCAAAGCATCCCAAACATGCTTAATGGGTGACATGTCTGGTGAGTATGCAGGCCATAGAAGATCTGCGACATTTTCAGATTCCAGGAATTGTGTACAGATCATTTCGACATGGGGCCCTGCATTATCATGCTGAAACGTGACAGTTGATGGTGATGGAAGCGGATGAATGGCACAACAATGGGCCTTAGGATCTCGTTACGGTATCTTTGTGCATTTAATCGGCTACAGAGAGCGAGATGACACAGTCATCCAGAACAGCTGGTGCTCTCATGCATGGTTCAGTATTGCTTGCCCCGAAGGTAACTTGTCTGTTAGGCTCACATCGCTGGGCAGCTCGCGGTTGAGTTTTCCTAAGTAATCAGTGAGAGTTTGCTAGCCCTTCCACATCCGTCGAGAACGTAGTGACGTAGTGGGATTCAAACATAGTTCTGCATTTACGCTTTGCCTGTTTAATGACTCGTCGTAGGTCATAGCGGGATTTGTTATAAGGGCGGATTTCAGTTTCCCTGCATTAAAATCACTGGCCACAAGAAATGCCACCTCTGAATGTGAATGTGTGAATGTGTGAATGTCACCTCTTTTCTTGTTCGCTTATGGCCCTATAAAGCTCATTGAGTGCGATCTTAGTGCAGCTTCGGTTTGTCATGGCAAATAGTAAGTTATGGAACATATAGGTGAAAACTCTCTTAATAAATAGTATGGTCTGCAGCTTATCATGAGGTATTCTAACTCAGGTGAGCAAAAACTTGAGACTTCCTTAACATTGAGACTTCCTTAACATTAAAGATTGTGCATCAGCTGTTGTTAACAAAGACTCCCCCTTCGTCTTACCCGTGTCTGCCGTCCGGTCTTGATGATGCATAGAAAAACCAACGAGATGTACAGTATATTCATGTCCTCGTTCCTCGACTCTGAGAAACATAGGATATTTCAGTTGTTCAGGTCTCGTTTGTAGGATAGTCTCGAAAAGAGCTAATCCAGTTTGTTCTCCAGTGACTGCACGTTCGCCAACAGAACAGAGGGTAATGGTGGTCCGTTCGTTTTCGCCGACGTAATCTCGTCAGGATTACCTCGCCTTGCCTAACTCTTTCGCATCCTGGGGATTAGGGCCTGGTCTGGAGTAAGCAGAACGTCCGGAGCTGCCGACTCGTTGAAGTAGAAATTGTCATCCACACTAAGGTTAGTGTTCACTGTTCTAATGTTCAGAAGCTGTTTTGGTAATTGGAAATGATTGCAGAGACAATATGTACAAAAAAATGTAAGATCAGATAAAAATAAAACACAATATAGAACAATTGGTCAGGAGCCCGTAAAACAGCTGCTATCCACTGCAGCGCCATCTTTGAAAACACGTTAGATGTGCTGAGATAGTTTGTTATGAAGATGAGTAATAATCGGAACCTTATTGCCTGGTAAGGAGATTCAAAAGTATTTTACAAATAGGACAAAAAAATATCAAGTCTCTCTCTCTCTCTCTCTCTCTCTCTCTCTCTCTCGCTCATATATATATAAACTATTCATTAGATGTAGGCCTATGTATTTGCCATGTATGTGCTGTGCTCTGGTTGGTTAAAGACAAATCACATACCGTTTTGAGTGTGGTGTGGAATGATTCAGGACACTGTTCAATCAGTTTGAATTGGTTATTTCCTGCATCGATCTTAGTCATTTCTGCTCTACGAGAAAATGTGCCACTCACTGAACATGTAAGTGCCCGGCCCAAAGGTCTCATTGATTCTAAAACAACAGAAAGATCAGGCAACTCAAAGCTTTTGATAAAAAATTAGCATCAATACATTTTATTAATGACATTTTATTATGAAGCTCGGACCAACATTTTTTTTCTAAGAATTGTCACGTTAATGTATAATTCGTGGGTGGCAGGTTTACAATAAGTAAACATTAGACATTTTGTTTGTCTATTCTTAATAGGGTACCTGGGCAAGAGGAAGAAAATATGCACTTGACAAGCACAAGGCGGCTAGGGCCACAGAGAGCTAATCATATGCACACAGTGTACAAACACTAATTACACAGTGCAGTTAAAGCAGCAGCTAAAACCAATACGGGTCCTAGAAGTTATCAGTGTATGTTGATAACCACCCAGACAATTCCGACCATCATTAACCTCTCGACGACCCCAGTTCAGCTCCACAATCCCTGGGATTCTGGGGGATTAATGCTACATTTACATAACTAGGGTCAGGAACAGACAAACAGCGTATTAATAACAACGGGGCTGACATGATCCTCATTGAACTTAATCGAAGTCTCCCGCTACGATTAGCTGTCATCATAATACAAAGCTGGTTCGGAAACAATGTGATAATAACCTCAACAAGCAGTCGACAATGTTGATTATTATGTAGAGAGGCACGTGATATGACACGGGAGTAAAACATGCAGCGCTATTTAGATACAAATTTGATCAACTGTGTACATTGCAGCAACTCAACCGGCACTATAGTTTTCACCACCGAAGAACACGCAAAGGATGCAAAAATCCAACGCCTCATTGATTGAAGCACCACTAAATGTCACATACGTTCTCAAATGCATCTGCGGGGTTGCTTACATTGGTCAAACTGAACCAGCATTGAAACTCTGCATCACAGAACACAAGGCTGCTATTTGCAGTAAAAACACGGACTATGCTGTTGAGCGCCACTGCATAGAAGCCACTGGTGTAATACAGTTTCTCTGGTCACCCGCAGAGTCAGAGTTGCAGACACCCAATTATCACCTATGTATATACTTTATTTGGATATGGCCTATTAGATGAATGAGAAAGATGGTTCATCTTATTATCAGTATTATTTTGTGCTATAATATGCCATTCCATATAATATGCCTTTTCTTACATTGGTGTGTCTCAATGGGCTACTAGGCTATAAATAGGAGCTAAGTGCAATGGTCAGGTCACTGAGGAAGACGTCAGCTTGATGTCGAAACGTCAGTCACCTGTTGTAATCCTGTACAATGGATTAAAGTGAGCTAAAAGAAATCAATCTCTGCCTTTTTTGTTGAGTGCTTTTACTCCTTTCGGCCTCGAATAAGTCCTTTTTGAGGTTTTTCTTGGACAGCCCTTCGCATGACTTTTGTCATTGTTGTTGAGCACCCCTCCTTTCCTTTGTTTTCTGACGTGAGAAGGCCCACCGGAACTCTGTGCATAAGTACATTGAATTTGAGCGTTAGCGAATGGAGTGCAAGACAAATCAAAAACATGAGTCATTTAAACCCAGGATTTTATTCAATTGTGTTACTTGACTGGCCAATGGCCAAAAGTCCTGTGTTAGATGTACTTTTTTGAACATGAAATCACAGCACCTGCTTATGCAAGTCATGTCACTTTTCTTCACCTTGCCTCTGGTGTTTCTTTACACTGCATCTGTTTAACACCTGCCAGTCCCACATTGGCAAGGCATTAGTCAAATGAGAAATGTCAACATTCATATCAAGCCTGAAGCCCTATCCCTGCTTGCAAATAAAGTGCTATTCTTCTTACTAAATTGCCTATTTAGCCAAAAAGGATGGAAAGTGTAGAGTAATTCCACGGGAACGGAATCGTGCTGAAACTCAGACTTTTCACTTAATTAACATGTATGCCAAACAAAAACGATTGATTTCAAAGTTTAAGGCCAGGCACCACTTACTAATAGGGATTCCCCCCCCCCCCCCCCCCTTAATTATATCACAATCAACTTTTACCGGTTGACGTAGACACAAATATAATACTGTTTTGTATTACAATTTTTCGCAAATATTGTATACAAATATCAAAATGAGACTATACATTTTTCAAATACATTTTTCAAGACACTGGATTCAGTCAGCCTAAATGTTTTGGTTATATTTTGTTAAGATAGACCAGGACTGAATTTACTCAGAAATATTTTTTTAAAGTATTTTGGCAAATATTTCAAAAGAAAATGTTATCTAGAATTTTAAAAAATTATAACATATCAACAATTCCCTCTGGGGCTAGTCTAGAGAATATATCTAAAGATAATCACACCATATTTGATGAATGTGGCTGCTTCTGAAGCTACGGAAATTTAGTTGGCATGTGAGAAGAATCTGACTTTTGGGAAATGGCAGTTAAAGATCCTGAAGTACACTGACTTTAGATTACCAAATGCCAAACACCTATTTAGACCCAATCACAATCTCGTCAGAGTAAGTTACTACATATAGTCCAGTTTGTTACATTTTCTATGAAGTGGGCTTTAGAATGATGTGTAATTCAATGTAGTGAGCTTTGAAATGATGGATGTACTGTAGATCCATTTTAAAGTGGTTAAAATGAATGAAATATGACAAACTATAGTATGACAAACTAATAAAATACATTTTACATTTTGACACTTACTTTTTTTAAATACTAATGTTAATGGACCAAACGTTTTGTTTTTTGCCCTAGCACTACACAGCTGATTCAAATAACCATCTCATCACCTACCTTTGATTATTTGAATCAGCTGTGTAGTGCTAGAGTAAAAAACATATTAAATACTGTATATGGTTATATATATATATATATATATATATCATTTTATTTACCGTTGGCACTGTGCTGTCCAAACTTGTGAAACATAGACATCTATGATTGGTTCAGATTTGATCCTGTCCGGACAATTGTGGCCTGGACCAAATCTGAACCAATCATGGACGTCTATGTTTGGGCCAAATTAAGTCCAGTCCAGACTTTTGGGGACATTGAAATCAAGGCTGGTCTGGACCAAAAAAATGATGTTGTGGACGTTGAAATCAAGGCCAGGGCGGACTGACCACATTTCAACTACTTTTCAACACCCATTGACATCAGGTGTCATTCTGTGCTCGGTGGTTGAGGATGCCGGTTACAGTAAATGGAAATAGAAGGAGAGGGATGGAGGGATGGAGGGATGGAGGGAGGGAGGGGTTTCCCAGACTTCCAAACTCTTGCTTTGACCACCAGATGACAAAAAGAGAAAGAAAACAGTTATGAGCTGAACATAACAGCATGCCAGTGGAAGGGAGGACAGTAGCAGGTGACCACTCTGTGGTTTATGACTATTATGATTTCCCATTGGAGAAATTCCGTTACCAATTGTTCGGAAATTCTGTTACCGATTTGGTAACAGCATTTTGAGTTTTGATCACTTAATAATTCATAAAAAAATTGCTATAAGTAAAAACACTAACTAATTGATAGGTCTACCTTTACTTGTAACTTCTGTGAACTTTCACTATCCCTCCCTCCTCATGAGGGAGAGAAATTAGGAAATATCTTACAGATATGTGTTTTTTTGGTCATGGTATATTAAGGCACAAGGCAATGTTTCTTCAATTTACAAAAATGTGCAAAAGCATGAGATGAGATATATAACAGCAGCAACAACAAAAATCTCAAAAGTGTAGAATTGCAGGAAATTAGCTTTAAATCTGCAACATTTTCTCTTGGCCTCATGACAAATTGTGTAGAATAGCATTATAAAACTCTCTGCTCTCTGCACATTGCCAAAATTGCCAAAATTTGTTCAAATAAAGGAAGTTAGCCAATTTCCCTAAAATAAAAAATGAGGAAGTCCGGCCCTGAATACAAAAACTCATTTCTGGCTTAATAATTAATGATCTGCTTAATGTGGACAGCTTTTGGGCGGAGTAAACCCTCTCGCTTCGCCTCTTCCTCTCTGCCTGTAGTAATCTGTTGTTGGGTTAAGACAAAATGATAGCCGGTGCAAAAGAAGATAAGAAAGATAAGTTATACAGTTCCTTCGGAAAGTATTCAGACCCCTTGAACTTTTTCCACATTTTGTTACGTTAAAGCCTTATTCTAAAATGGATTTAAAAATTTTTAATCCTCAGCAACCTACACACAATACCCCATAATTACAAAGTGAAAATAAGTTTAGACATTTTTGCAAATCTATAAAAAATAAGAAATCAGAAATACCGAATTTACATAGGTATTCAGACCTTTTGCTATGAGAATTGAAATTTAGCTCAGGTGCATCCTGTTTCCATTGAACATCCTTGAGATGTTTCTACAACTTGATTGGAGTCCACCTGTGGTAAATTCAATTGATTGGACATGATTTGGAAAGGCACACACGGATCTATAAGGTTCCACAATTGGCAATGCATGTCAGATCAAAAACCCAGTGTATCAAGGCACAGATCTAGGGAAGGGTACCAAAAAAAATAGAGCTGGCTGCCCTGCCAAACTCAGCAATCGGGGAGAAGGACCTTGGTCAGGGATGTGACCAAGAACCAAATGGTCACTCTGACAGAGCTCCAAAGTTCCTCTGTGGAGATGGGAGAACCTTCCAGAAGGACAACCATCTCTGCAGCACTCCACCAATCAGGCCTTTATGGTAGAGTGGTCAGACGGAAGCCACTCCTCAATAAAAGGCACTTGACAGCCCGCTTGGAGTTTGCCAAAAGGAACCTAAAGACTCTCAGACCATGAGAAACAAGATTCTAGTCTGATGAAACCATGATTGAACTGCTGAATGCCAAGCGTCATGTCTGGAGGTGAAACATGGTGAAGCATGGTGGTGGCAGCATCATGCTGTGGGGATGTTTTTCAGCGGCAGGGACAGGGAGACTAGTCAGGATAGAGACAAAGATGAACGGAGCAAAGTACAAAGAGATCCTTGATGAAAGCCTGCTCCAGAGCGCTCAAGACCTCAGACTGGGGCGAAGGTTCACCTTCCAACAGGACATTGACCCTAAGCACACACCCGAGACAATGCAGGAATGGCTTCGGGACAAGTCTCTGAATTTCCTTGAGTGGCCCAGCCAGAGTCTGGACTTGAACCCAATCTAACATCTCTGGAGAGACCTGAAAATAGCTGTGCAGCGATGCTTCCCATCCAACCTGACAGAGCTTTAGAGTATCTGCATAGAATAATGGGAGAAACTCCCCAAATACAGGTGTGCCAAGCTTGTTGCATCATACCCAAGAAGACTCGCTGCCAAAGGTGCTTCAAGAACGTACTGAGTAAAGGGTCTGAATACTTACGTAAATGTGATATTTCCATTTTAAATGTTGAATTTTTTTGCAAAAATGTCAAAAAAACTTTTTTTTTGCTTGTCATTATGGGGTATTGTGTGTAGATTGATGAGGAAAAAAATACTATTTAATCAATTTTAGAATAAGGCTTTAAATGTGGAAAAAGTCAAGGGGTCTGAATACTTTCCGAAGGTACTGTGTATATATATATATATATATATATATATATATATATATATATATATATTTATACTCTGACATTGCTCGTCCTAATATTTCTATATTTCTTAATTCCATTTTTAACTTTTGTGTATTGATGTGCATTATTAGATCTTACTGCACTGCTGGAGCTACATAGGACGACAAGCATTTTGCAGCACCCGCAATAACATCTGCTAAATATGTGTATGCGACCAATAAGATTTGTTTTTAATCATATACTTTTTTCTCCAGGGGAGATTACTTTCATAAACTGACTGGCTGAGCTGTGGGACAGTGGCTGCGCATTGATAAATATAAAGGAATTCTTAACAGGCATTACCCGGAAAATGTGGGGATTGTGGTGAATAATTCCCTGCTATCAACCAATTGGCATCCAGGATGTAAAAAAAAAACTGTTTTATAAATATATACAGTATATCTACACAGTATATAAGTAGGCAACAAAACAAAATCAAGATAACTTGCTATCTTTTCACGTCTTCCTAAAGAACATGGTGGATACTGCTGATGCACAGCAAAAATAAGCAGTGGGAAGCAGTGGGTTAGGGCTGAACCTACACATGTCCCTGGGAGACTCAGGAGCCTTCATTAGCAAGTTACAGGGTGAGAGTTACTGTAGCGTTATTAAGTAAGACACTTCAAACAGCCAATTGATCAGTGAGGTTGAAAATATAATCTCAAACTCTGATGACTACTTTGGGATGCTTTAGATGTGCTAATTAGGATTATTGATCCCATATCATGTCACAGTTTAAGATGATTAAGGAAAACTCCCACATAATTTACTGGGAGTGCAAGGTGTGCAACTTTGCAACTTTCATGAAGGGCACTTCTAAAAAAAAAAAAAAAAAAAACAATTTCTCTGACGGATGCATTTTAATGGCTCGAGAGGAAACAATGAGAGAGAAAAAATACTCTCACTGTAGGATAACCCTATATCATTGGGAGTGGAAGCAAACGAGAGAAAAAATGATCATGATCGGAGAACCTTACATCCTTTACTTTTAGGGAGATAGTCTGGCCACTGTAGAAGTGTCTGAGGTTTAAAATCAGGGCTGCCTCCTAACTTCAGTGCCAAGTGAGTGACAGAGCAGTGACAGAATACAAATGTGAACCTTCATTGCACTGGGCATCCACATAAACATTCGCAACCCCCGGGCCGCACTTTGAATTGCTAATTTAGTTGTGATGAAGCTGACGGGAATGTGTTTGGAGAGGGAACCATGGGATATACAAGCGATCCCGCCTCCCTTTACAAAGTCATCCATTTAGTACGTTTTTCACCTCCCCACAGCTCCCAGACAGAATGGACAGTCCACTATTTTCAACGACATTGATCAGCCGGGGTGTGAAGCCGGGCCTGGGATATTAGAGGGGAAAATGATCAGTTAGGGCCGGAGAAATGACTTACTGCAGGGAGACTTTGATTGACTTCCCTCCGGGAAGACACTGCGTTAGGACTCCATTGGGGTGGGAGGCCGTGGTTTACCAGGCTGTTGAATGGACAGCAGGAGAGTGGAGCTAAGTTCAGTAGAGGGATGTTGTTGTTGTTGTTGTTGTTGAAAAGAGAGTGAAGTCACAAAAGGGAGCAACAACGGACAAGGCCAAAGAGGGAAAGGTGAAGATATGTCTAACCGCTCTCTGTTTGAGATGCACAGGGTTGGAATAATGTATTACATTTCACACACACACACACAGATCCTGACCTATCGCCCTCTCTAAGGAGGCAGCATGAAGGCTTATGTTAGAGCAGGTCACATAAAGACATTTGTAAGGGGTTAACAGATAGTCAACTCCTTGGCATACTTAATCAACGCAATTACATCCGTCTCTTTTTTAAGTAGACTTACACAATCAATGCCATGCAGTGCTCTTACAAAATGATGCAGATAATAAGAGAGGAAAGTGTTTGTGTTCATCTGGTGAAAGTCCTAATGCAACACATCGATAATGAGATATGAACCGCAAATGCAATCAAGGACAACAAAATCCAATTTTGCTGAAGTTATCCATTATCACGTTGACTCCCCCCCCCCGCCCCCCCCCCCCCCCCCCATCAATTTCTACACACCACCTTTCTTATTCTGCGCTAATGTTAGAGGATCCCTTGAGGTTGAATGTCTTTTCCATCTCTTGGCCAATTGTGTTGAGTATCGTTCACATCTTCTGTACTGCCAGTGTCCCTTATGAGTTGCTGAGGAAAGCTTACTAAATGTGTGTGAATCTCCAGATAAGTCCCTGAACACACTTCTTAAGTGGAAAAACTGGTCTGTTGTCTGTATAGAACTGTATATTTCTTGTGCAAAAAATATTTGAACATTAATAAATAAAAAGGACTGGAACTGATTTTTAGTTTGATGGGTGGAATATTAAATACGTATCCATCTGTTCATTTAAGGATATTTTCTGTGTTCTGCATTGGTCACTATCAACACGACGTAATATGAAAGCTTGGTTGAATTTGGGGGGTGGACTGTATTCCTGTAAACATGTATAATATTCCTGCAAATGCACAAGTACAGTGAAATGCCTTTCTTGCGAGCTCTAACGACAACAATGCAGTAATCAAGGTAGCCAGGTGGTTAGAGCGTTGGGCCAGTAACCGAAAGATTGCTAGATTGAATCCCTGAGCTGACGAGGTAAAAAACTGTCGTTCTTCCCCTGGACAAGGCAAGTTAACCCACTGTTCCTAGGCCGTCATTGTAAATAAGAATTTGTTCTGACTTGCCTAGTGAAATAAAGTTTAAAAATATCAATTAAGAATCATAATGCATGACTCACTTTTACATATTTGGTGTAAAACCCAAGAAGCTTAGTAGTACCTGCATTAAAATAATGTTGTTTTTTTTGTACAATTTTTTGTACCAGTATTTGACCTCCACCGCCCTCAAAATGCCATAATAGCCTGTGGGAAGAAGTATTCCTTTTTGCAGAGGGCTTCTCAGTAGAGACAACATTGCCCCGAATCTTCTAGATCTCATTACCAATGGAGATTATGGGAAAGTGGCCAGGCTGATGTGGTAAAAAGCAATAGAGGTACCCGAGGATGGAGTAGAAAGCTACGTTAAAGAGATTCCGACAGGCATTTCAAGTCTTCTAAGCAACTCCAGGCATGGTGGGGAGAACCAAACAGAATGCTAAATAATCAACTATCCACCCTCTTTCTAATCTCCATGACTTTTCATGCCAAAGCTGCTAAATAGCTTTAGACTGAACTTAATACATTGAGGCCTGACACACGCACAGCCAGTATGCAGCCTCTGAAGTTCAGGCGTTGCAGTTTAACCCAAACAAAGGTTGAAAGGAGGAACTGAACTCTAAAGATAGGCGGAACACACCGATCAGGTAGTTTTATAACATAGGGTGAATTCAGAAAAAGTGGGATGTCATATATACTGGGACAGCTTAATCCTGATGTGTTCAGTTCTTGATCTGACAAGTGAGAATCAAAACTATTGTTACTAAGCCCTTGCAGAGAAATCACATGATAAAAATCACATTACTTCATTGGTGTGTCATCATAGAGGTGGGCAGAACAAGGTTCTAACAGGGAGCTCACGCTGCGAAGCACACGATAAGGTCAGTGACAAAGTTTCATTTAGCATCAAAACAGGACAAAGCTGTCATAAATAGTGCACAATGAAAAATGGTGATGTAAATGTACACATGTACTAGATACGTACGTACTGGTGCATCAAAATAAAACATTTAAAAACAAAAAATGTATGAATGTATTTTGTAATTCAGTCATTTTTTGTTGTTGTTGTCCCACTTCATAGCTACAGTTGAAGTCAGAAGTTTAAATACAACTTAGCCAAATACATTTAAACTCAGTTTCAAAATTCCTGACATTTAATCCTAGTAAAAATTCCCTATCTTAGTTCAGGTAGGATCACCACTTTATTTTAGGAATGTGAAATGTTAGAATAATAGTAGAGATTTCAGATTTGATTTATTTCATCACATTCCCAGTGGGTCAGAAGTTTACATGCACTCAATTAGTATTTGGTAGCACTGCCTTTAAATTGTTTAACTTGGGTCAAATGTTTTGGGTAGCCTTCCACAAGCTTCCCACAATAAGTTGGGTGAATTTTGGCCCATTACTCCTGACAGAGCTGGTGTAACTGAGTCAGGTTTGTAGGCTTCCTTGCTCACACACGCTTTTTCAGTTCTGCCCACAAATTTTCTATAGGATTGAGGAGAGGGCTTTGTGATGGCCACTGCAATACCTTGACTTCGTTGTCCTTAAGCCATTTTGCCACAACTTTGGAAGTATGCTTGGGGTTATTGTCCATTTGGAAGACTCATTTGCGACCAAACTTTAACCTGACTGATGTCTTGAGACGTTGCTTCAATATATCCACATAATTTTCCTGCCTCGTGATGCCATCTATTTTGTGAAATGCACCAGTCCCTACTGCAGCAAAGCATCCTCACAACATGATGCTGCCACCCATGTGCTTCACGGTTGGGATGGTGGCCTTTGGCTTGCAAGCATCCCCCTTTTTCCTCCAAACATAACGATGGTCATTATGGCCAAACAGTTCTATTTTTGTTTCATCAGACCAGAGGACATTTCTCCAAAAAGTAAGATCTTTGTCCCCATGTGCAGTTGCAAACCGTAGTCTGACTTTTTATTGGCGGTTTTGGAGCAGTGGCATCTTCCTTGCTGAGTGGCCTTTCAGGTTGTCGATATAGGACTCGTTTTACTGTGGATATAGATACTTTTGTACCTGTTTCCTCCAGCATCTTCACAAGGTCCTTTGCTGTTGTTCTGGGATTGATTTGCACTTTTCGCACCAAAGTATGTTCATCTCTAGGAGACAGAGGTTGTCTCCTTCCTGAGCGGTATGACGGCTACATGGTCCCATGGTGATTTTACTTGCATACTATTGTTTGTACAGATGAATGTGGTACCTTCAGCCGTTTGGAAATTCCTCCCAAGGATGAACCAGACTTGTGGAGGTCTACAAAAAAAATTCTGAGAACTTGGCTAATTTCTTTTGATTTCCCCATGATGTCAAGCAAAGAGGCACTGAGTTTGAAGGTAAACCTTGAGATACATCCGCAGGTACACCTCCAATTTACTAAAATGATGTAAATTTGCCTATCAGAAGCTTCTAAAGCCATGACATAATTTTCTGGAATTTTCCAAGCTTTTAAAGGCACAACTTAGTGTATGTAATCTTCTGACCCACTGGAATTGTGATGGAGTGAATTATAAGTGGAATAATCTGTCTGTTAACAATTGTTGGAAAAATGACTTGTGTCATCCACAAAGTAGACGTCCTAACCGACTTGCCAAAACTATAGTTTGTTAACAAGAAATGTGTAGAGTGGTTGAAAAATGAGTTTTAAATGACTCCAACATAAGTGTATGTAAACTGCTGACTTCAACTGTAGCTAAAGTAGGACATCACTGAGTAGCTAAGGTGGTGATAATCTTATAGGTTTTTCCAATGGAAAGAGATCCCGTTTACATTAAGGACCCCCTGTACTTAGGTTAGCCAGGGCTCTGGTTATTTTAGTACTGTTATCATGTTCATTTTTGGCACCAATGGCACCAAGCAGAATTTTATGCGTTTCTGTATTCTGTAACCTCTTTCAACATCCATCCAACATATTAGCCCAACACATGATCACGATGTTTCCTAATCACACACAATGTAATTGAATTATCGTTAGGGTACAATTAAGGCTATCCCATTTTATCCAACCTGCTGTCCCAATTGACCAAATGCAAACTGAAAATATGGTTTTGACTCAGTGTGCCCAAATGGGTGTGAATATAATATCAACATTAGTCCTTTTTGTGTGATTAGGAAAAAAAATCTTGAGGATTTCAGAAATGTATCATGTGTTGGGCTAATATGCTGGATAGATGTCGTAAGAGGTTGCAAAAAGTGTCCCACTTATTCCTAATTCACCCTACTCTATTTGACATTCAGATCAACTAATATCCATTCCACTAACAAGAGACTACCTTTCTGTCTATTCCATCTTCATTTCTGCCATTGATTCAAATTGCACATTCTATGAGTCATAGAACATTCTAGAAAACCAAAGTCCTCTGACATACTATAAAAATGTATGCAAAATATAAACAAATGAATAATACGGATGGATTCAAAACATGCATCTCTGCATTCACAGGTGTGTAATTCAAAGTATGCCTCTCCCACTAGTTACTACCTGGAGTTGAGCGGGACTCTGGTTAACATTCAAATCATGAGGCTGCTGGCTAGTTAAAAAAAAAAAAAAAAATGTCAGGTCATTATAGATTGCAATTTTTGCCAGAGTAAAATGAATACATTAAATCTTTATTACCCGCAAGACGATGTGAGAGAGGCAGGAAAGACACCTTCAGAATATTTCAGGCTTTTCCTGGTTTACCCGTCAGATCAGAAGAAATGTTTTTTTTTTTTCCTTCTTTTTTTTCTTCTTCTTTTAAAACTTTCTGGGGCCTGTCATGTCAGGGTCAGCGTCTAATCACATAAGGGCTTGATCAAAGTTCCAGTATCTAGAGGGAGAACACAAGACCTGATTTCTCAGTGTGGGAGATTAATTCCACCATCAACTAAACCAGCAGCACCCCGCCCACACTACCCACCTCCGCAAACCCACCCACCCCCACAAAGCCTTCTGCTGACTGCTGGCAAGGCCAGACAGACAGCTCTGGAACCTGTTGTAATCAGGAAGATAGAATAAACAGGCAGAATCCAGACTCCATATCCTAGCATAAGATAGATGATCGTAGGGATGATAAAAAAAGGAGGGTAAATCACGAGTTGGACGTCTCCTAGGTTGGGTGATCAAAAGATCTTAAAGTTGAGAGCGTGGGGAGAATGCTGGAGTAATATTCCTCACAAATCCCATCGTCAATATTTTTAAAAGGAGCAGTTGCCCGTCTTTCATACCTCATCAGTCTTTGGGATCTAAAGCCCTCATCGTCGAAATCTAGTCTAGACCTAACCAGGGCTGTAACTACATATGAAGACACTGAGGTCCGGACCGCTGTAATGTTTTCATATAAAATAAACTATATACATATATATATATATATATATATATATATATATACACACACTGAACCAAAGATTTTACTGAGTTACAGTATATAATATATATATATATATTAATTAGGTCCTAATCTATGGATTTCACATGATTGGGAATACAGGTATGCATCCTAAAACCAGCCAGTATCTGGTGTGACCACCATTTACCTCATGCAGCACGACATCTCCTTCAGATAGAGTTGATCAGGCTGTTGATTGTGGCATGTGAAATGTTGTCCCACTCCTCTTCAATGGATGTGCGAAGTTGATGGATTTTGGCGAAAATTGGAACATGATGTTATACACGTCGATCCAGAGCATCCCAAACATGCACAATGGAGTGACGTGTCTGGTGAGTATGCAGGCCATCGAAGAACTGGGACATTTTCAGCTTCCAGGAATTGTGTACAGATCCTTGCCACATGGGGCTGTGCATTATCATGCTGAAACATGGGGTGATGGAGGCAGATGAATGGCATGACAACGGGACTCTTGTCACGGTATCTCTGTGCATTCAAATTGCCATCGATAAAATTACATTGTGTTCGTTGTCTGTAGCTTATGCTTTCCCATACCATAACCCCACTGTCATCATGGGGCAGTCTGTTACAAACGTTGACATTAGCAAACCGCTCTCCAGCACGACGCCTTACATGCTGTCTGCCATCTGGCCGGTACAGTTGAAACCGGAATTCATCCGTGAAGAGCACACTTCTCCAGTGTGCCAGCGGGCATTGGAGGTGAGCATTTGCCCACTGAAGTCGGTTATGACGCCAAACTGCAGTCAGGTCAAGACCCTGGAGAGGACAACGAGCACACAGATGAGCTTCCATGAGACGGTTTCTGACAGGTTGTGTAGACATTTTAGGTTGTGCAAACCCACAGTTTCATCAGCTGTCCGGGTGGCTGGTCTCAAACGATCCCGCAGGTGAAGAAGCCGGATGTGGAGGTCCTAGGCGAATGTGGTTACACGCGGTCTGTGGTTGTGAGGCCGGTTGAACTTACTGCCAAATTCTCTAAAACAACGTTAGATTGTACGCTCCCCAAAAACTTGAGACATCTGTGGCATTGTGTTGTGTGACAAAACTGTACATTTTGGAGTGGCCTTTTATTGTCCCCAACACAATGTGCATCTATGTAATGATCATTCTGTTTAATCAGCTTCTTGATATGCCACACCTGTCAGGTGGATTATCTTGGCAAAGGATAAATGCTCACTAACAGACAAATGTATGCTCCAAATTTGAGAGAAATAAGCTTTATGTGCATATGGAAAACACTTTACATGTTGCATTCATAATTTTTGTCCAGTGTATATATATATATATAGAGAGAGAGAGAGATTTTCTTTATTTTTACTATATATATATATATATATATATATATATATATATATATATATATATATATATATATATATATATATACACACACTGTATATGTAAATAGTACAAAATAGAGAAAATCAATTAGCCTACGGGTCAACATCTAAATAGTGCTCCCAGCGTTGTTCGATGCTCAGAACGTTTATATTCTTGATCTCATCGCATATGCCTCTTTGTGAACGAGTGGATTCATGAACAGTAGTTTGTTCGTTATGTTTGCCTGCGTTCCCCGGATTTGCCTTTTTAGCAGCACCTACACCACTCTCTCAAATGGCTAACTCCACCCTTTCGCGGCGCAGACCTCGAGGGCCTGAGACATGAAACGAACTACCAGTTCAGAGCGGGCTCAAGTAGGCAACTAGAGACGCTGACAGTTTGCGAAACGTCGGACAAAAGGCAATTTTTAAACCGTCCCTCGACTTCCTCCTTGTCTACAGCCATTCCTTCAAACCAACAAAAAATACATTCGGAGAAGGAGTGCACAACTAGTAAATAGTCGCTTACAGTCAGGTGG
The DNA here is from genome assembly GCF_057628025.1 of Oncorhynchus mykiss. NCBI lineage: Eukaryota > Metazoa > Chordata > Actinopteri > Salmoniformes > Salmonidae > Oncorhynchus > Oncorhynchus mykiss. The sequence goes on along the minus strand of NC_143024.1, from coordinate 57,476,747 downwards.
GTATCAGCCGGCAGAGACTTCTATTGCAATATCTTTGAAGGGCTCTGGCTAGTATTACTTAGCCTCTGACGTCCTCCTTCTAGCTGGCTCATGTTAAACAAAGCCTATTTTAGCTGGAGCAAAAAAAATAGGCTGCTAAATAATAATAATAACTTTGCTTTACAGAGAGTAGGTTACAGACATGAATGTGGCGCTCAGTGGTGAGGCTGAGGCAGGCTGCATGCAGGAGGAAGCAGAGGAGACAGATATCCTTTTCATACACCGACCGAAATCCCACTAATGTACTATGCCTGTTTCTTTTTGCCTGTTTTTTTTTTTATTTATCTGAAAGGGGAAGGTGGTAAAAAAACCTGTTTGAAAATAAGACCAACCTAAAGACCTAGTCATGATTCCTGCATTTTCACAGGCCCTTTAACCAAAATACTGGTTTCAGGTCTATGTGAATTATTCTCTGCTTTTTTTGCAGGTAAATTCATTAACATTTCCATTGTTTCTCCCTAATTTGAAATGCAAATAGCCCTCTTGGTTAAACAACGCCCCCTGCCCCCAACCAATCATAATGTGACTGTTACCTACTGATATGTATAAAACCTGCAAGAACGTGGCAAATAAGGGGCTGTTTGAAAGGGGATCATTTAAACATTGCCGTAAAACATTTTTACAGGTAATAATACCACACCTTCTGTCCGAAATGGGTAATAGAGAGAGGAAGCAAGCAGAGAGAGAGAGAGAGAACGGTGGTTCCCAAACTTCGGGTCAGGGCCCTCCTGTGTGGGGTCCTCAGAGAAAATATGTAGGCCTACTAATCTTATCAAACGAGTTAGGAACACATTTTGTTTGTTGATGCTTCAATATGAACATCTCCACACGGCCTATGTTCCCTTTAGGCCTACATTAAAATGCAAACGATACAGTTGTAAGAATGTCATACGTTTTTGTTTATATCGGTGGTTGTTTGGCTCATCTCAATCGCCCACTGGAGTTTATAATTTACCCATTACCCACCTTTGACTACTACATCGCTTCCTTTGAGCTCTCGAGTGACGCAGCGGTCTAAGGCACTGCATCTCAGTGCAAGGGGCGTCACTACAGTCCCTGGTGGGATTCCAGGCTGAATCACATCCGGCCGTGATTGAGAGTCTCATAGGGCGGCGCACAACTGGCCCAGCGTCGTCCGGGTTTGGCCGGGGTAGGCCGTCATTGTAAATAACAATTTATTCTTAACGGACTTGCCTAGTTAAATAAAGGTTAAACTAAAAACAAATATATGTATATATATTTTTTAAATAAAATATATTACAGAATTGTAAATCATATTCTAACAATAATCTGTGTACTCCATTCATTAGTAATGCCTAGGAATACAAATGTGAACGCTATGTAATTTGACAAAAGAGATATGTATGTAAAGAGTTAAGGATTTTATGCAATTCATCATTACAACTGACTGAACAGTAGCTACATGCCAGTGTGAATCATTTCTCATATTTCCCATCTTTCAGGGGTATAACATTACAAATGTGTAGCTAATAGGCTATGCGTTTGTAGATTGAAGGAGGTGAATTAACCTACAGCAGCCAAGGTGATAATGGCTGGGGTAATTTAAATAATACAATCTCGACTGACTTCAGCAATATTAATAAAAAAGTGTATCCTGTCAGTGTTTACCAAGGTCATCACCAATATTCTGCATTCCCACACACTAAATGCTAGTGGATTGTCGGGGGATTAAGGAATTATCCACCACTGCAGGTGAACATGTTGCTAGAATGGGAGTTGCTATGGGGAGGAAATTTAAGATGTACAGTGCCTTCGGAAAGTATTCAGACCCCTTGACTTTTTCCACATTTTGTTAGGTTACAGCCTTATTCTAAAATGGATTACATTGTTTTTTCCCCCTCATCAAACTACATACAATACTCCATAATGACGAAGCAAAAACAGTTTGACATTTTTGCTAATTAATAAAATAATAATATCTCTCTGTACTTTGCTCTGTTCATCTTTCCCTCTATCCTGACTAGTCTCCCAGTCCCTGCCGCTGAAGAACATCCCCACAGCATGATGCTGCCACCACCATGCTTCACTGTAGGGATGGTAATGGTCAAGTGATGAGCGGTGCCTGGTTTCCTCCAGACATGACGCTTGACATTCAAGCCAAAGAGGTCAATCTTGGTTTCATCAGACCAGAGAATCTTGTTTCTCGTGGTCTGAGAGTCTTTAAGTACCTTTTGGCAAACTCCAATCAGGCTTTCATCTGCCTTTCATTGAGTATTGGCTTCCGTCTGGCGACATTACCATAAAGGCCTGATTGGTGGAGTGCTGCAGAGATGGATGTCCTTCTGGAAGGTTCTCACATCTCCACAGAGGAACTCTAGATCTCTGTCAGTGACCATCGGGTTCTTGGTCAACTCCCTGACCAATGCCCTTCTCCCCCGATTGCTCAATTTGGCCTACCTCCTGGCTTGGCTTTTGCTCTGACATGGACTGTCAACTATGGGACAATGTTTTAATCGTGAGACTAACCTGTCTCACGACGGTCTATATAGACAGGTGTGTGCCTTTCCAAATCAAGTCTAATTAATTGAATTTACCACAGGTGGACTCCAATGAAGTTGAAGAAACATCTCAAGGATGATCAATGGAAACAGGATGCACCTGAGCTCAATTTCGAGTCTCATAGCAAAGGGTCTTCTGTAAATATGGTATTTCTGTTTTTCGTTTTTAATAAATTTGCGTACATTTCTAAGAACCTGTTTTTGCTTTGTCATTATGGGTTATTGTGTGTAGATTTCTGAGGAAATTGTTTTGTTTAATCCATTTTAGAATAAGGCTGTAACGTAACAAAATGTGGAAAAAGTCAAGGGGTCTGAATACTTTCCGAAGGCTCTGTATACAACAGCAGATAAGTACAGCAAGGTAAGCCATCATATGGAGAAGACAGACACGGACATATTCCTACATCTCCAATTCTGCAGCTTTGTGGGAGAAAACGCACCCTTACTCTAGTGGTGTATTCTGATCCATACATTATAATTGATGTATCACAGTTACTGATATACCCTGGTTCCATTGTGTACTGGTCAACACAAATATGAGTTGTGTGAATCACAACTCACTCCCCAATCAATGGTGAAAAGAAATTGCTTCGAGTTTTTCAGATGCAAGTGTAACGTCACGTGACCATGCAATTTAACTCACTTTTGTGAAGATCCTGTTTGTATCACTTGAAGTGGTGCAATGGGACGCCGTCTGTCACTGAGGCCATCTAGGATTTCACTCCTACCCTTCCCACACACTGCCCTGAGACATCTGCCTACCAAATCAGCCAGTATACAGGCTAATGTAGCTCTCATGGGGAGTGGAGCAGCGGAGTCTGAGCAGACCCACTTCCAAGTTTCATCAAACAGTTGAGAGGAATACAGACTGGACGTTTTCCCATAAGCAACTTGAAAATAAGATAGAACTGCATCATTGGGCTGCTTTATCCAACTAACCATAAACACAACACACTACAATATCCAAATTAGGGAGAGCGTATTCGTTGTCCTTCAGAATCAGATGCAGCGTAGCTACTGTCAACGAGTCTTTGCTGCACGACTGAGCGTGTACACTTATCAGTGGGGAGTGGAATCAAGGGCAATTGCATGCTCATGGCACAGAACGCAGACTGGCCAGCAGCAGGAGACTTGTAAGCTTTTTCCAATATATCTCTGTGGCAAACTGTCTCGCCCAAGATAGTGTTTACTCAAACAGCTCACACAGTTTAGGTTGGGAGTTATTGCTGTGAAATGTCCAACCTGGATGCACCACCTCGGACGGAACTAAAGCAGGGAGTGTAATCATGTCTCATAGCAAGTTTGCCGCAATAACAGAACCATTTTTGGCACATTTTCTCTGTTGCGGTGTCAATCCATAGTCAATGCATGTTTATCCAGCGCTCCCGGGAGGAACCCAGCGTCCACGACCTCTTTCGTATTCAGAGAGGGAACTCTCCCAGTCCCCTTTTTTTTGCTCCCTCACGCCCCTTTGTCCACAATTCACAGCACTCCTTTGTAATGAGATGCTAATCCTCTGTAACTTATTCCAGTGTTTGGGAGAAAGAAGGCCTTTATTTATTCAGTGTCTATCTGTGTACATGTTTCGTGTGAAGAGGTCTCAGGTCTTCATCCGACATTATCTGCATTTGAACGAGGCGCGTGGTTAAAGGTGACTTCTCCTGAGCATCATTTTACCTACTTGATACGATGCTGGTTTCAGATTGATCTTCCTTCCTTAACTCAATTGATCCAGCGGGACGTTTAATTATTCAAGCAAAAAGTACACGATGTTAATCTTGTGGACGGCTGAATAATTCATTTTTGATTCGTTGTTCGTTTGCGATCCAAATCTAAAATAAATATTATGCTCCCAAATGTATAGTTTTTAAACATTTGTTTATGAACAGACGTTACATGCCACAAACAGGCCCGTTTTTTCCCCCCTGAAAGATGCCATGCACCTTAACACAGAGATAGAGAGCAGTGACTGGCAGTCCAGTTCTGTCGGTGCCTTGTGATTTCTACCTTACTAAAGGGTGAATCCATTGTGTAAAGGTGCTCTTTCTGAGTAGGAAATCTGCTTGACTTCAATACAAGCGGAGTCAGAGGGGCAGGAAAGGAAAGGCAGATAACGCCCCCCGTTTGGAACACTCCAATAGCATATGGAAAGTTGGCACACGGGGTGGCTCCAATTTAGCTCCCGAACCAACTGGTCCAGCACAGAAGTGGACAGCAAGGGACAAGCGCAATCTCGCTGACCACTCTGTTTCCCACTGAGCACCGCTTTGGGAAGAAAAAGCTGTGCCAAGGGGCGTGGCGCTCATTCAAATCAGCCGTTCTCATCTCCTTTCTACTATAGCTGGAGTGTATAATCATAACATAGTCATGTATAGTACTCCGCTGATATCGATCCATAGCTGTTGCGCTTCCTCAGGAGCTGTCAAATAATACCCCAAGCTCTCTACAGAAAGTATGATAATAGCTATTAGATCATCAATATTCCAGAATAAAATGGATTCACGAGCATAAATGATATTGTCAAGGCCTCTTTCGGGCACAAGGAGCCGACAATTTTTTTTTTACAATGACAAGTCTCGTTCAATATATCTCCATCTCACTCCTATATCTCAGGTCCTATTGCACATTATCTTCCCTGATGTCCCTCAATGTCGTGGTGATTATTTATATATTAGCGTATTACCTCAACTTGCTAATTAACTGTCAGTTAAGAGATATTATAGCTAATATGGGAAAGAATACACAAGCAGTCTCAGGGGAGAACTTTCATTATGGTACACCTACTAATGAAACATTAGCATCCTGTTAATTTCCCATAGAACTGAGTCGACGGTGAAGGTCACAGACGAAATGAAAAAAGTGTGGTGATTTGTGAGTGAAGCGGCGTGGCATTTATTTCTTCCCTGGACATTGGAGATCTGTTTCCGAAGCATGCTATTATACCGTCCTTCCTTTACTCTAACGCTCTGTAACCAAATGGCAACCTAATCCATGTATAGTGCACTACTTTTGACTACAGCCCTATGGCAAAGGCCATGGGGCCCTGGTCAAAAGTAGTGCACTACCATATAGGGAATAGGTTGCTATTTGGGGATGCTGCCTCAGAGAGAATGTCAAGGACACACGTAAACATGGACAGAAAGGGATGCCATACCTCATTAATGGCCATATTTATTCTAAGTGACGCCCTTATCACGGTGTTTGTTATGAAATGGATGAGATCACAAATTTGAAAAGATCTATCTTTTTTTTGGTGTGTCCCGAGGGCATTTAGAGGAAAAGCGATTTACATTCTTCTCCCAGGAAAGGACATATGATCTTAACTTATCTTTAGATGAGAAAATCACAAACGGAGAAGCTCTAATTAGAGTATTTACATTCAAGTGCTCCTATCAGCTGCACACACACACACCCACACACACACACCCACACACGTGCACGCGCACATGCACACACGCACACACACACACACACACAGTGCTGATCGTCAAAAGTGCTGTGAATTTTGCTGTTAAAATAAGTGCTTCGTTTTATGCATCTCACCATCAACAAAATACAAGGTGCTTTTTCACAGATTCTGCTCTGATTTTTTAAAAGAAAAGTCATGCAGTCATGTGTATTGGATTTCACCGACAGTATCTAACAGGTGTGATGTTGATATTAAAAGGTGAAAAATATATGATAAAGATGTGAGCCGAGACAAACCAGTAAGCTCTTCACTTGGCATACGTTTTCAGAAACAGTGTTTGGTGGTGGGCAGGACTCTCCCATGTCCAAGTATCTCTTTTCCCCCTTTTAGACTTCCAACTTAGGTCCTCATGAAGAAGAATGTTCCTATGGTCATGAGGGGAACCCAGGACATGAGGACAGTGTTGCTATCAATGGCCAAAGGGACTTCCCTCTAGGGACAGCAGTGTTAATCGGAGCCACTAGGTCCTCACCCCACTGGATCAATGTCAGCAGACATTTCCTGGTGCGTGCCAAGTTATCTGTGTTTCAACTTTAATAGGTTATTGAACGGAGACGTCATTTAGGGAGCAGGGCCGTATTTCACGTTATTGACAATGAGATGCGCAAAACCTTCTCAACAGCATACATTAGGATAAACAGAGTAAATCTTGACAACACTCTCAGGGAGGAGGAGTACAATAACAAAGACAACAACTAGCACATCAAACACTGCTGTTAAAGCGAGGAATGCCGCTTATCTGACTCATTAAGACAACAAAAAATGTACAATCAGAAAAATGTGGTATAATTAGTTTAGGTAATAACATACGGGGAGGATGATTAGCAGAACTGAAAAACAATTTCTGAAGGACATGTCCTCCTACTTCAGCCGGGTTCATGTGAGTTCAATCTAAATCATTTCTGAACGTCAACACTGAATTAAAGGCCATCCTCCTAAATGCTGCTGGATGCCCTTGCTCCATCACATACGGTCACAACCTTGGATCCAGACATGATCAACAGCATATCAACAAAAGTCACTTCAAGAGACGGTAATCCAGGAGCAGCATCCTAAATGACACACTATTTCCCATATACTGCACTTCTTTTGACCAGGGCCCATAGGGGCCTATAGGGCTCTTGTCAAATGTCGGGCACGGTTCAGGGAACATGGTGCCATTTGAGACGCACACAAGGTGAAAGCCCTGTGTCAGGCAGATGACGAAAAGGCCAGGAAGAGTAGATCCGACCATCCCACCACAGCCCAGAGGGACACGGTCCGGGCCCTGTCCGGCCAACCCAGGAACCAACCAAGCACAGTAATGGTCTTGGCTCCAGTCGTGTCATCTGCTGCAGCACCAGAATTAAACAGTTTGTTTACTTTAAGTTGTGTAAATGTGTGTATATCCACAACAAAAAGCATTTATTAATATCATATTGGAATCTAACAAGAAGTCATTTGGTTGCTTTTTTAGTGCAGTTCCTTCCACTGTAATGTGTTTCCTGCACCTCAAGCACTTCATAAGTGAAATGTACTAGCAGGATGACAAAATGAGAGGTGGGAAATCAAGCACGGAGATAAATCAGGTGGCATTTTTGTGCGTCTGAAGGTCGAGTGGTTTGTCAACATCACATCTCCACATCTGGCACATGGGGAAATTGTCTGTCTGGAAAGATTAGCCTATGTACAGAAATAGAAATATGCCAACGATCGTGAAAATCGTGTGGGCATAACTTTATTCAAGGTACTATAAAAACCTTGTTCAAGTAACTACCTTCAGAAATTCTCTCTTTACTTTGTTTGAATGTATTCAATCCCTTTTTTCATTTTTTAAAAATTATTGTTAGGTATTAGTAACTAAAATACCTTCAAAAGGTTATTTCCATCTTTACTTTGTTGAAATATAATCCCTCTTTTTCCACTCAACGTAACGGATATCAATTTACAGTTACCGTGCACCACCATATAAATCTGATGTTCTAAGTTAGGGGAGGAAGGGACAAAGCTGATGTTAGGGGAGGAAGGGACAAAGCTGATGTTAGGGGAGGAGGGGACAAAGCTGATGTTAGGGGAGGAAGGGACAAAGCTAAATTCCCTTCGGAAACTAAAAAAGGGCGCAAACTTTGCACTATAGTGTAAATGCTTATTAAATCAGGCCGTAGTGGTTTCCAGAGTCTAGCCTATATTGCACTATACGCAATTACAAGGAATACTTCAGGCACACATTTTGATCACATCTCTTAGCAAAGGATTGCTACGATGGCAACTGGGAGGCATCCGCGTTACCGTACTGGCATTCTCCATCACACTACGTCACCGTATCGCTCAGAAAGCTTTGACATGACTCAAAAGGGATTTCTATGATTACACAAGACGTCTGTGCGGGGTCAACCCCAGGCAGTGTATTTGCAGTTGGCTCAAATGTAACCGTCGTGAACCATTCCACAATCCGTTAACAGCCATTTCAAATGTAGCCATAACACTATGGTTTTACCAAACCTCTCTCACGGGGGAAGGGGTTCTAGGTTCCGTGTTGTCTTCGGGACACTGTTAGGGTTTAATAGATCGGAGACAGAATGTCACACCTGGCACCCAACGGCACTGCGGGTCAATAGAGGGCATACCTGGTTTGCGGCAATCTTTTGAGCAATAGTGGAAAATATGCAAAGAATGATATACACTCGGCACAGCAATTGAGATCAAATGTTTGCGAAATCCCGCATCGATAATGTATTGCAAGTGTGGGGCCAGGCCACACGCGAAAGATCAGCGAGGGGGCCGAGCCAAGTGACATTAGACATAATTCAGGACGCAAGCCAATTCTCCAGCCAGGCAGATACACCAGGCACGGGCAGTTCCTCATGCAGACACAGATAGCGCTGGGGGTAGATATGCTACCGTGACATTTGTGCTCCTTGCTATTTCCTGCCGCTGAATGGTAGTCCGAGTGATCAATGACATTTCCAATGCAAATCGCAGCCACAATGGTTTCTACAGTTGAAATCTCTTTGAAATGTTCAAATGTGCTGCCTCCTTCAAGGTAATTAAGTGATACTGGTAAAAGGAAATGAGAGGCACACATCCATTATCTGGTCTAAAAGCAGGCTTGATTCGTTTTTCACACGCATTTCCACTAATGTATTTCGGGGACTCTCACGGCTTGCTCCCCTGAAGAAAGGAAAGAGTTTACAGTGCATCTTTGGTCAGCAGCTTTCGTCATCATCACCTAGGCTGCCACCCAAATGATGCCCTATTCTCTATATCGCGCATTACTTAGTGCACTATTCCCTATATAGTGGACTACTGCTCACGCAAAGGGAATAGGGAGCAACTTGGAATGCAGCCTTACTGTATTCACGATGGAGACTGTAAGCACGGTTTTTGAAAACATACATAGAGAATGCAGAGTGTATTTTCAACCCACTATTGTATGAGGTGTGGAAATGGCTGCTCATGGTTCAATTCGTAGCAGTACTAGACCATTGGAGCACCCTTTACATGTAAATGAGGAAAGGTCTGGCGTATTGACCGAGTTTGGCCAACCACTCTGTGTTTCTTCCAATAGAAATGTTCACATCTAACTCGAACATGGGCTCTGGCAGCACTAACAAATGCAGCAGAGGCTCGGCCCAAAACACAGCAACCAGATAATTAGTCACACCAGGCTTAAGGGCTGGGAAGCAATCTGACTGAAGGATTTATCGATCCATTGGAAGGGGGAGGGCCACAAAGTTAGGGGTTATTATCAATCTTGTTGAATCAAGTCCTTCAGCCGGTGATGAAACACACACACACACACACACACACACACACACACACACACACACACACACACACACACACACACACACACATACACACACAACCAACAGCTTGGTGTACTAGTTATCAAAAGGAGACATATGTGTATGTGAGTAAAGACTCCCAGAGGTTAGAGGGGGTTAACTGCACCAGAGCATTAGAAGCCTTTATCGTGGAGTTAAAAGCCATCCCTAAGCTCTAGCTTCATCTGATATACAGCCTAGTGCTCCAAACATTGCAGAGGTAAGACGTTTTAAATGTGATCAGAAATGATTTAAAAAAGCCAAATCCCCCCCCTTAAAAAATAAACTGTTTGATTTTGTATCATACAATAACTGGTCACAGGTGGGATTTATCTGATTAGATGTTGATGATGCATATCGAGTAAAGCAGCCGACCAATTTTACTGTAATTCATCTCTAGCGAGTGTGGCAGCGTGGAGGAGGACAGTATGTGGGACAGGGCTGGAATAGGTTCCACCGACTGTACTCTTCACATATCCCCCATCAGAGCAGCATGATGTGGGATCAACTGGGGTATTCTTTACACGTGTAGGAGCAATAACTACACAGACTGTGCATTGGTCTGGCGAGCTGCTCATATCCCAACCGAAGACGGGCTCTGAATTCAGAGTGAGTCTGCACATCAAATGTGGAGTAGCATGGTAAGCTGCGAAGACTGGAGGGAAAGAGGCCCACAGCAGTGGAACTGGATTGGCTAATTGACAGGCTGTTTCAGATGGAGCTCCAGAAAAGCGGTCACTTTCCATGGTCCCCAGTCCTCTGTCTCTATCAGGGGGCTGGAGGGATGCGGGGAGGGGCGCGGGGGGGGCAGACGCTGAACCCACTGGGGAGAACTGTCATTCACATACTCCTGCGCGTCATGTGCAGCACTCACTCCAAGACAAAAGAGACATGCCACCCCGGGAGAGAGTGGGTGCCAGCCACACAGAGACACAACACAGAGCACCTGTTCATGGGAAAACTTCTCACAGGACGACACAAAGGAATCAGATCTAGAGAGTGCCTTTTGTTGTTGACTGGGAGTTTTTGCCTATAGGAAATTCACTGGAGCTCGTGTGAACAAAGCCCCCAGATCTCAAGTTAGGCAGTTGTCAGCCTCGGTAAGGATCAACAACAGCATCACCATTACATGCTTGCCGAACACTTCTGCATACTATTGATTTGAATCATCCTTGTTCCAACCCTTAGAATATGATCAAAATAGATGAGGTGGAGATCAAGAATAGTCAACCATTCAGGTTCACGTCGTTACATTTTTTATTGTCTACTAAAACACAGCAGCCACTCAACATAGACTTAACACGCAGGAATGACAAACTGCAGACGGGGGACCTTTAATGGCGACTGCGTTAACCCAGGTTTCATAGGTTGCTGCACACCATTACAAGTCCAACGCCACTTAGTTAACCCCGTGAACATATGCAGAAGGGTTCTGTCCTGGCTGAGAGATAAATCTGATAATGCAGCTGCAAACAGAGCCGACAGAGAGCAAACAAATGCAAAATATCCTGTTTAAAAAGCCAAAGGCTCTCTGCCAGATCCACACGATAGCGCCACACAATGAATGAACAATTATCCTGAGGTTACAAAAATGAACAACAAAGCGTCAAGGCATGTTGAGTTAGCTCTATCTGGTGCTGATGAATTCATCTGAGTCAATAATATGACTTTTTTTATTATAAAAAAATGGCAGAAAATGCTAGTCAAACAATGCTACCAATCAGCAAAGGTATCGAAGGGAAACAAATCATTTTGATGCATAATTATGTACGATCGCATCCTAAAATCGATCATCTTTTTGTTTTTCTATTTGTTGACCAGTCAACACATTCTTAGATTCAATATGAAACAACATGACCTCTATGGAAAACAGGTTGGTGAATTGAATATGGACTGGGAATGGCTAACATTGGGTATCTGTACAAATAAAACAATACGACTATGCTAGTAGCTGCCTTTTTCTTTGCATTTTTCCTTTCAATGCAGAAGAACCGCTCCTAAAAATACACCTATCAATCTTCTGAGAAATAACAACAGGTCTTTGATAGTCCACTTTCATCCAAGGTGTTTCTGACGATACGGTTCCATGGAGCTACTGTGTTTGGATGACAAAGACACAGGTTTTGAACTATGCCTATTTTCCTTCAACAATCATTTCACCAGAATGTATAATAAATTGCTATGTATCTCTATCTTGGTAGGGTCTTGAGTGCCTCGAGCGCAAATGCATGGTTTGAATTCCTTTTTCCCTTTCCAATTATTGCTTTTCAAAGCACACGATTCAGACGCACAGTGACACACTTATTTTTCAATAAAATGTTGTGTTTGTGTCTAACTTGTGACCATTCAAGTGTTGTGAGAGACCATTTCTTAAAAACAGTAGAAAAAGATCAAAACAAAATGGCAGTTTCAAGGTAGTATCTCTTTCCTGCAATCAAATGACCTGGTGGCTTCATGGGTGGAATGTATTCGTATTTTTCATCGTTTCATAATTAATCAACATTATTTCAAAAAATTGCGCTGAAAATCCGATGTTTCTACGTCAAACGGTTTTGTTATATTTCAGTCTTCTTTGATGTATATACTGTAATGTGTAATATGGGGATGCAAACTCAAAATTGAATACATTTCAACTCCATATCTGACATGGCACAGGTTAGCCCATAACCATGTGTGTGAGTTGAGTACACTTTTGTTTCAAAGTAGATTTGCTGGTGATTTGTACGTGACCCTGATTTACCCGACTGCAGTAAAAGGATAAAGACAGACGGAATGTTTCTTGAGGTAAAAAAAAAAACGAAACGACAAAGGCCTTGTGATGAGACTATTCATCAGACTCTTCTCCTGAGCACCATCTTAGTCATTACCGGAACAAAACATCTGGAGACCTCCAAACGATCCACTGAAACTCACGACGCTGTGCAACTAGGCAATCCCGCTAAATGCAAATCAATGAGAAGAAGAAGAATGAATGCGTGTACAGAGAGAGATGGAGAGCGCACGTGTGTGTGTGTGTGTGTGTGTGTGTGTGTGTGTGTGTGTGTGTGTGTGTGTGTGTGTGTGTGTGTGTGTGTGTGTGTGCGTGTGCGTGTGCGTGTGCATGCGTGTTAGTGTATTAGTGTGCTTGTGATTAATAGCATTTCAACTGTAATAACCATGCTTCCATTGAGTTAGTTTAATATTCAGCCTTAGCTACTGTGGTGCACACTTCTGTTGCTCCACGCACCTCAGAGGCACGCACACATGAAAAGTGGAGTAAATGCCATGTGAAAGAAACTCTGTGGCTGGGCTTAACATCTGTTAGCTAGCTAGAGCACATCCCTCACATCCAATCCCTGTCTGCCCTCACTCAGAGCTCCCAACCCAGGCTGACTGGCTCCTCACACGGACGCTCCCTCCAAGTTCTGCTGCCCTTGGGGGTGCAGTAAATGACATGTCATGCGTGGAAGAAGTAGGAAGCCTGTAACAAATCTAACTGACAGCCCCCCCCCCCCCCCCCCCCCCCAAATGCCGACCACAGAGCTATACAGAGAAAGAACAGCAACTTAAGGAACTTTCTATGGGATCTTACATCTGTGCTGAAGTCACTCCCCACCCAAGAGAACTAGCAAGGTTTCAACAGCTGACACGGGACAGCCCCGTTCCTGGACGTCGCGATCCTCCCCTAATTAATGTACCGCGCGAGAAGTGACTGTCAACGTGTCAGAGGACGTTCTCATCAGCTGGTGTAGAAATACTGTAGCTTGAACCCGAGTGCATAACAAACTGTTGGAATCACATCTCCACAGCTGCCAGTGTTTTGCCATCTTTACCCATCTTTTTGCACCCCTAGGATGCATGGCATTTTCCTTGGCATGTCAAAATGTAAAATGTAAAATCTTACTAAATGTACATGTCAGTCGGTAGTAAAATGTCTATGTGAGTGATTCTTTAGGATCAGAAATACTACGAAGAGGAAAAAGCTGCCTATACATTGCAACAGCCACTGAAATCAGGGAGGACACGTCATTATTTCCTTGGTCCGTAACTTGGCATATCAAAGGTTAAAACGGTGTAATACCACGATAAGAGAGAATCCTTGGGTCTCAGGAAGGTGAGCATATCAATGTTCAACAGACCCTATTAACACTTGACACCAGTACTTTATCATCACTAAAGCAATTGCATATTCCTGTTCCTCCTTGAGAGAGGGAGAAAAAAAATCCATCTCCTATCAGGACTGTGGCTTTAATAAATAGTGCACAACACACACATGCACAACACACACACACAGAGAGAGAGAGAGAGAGAGAGAGAGAGAGAGAGAGAGAGAGAGAGAGAGAGAGAGAGAGAGAGAGAGAGAGAGAGAGAGAGAGAGAGAGAGAGAGAGAGAGAGAGAGAGAGAGAGAGAGAGAGAGAGAGAGAGAGAGAGAGAGAGAGAGAGAGAGAGAGAGAGAGAGAGAGAGAGAGAGAGAGAGAGAGAGAGAGAGAGAGAGAGAGAGAGAGAGAGAGAGAGAGAGAGAGAGGACATGACTGGATGTGAGAGAAGCTTATGGAAATGGTTTAATTCCTTTTAGTCAATCTGGCTAATGCAAAAATCATGTCTGTCTCTAAATATTTCATCTTAACAGCAGCGAGATTGAAATACAACATTGGTGGAACATTACTCCTTCCCTCCTGAAAGGTACAAGAGCTGTGAGAGCTAGGGAGCCACAATCCCAGACAGAGAAAGAGAGAGAGGGCGTGAGGGAGAGAGAAGTTAGCTTTTAAAAGGTAATTTTGTGGCCGTGTTCTCTCTCAGTTGCAAACCATTTTTCTCTTGAGAGCAGCCAGAGCCGTTGTTCCATGCCGTTACATTCTCAAACGCTAGGAAATCATTAGAGAACTGTTGCTCCCCTGTATATGACGAAAGATAACAGAGACACAGAGCTCTGAATCCTATTTATTTAAGCTTTTCCCAGTAAAAAGCACATGGCTCTTGAAGTAACACTAAAACACAGAGAATTTAAATTACACTGCCTTTAAAGTATATAGCCGACTCCAACATTATCTTTCATGCCTCCAGGTGCTTTGCAAAAACAAGAAAAGTGTCCAAGGATCCGTGTTTTTGATCAAATTGCAGAATATTTAACTTCCAAACACATGTGTACTTATTTTTCTAATGCCCTGTGTTTTCAGTATCTGTAATGTTTTTTTAGTTCAGAAGAACCCGGAATGAAATGTTCTTTCTCAGAACAAGACACAGGTATGTCAGCTACTTTGGGAAACTTTTCAACTTACCACAGAGAAGTCCTCAGCAGAGCAGTTCTGTCCACTGAAGTTGCAGCTCTTCAGCATCTCGTCCAGCTGATGTCCTGTCCGGTTGAAGATGTCCTGCATGTCCGGCGCAGGATAGTCCAAATCGGTGGGCTTGTGGCCATCCCGGTTTTTTGGTGGTAGACCTGTGAGGTTAGCCAGGTGGTAGATGTCGGCGTCGGTGAGAGCGGAGAAGCGGAAGCGGTTGATGTTGCAGATGGTCACAGCGGGAAAGACCATCTCAGGGCTCGCTTCCTCATTCAGAGCGGTGACGTGAGGGTGCTCCAGGTAAGAGATGGCACACTTTGCCGCCTGGTACAGAAAGAGTGCCAGAGAAGCCAAAAAGGCAAGTGCCCAGAGGGTCTGCCGAATGCCCAGGCGCCCCGAGACAAAGATGTGGTTAATCCCGTGGAGAGAGCTGGAGTTGGCGAAGCCGACCAGGTCCTTAGCTGGAGGTGAGCAGCTCTCCTCAATCAGGCTCTCCTTGTCCCCATCCTGCTTGCCTTTCTGCTTCTCATCCTCCTCTGCAAATTTGATTTTGCAAACAAATTCGATCGGCATGTGGGCAGCCAGCTCTGCGTTTGGGGTTGTTTTGATGACAGCTGTCAGCCCTGATCCACTTGTCCCGTCTTCTCTGGCTGTTGTCC
Organism: Oncorhynchus mykiss; assembly: GCF_057628025.1. NCBI lineage: Eukaryota > Metazoa > Chordata > Actinopteri > Salmoniformes > Salmonidae > Oncorhynchus > Oncorhynchus mykiss. Next base: position 57,460,993 of record NC_143024.1, on the reverse strand, counting down.
TCAGAACAGATTACAACTCCACAAAGAAGAAGAAAAAGGCACGAGAGAGTTGCTGTTGCTGCTGCTGCTGTTAGTGCTGCTGCTGCTCCTGCTGCTGCTACTGACTGCCACTGCTCGTAGTGAATAGTGCTGCTGTGCTGCTGTTCTGGATGCGTGTCTCAGTACTTGATCATCTCGCAGAGTCTTGCTTATCAGCAGTAATACAGCTGTCAAAAAAAACACCCTTGCTCTCCGCTTCAGACCCACAGATGAAAATGCAGCATTTTGAGTCAAGCTAAAAGAGGCAGGGGGCTACTTAATAATTCATGAGAAGGGAACACTGTGATTATTTCCTCCTCACTGGCGCGGGCTGCAACTTCCCCCGTTGTACGTCACTCTGCTTCCCACAGCCCGCTCCTGCTTAATCCACTTGTTTGAAACGGTCTTACTCCTTGACCGTAATAAGTTAGGGTCGAAGGTTGTTCTGCCAAACATCCGGTGCTTTATGAGAATTGCAGGGTGTCACTAGTTTTTAATGCCCCCCCCCCCACCTCCTCAGATCCCCAGAGAATGCCTAATTAGAACAATGATGAGGAGTGAGAGAAGTGAAAAGGAGCACCAGGCAACTCCTAGCAATCAATCTCCTCTTTGGAACAAAAAAAAAGTGAAAGACTATCGATCCGGCTGAAGCATCTGTCAGAGATTAAGGAAGGCAGTACAACGGTCCTTTCTTATCAGGAATTAATGGCATAGTCACAGGCTCCAGCACGAATTTGAATTCGGGGATGCCTTCTGATCTGGGACCGTGATGACGCTGGAGATGTTGAAATAAAGTATGGATTTCCACCCACTCCTCCTCTTTGACAGTGTGCGCCTTCATGTTATTAACGGCCATTATCAGATTGCCAAACAAAATGATGTGAATGGGAGGCACCAAAGTGGGCTCCCTAATGCATGTTATTCCCCTTTAAATTGGATTAGTCATGTGATTCACATCACACATGGCTGGGACCTTTAGAGGAAAAAGGCATGTTTGAAGATGAATTTAAAACGCATTCAACATACAGTACGTGCCAAGTCCTCTCAAGTGGAGATGGTGAGAGGGTAGAGGATATAGGATGATTACAGATTGAACCAGGAACTACTGGGGCAATGAGGCTTTTAAAAGCTTCATCAAATAGATATTTCCCGCTGACCCTCCCCTTTCTTACTCACTCACTATGTAGACTGGGGGGACTAAATAAAACTGGGAAACAGCAGGAAAGTTTACTTTTGACTTCTGAAAGTTAATAACCGAATAGCATGAAATCTTGTCAAATTATAGAAAGAAGAAATGATCAAGAATGCAGATATTGATTGAAAAGACAAGAACAATCGATATACGCTTAGTTTGCGCAAGCCAAGGAAATTCCCATCCACAGTGAGAGCTGACAAAGTGCCCTCAAGTAGCTGCTGAAGCCATACCCTTGACCCTTCTCCCTTGATCAATGTCATGGTAGTCACTTCAACGAGGGTTTTTACTCCGTCAAACAGAAAGGGATGGACCCTTGATCATAATTCCGCACAGATACATTGAGACACCGTGTCTAAGGAATATTACATTAACTTGGTGGTAATGATGTTTAGATGGATTAACCATGCTTCTGGCAGTGAGGTCTGCTGTACATGAAGTATTTTGTTGAGAGATACCCAGAAGATGCTGAGGTTCTTTACAACAGCCACACAGGGCTGGGCAGGGCAGACCGTCATCCCGGGGGAGGGGGTACAGCTCTCATTCCTGCCTACAAAAAATATAGCAGCCACATCTGGCAAATTCAACAATTCCTCATAATGGAGGGAATTATATTTGCATTTAGCCAAGACAGGTTTATTTCATCTTTACAACCCAAAAAACACAGTACACTAACGGATCAAATATATAAACCGCAACAGTTTAAACGATGTCAATGAGTTACAGTTCATACAAGGAAACTATGCACAAATCTATGGATTCCACAACTGGGAATATAGATACGCATCTGTTGGTCACAGATACCTTAAAAAAAAAGTAGGGGCGTGGATCAGAAAACCGGTCAGTATTTGGTGTGACCACCGTTTGCCTCATGCAGCCAACACATCTCCTTTGCATAGAGTGAATCAGGCTGTCGATTGTGGCCTGTGGAATGTCGCCCCACTCCTCTTCAATGGCTGTGCGAAGTTGCCGGATATTTGCGGGAACTGGAACATGCTGTCGCACACATTGATCCAGAGCATCCCTAACATGCTCAATGGGTGATATGTCTGGTGAGTATGCAGGTCATGGAAGAACTTGGACATTTTCAGCATCCAGGAAGTGTGTACAGATCCTTGCGACATGGGGCTGTGCATTTTCATGCTGAAACATGAGTTGATGGCAGCGGATGTACAACGGGTCTCAGGATCTCATCACAGTATCTCTGTGCATTGAAATTGCCATCGATTTAATTAAATTGCGTTTGTTGTCTGTAGCTTATGCCTGCCTATACCATAACCAACCCACCACCATGGGGCACTCTGTTCACAACGTTGACATCAGCAAACCGCTCACCCACACGGCGATATACACGCTGTCTGCCATATGCCCGGTACAGTTGAAAACGTGATTCATCCGTGAGGACCACACTACTCCAGCGTGCCAGTGGCCATCAAAGATGAGCATTTACCCACTGTAGTTGGTTACGACGCCGAACTGCAGTCAGGTCAAGACCCTGGTGAAGATGACAACCACGCAGATGAGTTTCCTTGTTTCTCACAGTTTGTGCAGAAAATCTTTGGTTGTGCAAACCCACAGTTTCATCATCTGTCCGGGTGGCTGGTCTCAGACGATCCCGCAGATGAAGAAGCCGGATGTGAAGGTCCTGGGATGGAGTGTTGAGGATCAACGGGGTGGAGATGTTGTTTCCTACCCTCACCACCTGGGGGCGGCCCGTCAGGAAGTCCAGAACCCAGTTGCACAGGGCGGGGTCGAGACCCAGGTTCTCGAGCTTAATGTTGAGTTTGGAGGGTACTATGGTGTTAAATGCTGAGCCGTAGTCGATGAGCAGCATTCTTACATAGGTATTCCTCTTGTCCAGATGGGTTATGGCAGTGTGCAGTGTGATTGTGATTGCGTCGTCTGTGGACCTATTGGGGCGGTAAACAAATTGAAGTGGGTCTAGGGTGTCAGGTAGGGTGGTGGTGATATGATCCTTGACTAGTCTCTCAAATCACTCCATGATGACGGAAGTGAGTGCTAAGGGGCGATAGTCATTTAACTCCGTTACCTTAGCTTTCTTGGGAACAGGAACAATGGTGGCCCTCTTGAAGCATGTGGGAACAGCAGACTGGGATAAGGATTGATTGAATATGTCTGTAAACACACCAGCCAGCAGGTCTGCGCATGCTCTGAGGATGCGGCGGGGGTTGCCGTCTGGGCCGGCAGCCTTGCGAGGGTTAACACATTTAAACGTTTTACTTACGTTGGCTGCAGTGAAGGAGAGCCCGCAGGTTTTGGTAGCGGGCCATGTCGGTGGCACTGTATTGTCCTCAATGCGAGGAAAGAAGTTGTCCACCCAGACAGCTGATGAAACTGTGGGCATGCACAACCGAAGAATGTCTGCATAAACTGTCAAAAACTGTCTCCAGGAAGCCCATCTTCAGGTGGAAAACAGCGTGTATGGCATCGTGTGGGCGAACGGTTTGCTGAGGTCAACGTTGTGAACAGAGTGTCCCATGGTGGTGGTGGGGTTAGGGTATGGACAGTCATAATCTACAGACAACAAACACAATTGCATTTTATCGATGGCAATTTGAATGCACAGATATACCGTGACGAGATCATGAGGCCCATTTTCGTGCCGTTCATCCACCGCCATCACCTCATGTTTCAGAATGAAAACGCACGGCCCCATGTCGCAAGGATCTGTACACACTTCCTGGATGCTGAAAATGTCCCAGTTCCTCCATTGCCTGCATACAAAGACATGTAACCCATCAAGCATGTTTGGGATGCTCTGGATCGATGTGTATGACAACGTGTCCCAGTTCCCACCAATATCCAGCAACTTCACACAGCCATTGAAGAAGAGTGGGACAACATTCCACAGGCCACAATCAACAGCCTGATTAACTCTATGCAAAGGAGATGTGTCACGCTGCATGAGGCAAGTGGTCATCACACCAGATACTGACTGGTTTTCTGATTCACACCTCTACCTTTTTTTAATGGAATCTCTTACCAACAGATGCATTTATATATTCCCAGTCATGTGAAAGCCATAGATTAGGGCCTAATGAATACATTTCAATTGACTGATTTCCTTATATGAACTGTAACCCAGCAAAATCTTAAAAATTGTTGAATGTTGCGTTCATATCTCTGTTCAGCATGGAACTGGAGAATTATCTTCACTTTTCAGTTTTGTGCTACATAATAAATCCAGAATGTTGCGCTTCAGTTTTGCTGTTCAATATATTTTTGATTTATCTTGGGAAGAAATATATTTTCTTTTATCTCTGCTGAAAGAATTGTTCCTTGGGGTGAATGTTTTCCACACAGGCATATCTATTCATTCCCAAGAGTGCAACTATGAGATAGGAAGTTTGACATTCTGACAGACCCTAGCCAGCCTTGCTGCTACACAAGCAAATGAACTTTGAGACTCTGAGGCTATGTAATTGTTGATAGAGAGGTATTAATTCTCTGACAGTTGTTAAAAAAATGTTCCTTGGATGCAGGTGAGGTAACAAGTAGTAGCAAAGGTGTTTATCTGCACCAAACAGACAATCCAACTGCCTGAAACCGACCAGGGAAATGTCAGATTTACATTTAAGCAAAACAATATTGTATTTCTAGTTGGTTTTCCTCATTTGAGGATAGGGGACTGAGAGAAATGGAAGGATGTGTTGATATAAAAAAAGAAAGAAAGTAATAAATAGCATAGATCCCAGTTTGGGAGATTCAAGTGTAAAATTAAGGTAAGATAACAACAACAACTAAAATATGTCCCTAAAGCTGTGTTTACACATACAGCCCAATTCTGATAATTTTCCCACTAATTGGTCTTTTGACAAATCACGTCAGATCTTTTCACGTCCAATCTTTTTTAGAGCTGATCTGATTTGTCAAAATAACTGAAGTGTCTGTCCTATATCTGAGAGTTATAAGAAAGATCAGGAAATGATATATATATATATATATTGTACATGTATTTGACACCTCCATATATCCTTCCATAAACTTTTTAAACTGGTACTGGGGAACCTTCAGACAAGTCTTGTGAGGCTTGTGGTTGTCCTAGAGCAAAACAACCGACATGTACCTGTTTGGAGCCCAAACTGTTCCGACGCTACAGACAGAAGTTGTCAGTACAGCTGATCTGCCGAGTCCCAAGACGCTTGTGGGGGCTCGTAGCAAAACGTCTCATCTTTCCATAGAGGGGTCATAATACACTGCTCAAAAAAATAAAGGGAACACTAAAATAACACATCCTAGATCTGAATGAATGAAATATTCTTATTAAATATGTTTTTCTTTACATAGTTGAAAGTGCTGACAACAAAATCACACAAAAATTATCAATGGAAATCAAATTTATCAACCCATGGAGGTCTGGATTTGGAGTCACACTCAAAATTAAAGTGGAAAACCACACTACAGGCTGATCCTGGCTGACTTTGATGTAATGTCCTTAAAACAAGTCAAAATGAGGCTCAGTAGTGTGTGTGGCCTCCACGTGCCTGTATGACCTCCCTACAACGCCTGGGCATGCTCCTGATGAGGTGGTGGATGGTCTCCTGAGGGATCTCCTCCCAGACCTGGACTAAAGCACCCGCCAACTCCTGGACAGTCTGTGGTGCAATGTGGCGTTGGTGGATGGAGCGAGACATGATGTCCCAGATGTGCTCAATTGGATTCAGGTCTGGGGAACGGGCGAGCCAGTCCATAGCATCAATGCCTTCCTCTTGCAGGAACTGCTAACACACTCCAGCCACATGAGGTCTAGCATTGTCTTGCATTAGGAGGAGCCCAGGGCCAACCGCACCAGCATATGGTCTCACAAGGGGTCTGAGGATCTCATCTCGGTACCTAATGGCAGTCAGGCTACCTCTGGCGAGCACATGGAGGGCTGTGCTGCCCCCCAAAGAAATGCCACCCCACACCATGACTGACCCACCATCAAACCGGTCATGCTGGAGGATGTTGCAGGCAGCAGAACGTTCTCCACGGCGTCTCCAGACTGTCACGTCTGTCACATGTGCTCAGTGTGAACCTGCTTTCATCTGTGAAGAGCACAGGGCGCCAGTGGCGAATTTGCCAATATTGGTGTTCTCTGGCAAATGCCAAACGTCCTGCACGGTGTTGGGCTGTAAGCACAACCCCCACCTGTGGACGTCGGGCCCTCATACCACCCTCATGGAGTCTGTTTCTGACTGTTTGAGCAGACACATGCACATTTGTGGCCTGCTGGAGGTCATTTTGCAGGGCTCTGGCAGTGCTCCTCCTTGCACAAAGGCGGAGGTAGCGGTCCTGCTGCTGGGTTGTTGCCCTCCTACGGCCTCCTCCACGTCTCCTGATGTACTGGCCTGTCTCCTGGTAGCGCCTCCATGCTCTGGACACTACGCTGACAGACACAGCAAACCTTCTTGCCACAGCTCGCATTGATGTGCCATCTTGGATGAGCTGCACTACTTGAGCCACTTGTGTGGGTTGTAGACTCTGTCTCATGCTACCACTAGAGTGAAAGCACCGCCAGCATTCAAAATTTACCAAAACATCAGCCAGGAAGCACAGGAACTGAGAAGTGGTCTGTGGTCACAGACTGCAGAACCACTCCTTTATTGGGGGTGTCTTGCTAATTGCCTATAATTTCCACCTGTTGTCTATTCCATTTGCACAACAGCATGTGAAATGTATTGTCAATCAGTGTTGCTTCCTAAGTGGACAGTTTGATTTCACAGAAGTGTGATTGACTTGGAGTTACATTGTGTTGTTTAAGTGTTCCCTTGATTTTTTGGAGCAGTGTAGTTTGTATGCCAAACTGTTCACACGCTACAGATGGTTTCGTGAGAAAAAAAAAAACATTTTCATGATGCCTCATGGTCTGACAAACGCTGCTCTAGCTCTGCCACCTTTCACAGAAGCTGCAGATGTGGAACCTTGGTGGAGGCGCCGTATTGAGACGCATCCATTGCAACAACAAAAAACGACGGACATCTCTAGTTTAAACCGACGGATTGTTGTGGGGATTTTTTTCTCACGCTAGCCTGCTAGTTTTTATTTTATTTGAGAGATTACGTCATGCGTCGCAGTGCTTGAGGCGTTGCCACAGATCCGGGTTCAATCGCGGGCTGTGTCGCAGCTGTCCCGAGACCGGGAGACCCATGAGGCCGGCTGGGATATCCTTGTCCCATCGCGCTCTAGCGACTCCTGTGGCGGGCCGGGCGCAGTGCACCCTGACCCTGTTGCCAGTTGTACGGAGTTTCCTCCAACACAATGGTACAGCTGGCTTCCGGGTTAAGCGAGTATTGTGTCAAGAAGCAGTGTGGCTTGGCGGGGTCATGTTTCGGAGGACGAATGGCTCTCAACCTTTGCCTCTCCCGAGTCCGTACGGGAGTTGCAGAGAAGGGACAAGACTGTAACTATCAATTGGATATCCCGAAATTGGGGAGAAAAATGGGTAAAAAAAATAAAAAAATAAAAGAGGTAATATTATTACACCAGGTAATAATGGAACAGCGGGAGGGGACACACACAGACAGACACACTAACACATGATTTTGTTGTATTGTTTGTATATCGTTGTATTTTATATTTCTGTGACTGTCTTTGTCTAGCAGTGTATCAGTGTTTTGTTATACGTCATGTTTTGTGTGTTTTTGTGGACCCCAGGAAGAGTAGATACTGCTGGGGATTCAAATCAAATAAAAACCCTGCAGTGAATGTATTAACATGTTGCCCTGATATATGTACTGAGGCCAACCTTGCTGCTAAGTATAGAATTGGAATTTCGGCTTTACATCCGGTTCACAATTCATTACAGATTGAGACTTTTTTTTTCTTTTAATTCCCCTGAAATTGCTAAAATAACTGGTATGACATTGAAAGCCACACACCAGACTTTCCCCCCCATTTATGCTGAGATTGGACACGGTACGGATCAGTCGCATAGTTCAGCCTTGGCCAGCACAAATCCTGCTCCCATGGTCTAATACTACATGAAAGTCCAAAGTGCCAGGGCCTAGTGAGAGCTCTCATTATTAAGGTTAGACTATCTACTGAAGGACCATATGGATACTCATTTTGCTGTATGTATGAATGGAGCCCATTGCCCAAGGGAGAAAAAGAAAGAGTGTAGCCAACGCAGTGGACTGAGGAATTGACATGCTCTGCACACATGAGCAGAAAGCTCAAGGTTCACTGATTATTTTCAGAGCCCCGAGGATCATTTTTATTCAAGAAGCAGTACACTGCTTTATTTAAAAATGCACAATGTCTTACTCATGTACACTACTGTTCAAAAGTTTGGGGTACTTAGAAATGTCCTTGTTTTCCATGAATACATACATGAAATGAGTTGCAAAATGAACAGGAAATATAGTCAAGACGTTGACAAGGTCATAAATAATGATTTTTAATATATTTTTTTTCTGTGTCCTTCAACCTTTGCTTTCGTCAAAGAATCCTCCATTTGCAGCAATTACAGCCTTGCAGACCTTTGGTATTCCAGTCGTCAATTTATTGATGTAAACTGAAGAGATTTCACCCCATGCTTCCTGAAGTACCCCTCACAAGTTGAATTGGCTTGATGGGCACTTCTTACTTATCTGAAACTGCTCCCACAACAGCTCAATAGGGTTCAGATCCGGTGACCGGTGACTGTGCTGGCCACTCCATTATAGACAGAATAACAGCTGACTGCTTCTTCCCTAAATAGTTCTTGCATAGTTTGGAGCTGTACGTTGGATCATTGTCCTGTTGTAGGAGGAAATTGGCTCCAATTAAGCGCCATCCAAAGGGTATGGCATCTTTAAATTTTTTCTGCATGTGTTCTTTTGCCCATCTTAATCTTTTCATTTTATTGGCAAGTCTGAGATATGGCTTTTTCTTTGCAACTCTGCCTAGAAGGCCAGCATCCCGGAGTCGCCTCTTCACTGTTGACATTGAAACTGGTGTTTTGCTTGTACTATTTAATGAAGCTGCCAGTTGAGGACTTGTGAGGCGTCTGTTTCTCAAACTAGACACTCGAATGTACTTGTCCTCTCGCTCAGTTGTGCATCGGCGCCTCCCACTCCTCTTTTTATTTTAGTTAGAGCCAGTTTGTGCTGTTCTGTGAAGGGAGTAGTACACAGCGATGTATGAGATCTTCAGTTTCTTGCCAATTTCTCGCATGGAATAGCCTTCACTTCTCAGAGCAAGAATAGACTGACTGGGTTTCAGAAGAAAGGTCTTTGTTTCTGCCCATTTTGTGCCTGTAATCGAACACATAAATGCTGATGCTCCAGATACTCTACTAGTATAAAGAAGGCCAGTTTTATTGCTTCTTTAATCAGGACAACAATTTTCAGCTGGGCTAACATAATTGCAAAAGGGTTATCTAATGATCAATTAGCCTTTTAAAATTATAAACTTGGATTAGCTAACACAACGTGCCATTGGAACACAGGAGTGATGGTTGCTGATAATGGGCCTCAGTACGCCTATGTAAAATCAGCCTTTTCCAGCTACAATAGGCGGCAGGTAGCCTAGTGGTTAGAGCGTTGGACTAGTAACCAAACGGTTGCAAGATTGATTCCCCCAGCTGAAAAGGTAAAAATCTGTCGTTCAGCACCTGAACAAGGCAGTTAACCCGCTGTTCCTAGGCCGTCATTGAAAATAAGAATTTGTTCTTAACTGACTTACCTACTTAAATAAAGGTCAAATAAAAATGTACAACATTAACAATGTCTACACTGTATTTCTGATCAATTTGATGTGATTTTAATGGACAGAGAAGGTGTTTTTCTTTCAAAAACAAGGACACTTCTAAGTGACCCCAAACTTTTGAACGGTACTGTATGTCTTCAATGTTTCAGTCCATAAAATCCATAGATATGTGAATAACATGGGGAGAGATCACGGAAAGTGCACATCCCTTCCGAGTAGTGCTCTCACAGAGAATGTTGAGGACCACAGTATATTAGTCCCCTGGTAGTGTATTGCTGCCAATCAGCTGCTCTCAGCCACAGTTCAGATGAAAGACTACTATTCTTTAAGGGAACTAAAAATAGACCGAGGCTAACAAATGCAACATTATTGACAAATCCTCAAATAAAGAAAACAGAGGTTATTGACAATATGCAGGGTTTTCAAGTATTGACAAGCAAAATGGCAGAGCTCTGCATCTACAGTTAGTGAAGGACACAGCCAGAGTAGAGCAGACTAACTTCCCAACAGTATGATATTTTTGTGTCCTCACCCTTTCCCCTCCCCACACCCTTCCCCCAAGAAGAAGAAAGAAAGGCACTCTCTCCCATAAGCAAGTGGAACAAAAGCTAAATGTCACAGGCTGAATCTCCTTTCACAGAAATCATTCATGCGCAATTTCTACAACACATGGCTTTTTGTAAATAATACATGCACTTTCTTTTTAAGAGCTTCTTAATAAAAATCCCTCTCCCTCTTCGAGAGTTCATGGGAGTGTCAGGTTTTCTGTGGAGGCCGGCCAAAATAGCGATGGCCTGTAATGCCAGGGGAGAACATTGACTGACTGAACCTGATACGTTTGCATCCGACACACAGAATAACAGTCCAGTTGAAAACAATGGATGACAGAAGACAGTAGGAGGAAAAACATGATAAATGTGAGGGGGGGAACAGATTTACAAATGAAAGATTTTTTGGGGGGGGGGTTTACAAAACAAAGTTTACACTGATAAAGCCAAGTTGTGTGTGTTGTAAAATGAATAGCAAGGCGCTCCGAGCCATCTTGCGATAATTGCTTACTTTGTACTTGGAGACATTGTGATTAAGTGGACTGATACGGCTATATTTCACATGGGACACCTCTCCCCCTGCCTTGATTATCTATATGTTTGTGTTTGATGTCTTGATGCAGAGCGGGAAGCCTCATTAGAGGACAGATGCTGACTTGTTATTGGGCTCACAGGCTGTCAGTGCAGGACAGATGGGATGTGGAGGGAAGCCTGGGAGGGACCGCTGACCCTCTTCCCCTCCCCATCAGCATTACAAACAAGACGGGCATCACACTCCCAATCTTTCCCCTGCTCTGACAGAGCCTCACCTGCCCTCCAGCCCAAACAACAACAGGGCATGTTCTGCCGCCAGCTGTGTACCTCACCACCACGCACGCCTCGGTAGAGTCTGTGAAAACTCACTCCAGCCCTGTGAGGCTCACTAGGATTTCACACAACAGAGAGTCAGTGACGATGATAATGATTCTGTTCTGTTTTGGGGGAGGGTGGTGGTGGTGGTGGGAAGAGAGTTAAAAGTTGAAAACTGTCTCTCTGGCTGGATCTTATCGCTAATCCAGTTATTTTGAGAGGTAGAATCATTGTGTTTGTTTGTGCCGTCTTGGCTTTCAGAGGTGGGGAAACAGCTCATTAAATTGCCTTAACATAGCAACTACCGAATGCAAGACAAACAAACGGCTGTTCGGTGTAAGAGAAAGGGAGAAGAAGAAAAAAACAGTCCTAGAACAACAACTTATTAAATATAAATGACGACAATTTCGAGACGGTGTAAAAATTCATCAAAACAGCCCGGGCTCCCCGCTAAGTGAAGAGTGTCGCAGCCACATCCTGCAAGAAAAGTTGAGGTTGCATTCTGTAAAGAGGTTCTGATCCTCCCGACGATGAAAGAACAACATGCTTGAAGAACAGCATCCTTAGGGAGAGGCCCTGACACCGGGTATTAGAGGCAGAATAAATCACGTAATGTTGCTGTATCATCTCTGGCCTGATCAATCTACTCCAATCAATGAGCCCGTCTCCAGCCATGATATCTGAGAGACAGGAGAGCGGGCACCTAAGCTGCTCATTAGCATTGGGGAGTGATTGGATAGCTAAAGGAGGTACAAGGGGAGCATGGATGGATCAGCCAGGGGGCAGAGAGGGGTGAACTGAATAAATATTGCAGAAGAGTCACCCGATAATGGGATCCTCACAAAGGCAATGAAAGACAGATCAATTTGACACAATTTGGCAAGGTCTTGCTTCAAAACATCTGTTGGGCACAAATGTGTCGATGTGGTTGTAAAAGCTGTGGACGTTTATTACCTTCCAGAACAAGACACACTTCTAGTTCAAATGTGTTCAGTTGTTCCAAACTAAATTGGATTGACGGTACACTTGACGCCATTCAGAGCGCGCTGGTGCGATCTTACATGAGCCAGAACTTCATGTTGTTCAGTCACTATGAATGGGAGTCGATTTTATTTCATTTCTTTGATTTCTTCTGTTCATGAAAACAGATGAAGAAAGTTAGAACCCACTCTATTGAAAGTATATCAACGGCGTTGTGTACTTTCAAAAGGAACATGTAATACAGTATAACAGTACAATGTGCAGCTAGCTACTTGTTGATTTACCATTGTTCACATTGTACGTGACTTTCATTCTCACCAAGGAAAGTCCCCATTCTGCCCAAACAGATCCAAAATGTCTTTATCATCAGCGGGGGGGAGGAATCTATTATGATGTGAAATGTACTACAATGCTGTCATTTGATCTCTTAATAGGTGCATTTTGGTCAATTACCAAGGTTGCAAATGAAAGAAGTCCAATGCGAATCAGGCATCAGTGTAAAACATAACCAAGCTGTGAACATTAGGTAACCTTCGTGGCTCTGAGATGACCTTTTGCGTCTGACCATAACACAGAGAATTCAAACATTTGCATGAGAGGAAAGCAAATGAATCAAGTCTGCATGGCATTGCTATTACGATGTAATTGGTGTCTTCAAAGAACTAATGACAAAACAGCAATCCACCACAATAAAGCAGTTTTTTATTTATTATACATAGACATTAAAATACAAAGCATGTCAACAAGTGCTGGGGCTACATAAAAATACATTTTCAAACAGAGACCAAAATAGCTGCTTTCAGGGGACACTAATGCCCATTAACTCACTTCTTTTTTTTTTAAAGAGAGATTTTTTTTCACTTAAAAAAAAAAAGGTTTTCGACAGAGTAAAAAAATAATAATATGACCACATCCAAGAAATATTTTGGAATTTGAATTAATGGAGGTCCTTGTGAGGGATGGTAGCAATAATTAGATCAGCAGCGGAACACGTAATGGTGTCTGACCTTTCCTAGTGCTCCTGGCTTCAACCTCCAGATTGGGACATTTAGCTGTCGCTGTGGACAATTATCTCTCAGGTACTTCCTGCTGTGTTGGATAATAATACTTAATTAGCCAAAGAGCACAAAACATGGGGAGGACTCTCTCGATCTGTTAGAACTGCAACTCTCGGCCAGAGTGTGCAGCGTAGTCAATCAGGTCCACTCTATTGCCTCCTCTCTCACCTGCACAGTGGGTTTTCCAGGCCCCATGCAGGCTGCGCTGGTCTTAATCAGAGCCCTTGGTGGTATCATGCTTTCAGGGGACACAGAGGTCAGGCCATCAGGGGAGAGGGAAAGATGAGGGCCCATCTGCCTCTCCAGCCCCAAAACCACTCTCATCCCCTAACATGGGTGGAAAAGGAGCAGCCTTGCCAAAAGCTATTGAAATATGCGTGTTCTCTACTGAGAAATGGTGAGAAAGGTGACTTTCAACAACTCTGATGCATATGCATGCATGCGCCACACGTGACATGATCAGTGAATGGAAAATTATCACCACGGTTTTAGGAGATCATGCAGTTTTATTTAGATCTACATCTTGTCATTAAATGAATTGATCATTTAAAATACTTGCTATTACATGCTATTTACGGTAGTTAACATAGCTTGAGGCGTATTTGCACATTGTTTGGGCCATTCCATTCTGTCCATGATGAGCATAAGACAGAGCAGAATTCAATCCCTTCTTCCCTTATGCAGGATAGAGTGTGCCTGCTCTCCTTTGTAGCATATTGTCCAAGATACCAAAATGGCATGAGCGAAAGTACTTTTAGATTTGTTTGTGTTCCATACCCACTTTCCCATATCTTAGAAAAACATATTAACCACTCTATCTCTGGCCATATCTGTACTACTGTCCCCATGTACTATGCAAATGTACATGCATCTGCATGCATCAAATAAAGATCTCACAACTGGTTGTGAAAGCTGCAATCAGTAGAAAAAGTTGCCCGTAGTGTAAAGGGGAGTTACGAAAAGAAGAGTCCAGAGGAATGGCTGACAACACATAATTTCATGTGAATACATATCCTTCATAGTGCTTTTTAAAAGGTCAGGGAGTCCACGCTTCAATATGATGTAGGCATTTGTGCACCGAAAATGACATTTGTCATCCATCTCCTGCCTCCATATTTGTTCCGAGATGCTGCAGGGGAGTCTATCAAATCTGTACGGCCATACTGGATAAAAAACTAAACAAATACAGAATATACTTTGAATTAAGCACAAAAACAACCTTCTAAGTGAGAAGTTAGGCTGGTCTGACAAGCAACACGAGGTCTAACTTCACACATGCACTACTTAGGTTTAATAGACTCACAGCTTTGACCTACTACAATAGCTATGTTGGTCTATTGTACTGCAAACAACATGTACTGTAGGCTACTCACCACAGGGCAGACTCAAACCTTCTAGCCGTATCTTGCTGGCTTACCTTAGCTAACCGAAGCTTGTTTGATAATAGAGTAGATAGCTATCTAGTAGCTACATGCGTAGCAAGCTAGTAAGTTAAGCAGTGCTGCAGTTTCCCAAAGTTTGCTTTTAGCTTTGAACTTAGCTATCTACAGTATGTTTTGTGGAAAATGTGGGATATCGTCAATATTTATGGTCACAGTTATGGTGCACAACATGTCCATATATACAGTCGTGGCCAAAAGTTTTGAGAATGATACAAATATTAATTTTCACAAAGTCTGCTGCCTCAGTTTGTATAATGGCAATTTGCATATATTCCAGAATGTTATGAAGAGTGATCAGATGAATTGCAATTAATTGCAAAGTCCTTCTTTGCCATGCAAATGAACTGAATCCCCCAAAAACATTTCCACTGCATTTCAGCCCTGCCACAAAAGGACCAGCTGACATCATGTCAGTGATTCTCTCATTAACACAGGTGTGAGTGTCGACGAGGACAAGGCTGGAGATCACTCTGTCATGCTGATTGAGTTCGAATAACAGACTGGAAGCTTCAAAAGGAGGGTGGTGCTTGGAATCATTGTTCTTCCTCTGTCAACCTTTGTTACCTGCAAGGAAGCATGTGCCATCATCATTGGTTTGCACAAAAAGGGGTTCACAGGCAAGGATATTGCTGCCAGTAAGATTACACCTAAATCAACCATTTATCGGATCATCAAGAACTTCAAGGAGAGCGGTTCAATTGTTGTGAAGAAGACTTCAGGGCGCCCAAGAAAGTCCAGCAAGTGCCAGAACCATCTCCTAAAGTTGATTCAGCTGCGGGATCGGGGCACCACCAGAACTTGCTCAGGAATGGCAGCAGGCAAGTGTAAGTGCATCTGCACACACAGTGAGGCAAAGACTTTTGGAGGATGGCCTGGTGTCAAGAAGGGCAGCAAATAAGACAGGGACAGACTGATATTGTAACGGTTCTCCTCGTCATCTGAGGAAGAGTAGTCAAGATCGGACCAATGCGCAGCGTGGTATGTGTCCATGTTAATATTTAATAAATCAACTGAACACTGAATAACAAAACAACAAAGAGCGTGAATGAAACAGTCCTGTAAGGTGCAACAACACAAAACAACTACCCACAACTCAATTGGGAAAAACAGGCTGCCTAAGTATGGTTCTCAATCAGAGACAACGATTGACAGCTGCCTCTGATTGGGAACCACACCAGGCCAAACACATAGAAAAATACAAACATAGAACAAAACATAGAATGCCCACCCCAACTCACGCCCTGACCAACCTAAAATAGAGACATAAACAAAGGAACTAAGCTCAGGACGTGACTGATATTCTGCAAAAGGTACAGGCATTGGACTGCTGAGGACTGCTGAGAGACCATTCATGTGTGGGGTTGCTTCGCAGCCATGGGAGTGGGCTCACTCACAATTTTGCCTAAGAACACAGGCATGAATAAAGAATGGTACCAACACATCCTCAGAGAGCAACTTCTCCCAACCATCCAGGAACAGTTTGGTGACGAACAATGCCTTTTCCAGCCTGATGGAGCACCTTGCCATAAGGCAAAAGTGATAACTAAGTGGCTCGGGGAACAAAACATCGATATTTTGGGTCCATGGCCAGGAATCTCCCCAGACCTTAATCCCATTGAGAACTTGTGGTCAATCCTCCAGAGGCGGGTGGACAAACAAAAGCCCACAAATTCTGACAAACCCCAAGCATTGATTATGCAAGAATGGGCTGCCATCAGTCAGGATGTGGCCCAGAAGTTAATTGACAGCATGCCAGGGCAGATTGCAGAGGTCTTGAAAAAGAAGGGTCAACACTGCAAATATTGACTCTTTGCATCAACTTCATGTAATTGTCAATATACGCCTTTGAAACTTATGAAATGCTTGTAATTATACTTCAGTGTTCCATGGTAACATCTGACAAAAAATATCTAAAGACACTGAAGCAGCAAACATAGTGGAAATTAATATTTGTGACATTCTCAAAACTTTTGGCCACGACTGTACACTCTTGTTTGGGTAATTCTGGCTAGCTAGCATTACGAGATGCAGAGAGTTGATTGTGGACCTCCATCCAAGTAGATTTGCTACGTGTTATCGAAATTGGTTATACTGGCTTAGATGCGATAGTAGGACGATTTGGTTTTAACATTGATTGGTGTGTAACTAAGAATATCGCAGAATTCTTAATATATACTATTATAGGACAGAATATAGATGAACCCCTCATGTGACACAATGTTTTCCAGCACAATATGGGCCCAAATTCAGAGCAAAAAGGAGGAGTGAAATAGCGAATTGCTGTGTTTGCGATCAATCCCTGTAAAATGGCATGTGCCACTGCCTGGAATCAGAACAATAGCACAGACACACACTAAATGGCTTCAGTCACTCATCAATTACTAGGGGACAGTGCGGAACATTACAAAAGCTCCCTAATTACATTTAATCTTCACTCTAGATGTAGAACAGGAGGTTAACATAATATCACTTAACCAATCTTCATGGTTCAATAGCTCTAAATGACTGATATAATGAAAGCCAGTCTGCTTCACTAACACTTTCTGACTGGTCATTTTTTTGCAAGACAAGGCATTCTCTAAAATCCAATTTTCCCCAAGCTTGGTTTCTTTGTTATGTCTGTTAACTTGACATGTCGTATGTCTGGGAGATTTCCATTTTTTTTTTTGCCATTTTGTCAAATCTCTCCAAATCTATTATTTACTGCAGGCACAATGGTTGGATAGGGTAAATCCCTTCGGCATGAGCTCCCCTCTGTGCCAAGGACTTGAAAAGGGATTCTAGTTCAGAATGAGTGAGTTCTGAGATTTAAATATGTCATTTGGCTTCCTATTCTCAAGAGGTGGTGCAGAGTAAACGTTGACATTTAAGTGTCTAATGCTGCACCTCAAATGGCAACCTATACCCTACTGCACAACTTTTAACTACTCTGTTTAAGAGTAGCGCACTATATAAGGAATAGGGAGCCATGTGGGATGCAGCCTAAGTTATTGGGAATAGTAAAATCCTTTGCAAAAAAACTTTGACGAAGTAAACAAACAGATCCACCAGCCAAATGGGACCTCAATTTACCCCCAGCCCTCATACTGTAACTACAGCTGACGTCGGAAGTTAACATACATTTAGGTTGGAGTCATTAAAACTTGTTTTTCAACCACTCCACAAAAAGTTTTGGCAAGTCGGTTAGGACATCTACTTCCTGCATGACACAAGTAATTTTCCCAACAATTGTTAACAGACAGATTATTCCACTTATAATTCACTGTATCACAATTCCAGTGGGTCAAACATTTACATACACTAAGTTGACTGTGCCTTTAAACATCTTGGAAAATTACAGGAAATGATGTCATGGCTTTAGAAGCTTCTGATAGGCTAATTGACATAATTTGAGTCAATTGGAGGTGTACCTGTGGATGTATTTCAAGGCCTACCTTCCAACCCAGTGCCTCTTTGCTAGACATCATGGGAAAATCAAAAGAAATCAGCCAAGACCTCAGAAAAACAATTGTAGACCTCTACAAGTCTGGTTCATCCTTGGGAGCAATTTCCAAAATGTTTTGGGACACTGTAAAGTCCATGGAGAATAAGAGTACCTCCTCCCAGCCGCCCACTGCACTGAGACTAGGAAACACTGTCACCACGGAAAAATCCACGATTATCGAGAATCTCAATAAACAATTCTCTACGGCTGGCCATGCTTTCCACCTGGCTACCCCAGCTCCGGCCAACAGCTCTGCAACCCCAAGCCCCCCCCAAGCCCCCCCACCCCCCCCCCCCCACTTCTCCTCCACCCAAATCCCAAATATCAAGACAGCTGATGTTCTGAAAGTGCTGCAAAATCTGGATCCTTAGAAATCAGCTGGGCTAGACAATCTGGACCCTCTCTTCCTAAAATGATCCACCGCCATTGTTGCAACCTCTATTTCCAGTCTGCTCAACCTCTCTTACGTATCGTCTGAGATCCCTAAAGATTGGAACGCAGCCACGGTCACCCCCCTCTTCAAAGGGGGAGACACTCTAGACCCAAACTGTTACAGACCTACAGTATATCCATCCTCTCCTGCCTTTCTAAAGTCTTTGAAAGCCGGCTCTTTTCTCTGTATGTCAATGATGTCGCTCTTGCTGCTGATGATTCTCTGATCCACCTCTGCTCAGACGACACTATTCTGTATACATCTTCTTTGGACACTGTGTTAACAAACCTCCAAAATGAGCTTCAATGCCATACAAACCACTCCTTCCGTGGCCTCCAACTGCTCTTAAATGCTAGTAAAACTAAATGCATGCTCTTCAACCAATTGCTGCCCGCACCTGCCCGCCAGACTAGCATCACTACGCTGGACGGTTCTGACTTGTGGAATATGAATATGAATATGTGGACAACTACAAATACCTAGTTGTCTGGCTAGACTGTAAACCTTCCTTCCAGACTCACATTAAGCATCTCCAATCCAAAGTTAAATCTAGAATCGGCTTCCTATTTTGCAACAAAGCCACCATCACTCATGCAGCATTCCCTCGTAAAACTGACTATCCTACCGATCCTTGACTTCATGGATGTTATTTACAAAATAGCCTCCAACACTCTACTCAGAAAATTAGATGCAGTCTATCACAGTGCCATGCGTTTTGTCACCAAAGCCCCATATACCACCCACCACTACGACCTGTATGCTCTCGTCGGCTGGCCCTCGCTACATATTTGTCGCCAGACCCACTGGCTCCAGGTCTTCTATAATTGTTTGCTAGTTAAGTAAAGCTCCACCTTATCTCAGCTCACTGGTCACCATAGCAACACCCATCCGTAGCACATGCTCCAGTAGGTATATTTCACTAGTCATCCCCAAAGCCAACACTCCCTTTGGCCGCCTTTCCTTCCAGTTCTCTGCTGGAACAAATTGAAAAAATCACTGAAGTTGGAGACTTATATATCCCTCACTAACTTTAAGCGTCAGCTGTCAGAGCAGCTTACCGATCACTGCAGCTGTACACAGCCCATCTGTAAATAGCCCATCCATCCAACCAACTACCTACCTCATCCCCATATTGGTTTTTGTTTTTCTGCTCTTTTGCACACCAGTATTTATACTTACACATCCTCATCTGCACATATATCACTCCAGTGTAAATTGCTAACTTGTAATTACTTCGCCACTATTGGCCAAATGAAGTACCTCCTTACTTCATTTGCACACACTGTAAACAGATTTTTCTACTGTGTTATTGACTGTACGTTTGTTTATCCATTGTATAACTCTGTGTTGATGTTTTTGGCGCACTGCTTTGCTTTATCTTGGCCAGGTTGCAGTTGTAAATGAGAACTTGTTCTCTCTCAACTGGCCTACCTGGTTAAATAAAAGGTGAAATAATTCAAAAGATTAAAAAGATAATTGCAAGGAAAAAAATGCAACATTTTCAAAGGAATAGATTTGGTAGATTATTATTTTGACTTCCCCACATTATAATTATAAAGAGCAGCTGTTTAGGTGATTAAACAAAGGTTAGCCATGTGTTGGCAAAAATGTATGTCCAAGTCAAGAAAGCTTACCAGCAGCCAGCGGCGCTTGCCGCACTAGCCTATTCAAACGGTAGTTTTTCAAAGCCTTTGCCAGCTACTCCAGTGAGTGTAATTGGATGCAATGAGTGTAATTTGCTCCATATTTGGAGTTGAGAAATAAAATTGACGTCCTTAGAAATATGATAATCTCATCATTTCTACTGTAGGTACAGTATTTCATTCAACATTCTGTTGTTGCTAGCGATATTCAATAAACTATCAAAATTAAGAAAGTCGCACACTCCATAGTCGCACACACACTATATAAACTCCCAGCAATTTAATGGGTATTTACCAATGTTTCGGCATCCCTGTGCCTTCCTCAGGGTAATGTCATGAATACTTGAACCAGGTTATGTAGACAAACAGTGAAATTAGTGCAACCAATGACAATAGTGAGGGGTGTGTCATAATGATTAAGTTAATTAAAATGAATTAGTGAAACTGTAAAAAAAAAAAAAGAAGCTATTGTTATCATATAGAAACATCATTTAATATTATACATCATATTAGCATCAACATATATTAATGTTTTATTCAATTTCACATAATTGTTTCGTATTTCATTTCATGTTTGTTACATCTAAACTTTTGGTTCAACCTTAATGTATAATGAGCATCATCAACAGGGGGAACATATCAGGTGTATGCTAATGAGTTGTAGAAAGAATATATCAATTTATAAGACTTATTCATAAAATAAAGATTTGTTCATAACAAGAGCCTGAGATCAAAGTCAATATTTTTAGATAGGATATCTAGTAAGTCTCCCTTTTGAGGTAGTAGGATCTCGATGTTACATCCTCTCCTTGGTAGAGTAACATGCTCATTGCCTGTGTATTTGAGGGAGGAGATTGGATGGTTAGCTTCAACAAAGTGAGCTGCTATTGGATAGTCAATGTTCTTACCCCTGATTGAGCTGCGGTGTTCAGCTATGCGTTGTTTTAATTGTCTTTTTGTTTGTCCGACGTAGGCTTTTCCACATGAACAGGTGATGAGATAGATTACTCCCTTGGTCTTGCATGAGATGATACCCCTTACCGGGATTGTTTGACCTGTATGTGGGTGTCTGGAGAAAGACACTTTTATAGTGCTATTGCACTGTGCTCATGAGCCCTATTTGTAGTTCCCATTTGGGATAGGTGTCAAGAGTGTCTGAGTGGGCTCAGGGGGCATGTCAGATCTCACCAAATGATCTCAAATATTGCGACCAAGCGTATAGACCACCAGTGGGGGTTCCTTGAAGAGGTGTGTGATTTGTTTGTCTGATTGCAGAATATGCCAGTGCTTTTTCCGGGTTGCTTTCAATTTCTCCGAACCTTTGGTGTACTTAGTGCAAAAGACAGTTGCGTTGATTTTCTTCTTTGGTTGATTTTTTAAAGTAATTCCTCTCTAGGTTTTTGAGATATTTTCATCATTGCAGCATCAAGAGTTTTGTCCTTGTAGCCTCTCACTTTGAATTTATTTGTCTTTTTTTTTTGCATTGCTGTCAAAATCTGTCTGATTCCTCTAACCCTGCATAACTGGCTATATTGGAAGACCATTCTTGAGGGGAAGGAGATGCATACTATCTACACATAGCAAGGTATTGCGTTCTTTGGGCTTTGTGTATACTGTAAGTCTGTGTGTAATGCATCATTCCCTTTGATAATCCATAAGTCCAGGTAGTTTATTTTTCTCTCATCAGGCTGCATGGTGAATTTGAGATATTCAGAGCTTGGAAGAGTTTGGAATTAATTGAGTTCCTGCTGACTTCCTTCCCAGAGCACAAAGACATCATCTATGTATCTCTTCCATAGGAGTATTTTAGAAAGTAAGGGGTGTGTCTCTGTTTTATAAAGGAGTGCTTCTTCAAATTGTCCCACAAACAGGTTTGCATAGTTGGGGGGGAAAGGGGGAGCCCATGGCTACACCCCGAATTTGAAGGAAAAAGTCTGGCTCAAAGACAAAGTAGTTATTGGATAATACCAGTTCAGTAAGTTGTAAGATGCAAATCATTGGATGGAGCAAGGGTAGAGTCTCTCTGCTGGAGGAAGTGTTACAGCGCCCGCAAGCTTCCAGTGTGTGGGATGTTAGTGTACAAGCTCTCCACATCAAAAGTGGCCAGCAGGGTGCCCTCCGGTATCCTTCCTAAGCCCTCTATCAATGAGATCATGTGACTAGTGTCTTTGACATAAGATGGGAGATTCTCAACCATCGGTTTAATGTGGTAATCCACAAATGTAGAAATGTTGGATGTGACAGAGTCGATTACTGATACAATCTACCTGGAGGAGGAGACACTTGTTTGTGTAATTTAGTGACTGTATAGAAAGTTGGTGTCTTGGGAAATTTCACACATAGAAATTCAACTTATTTTTTGGTGATTTGTCCTGATTCCAAACAGCTTTCTACTGTGGATGAGATATTATGCTGTAATTCTAGGGTAGGGTCACAATTCAGTTTGTGATAGAAGTCACCTTTAGATAGTTGTCGGCGACATTCATTCACATAGTCACATTTGTTTTGTTTACAAATTCCTCCTCCTTTGTCACTTTTTTTTTAATGATAATCGAAGAATCTGACTCTAAGTCCTTCAGAGCCATTCTCTCATCTCTACTCAGGTTATCATAGGATTTGTGTTTCTGTTTGTCTTTCAGTAAGTCACCTACATCCTTTTCAACAATCCTACAGGTTTCTATGGACACATTGCGTTTGGGGGGAGGTATGAATGAACCTTTTACTCTAAATGTGGTTCGCTCAGAGTTCTCAGTTACCTCAGCTTAGTTAATGGCTCCATCTCCTCCTTGACTCAAGGTAGGACAGGTAAGTCTATTGATTAGCGTGGTAGACCTACAGTTGAAGTCAGAAGTTTACATACACCTTAGCCAAATATATTTAAACTCAGTTTTTCACCATTCCTTACATGTATTCCTAGTAAAAAAATTCCTGTCTTAGGTCAGGTAGGATCACCACTTCACTTTAAGAATGTGAAATGTCAGAATAATAGTAGAGAGTGATTTATTTCAGCTTTAATTTCTTTCATCACATTCCCAGTGGGGCAGAAGTTTACATACACTCAATTAGTATTTGGTAGCATTGTCTTAAATTATTTAACTTGGGTCAAATGTTTTGGGTAGCCTTCCACAAGCTTCCCACAATAAGTTGGGTGAATTTTGGCCCATTCCTCCTGACAGAGCTGGTGTAACTGAGTCAGGTTTGTAGGCCTACTTGCTCGCACACGCTTTTCAGTTCTGCCCACACATTTTCTATAGGATTGAGGTCAGGGCTTTGTGATGGCCACTCCAATACCTTGACTTTGTTGCCCTGAAGCCATTTTGCCACAACTTTGGAAGTATGCTTGGGGTCATTGTCCATTTGGAAGACCCGTTTGCGACCAAGCTTTAACCTCCCGTTCTGATGTCTTGAGATGTTGCTTCAATATATCCACATAATTTTCCAGCCTCATGATGCTATCTATTTTGTGAAGTGCACCAGATCCTCCTGCAGCAAAGCATCCCCACAACATGACGCTGCCACACCCATGCTTTACAGTTGGGATGGTGTTCTTCGGCTTGCAAGCCTCCCCCTTTTTCCTCCAAACAGAACAATGGTCATTATGGCCAAACAGTTCTATTTTTGTTTCATCAGACCAGAGGATATTTCTCCAAAAAGTAAAATCTTTGCTGAGTGGCCTTTCAGGTTATGTCGATATAGGACTCATTTTACTGTGGATATAGATACTTCTGTACCGGTTTCCTCCGGCATCTCCACATGGTCCTTCGCTGTTGTTCTGGAATTGATTTGCACTTTTTGCACCAAAGTACGTTCATCTCTGGGAGACAGAACGCGTCTCCTTCCTGAGTGGTGTGATGGCTGTGTGGTCCCATGGTGTTTATACTTGCGTACTATTGTTTGTTCAGATGAACGTGGTACCTTCAGGCGTTTGGAAATTGCTCCCAAGGATGAACCAGACTTGTGGAGGTCTACAAAGGCAATCATCCCGGATTTGCCTCTTCACTGTTGACGTTGAGACTGGTGTTTTGCACTATTTAATGAAGCTGCCAGTTGAGGACTTGTGAGGCGTCTGTTTCTCAAACTAGACACTCTAATGTACTTGCCCTCTTGCTCAGTTGTGCACCAGGGCCTCCCACTCATCTTTTTATTCTGGCTTAGAGCCAGTTTGAGTTGTTCTGTGAAGGGAGTAGTACACAGCGTTGTACGAGATCTTCAGTTTCTTGCCAATTTCTCACATAGCCTTCATTTCTCCGAACAAGAATAGACTGACGAGTTTCGATAGAAAGTTATTTGTTTCTGCGCATTTTGAGCCTGTAATCGAATCCACAAATGCTGATGCTCCAGATACTCAACTAGTATAAAGACGGACAGTTTTAATGCTTCTTTAATCAGGACAACAATTTTCAGCTGTGCTAACATAATTGCAAAATAATTTCTAATGATCAATTCATATTTTTAAATGATAAACTTGGATTAGCTAACACAACGTGCCATTGGAACACAGGAGTAATGGTTGCTGATAATGGGCCTCTGTACGCCTATGTAGAAATTCCATAACAAATCAGCCGTTTCCAGCTACAATAGTCATTTATAACATTAATAATGTCTACACTGTATTTCTCATCAATTTGATACTATTTTAAATGACAAAAAATGAGCTTTTCCTTCACAAACAATGACATTTCTAAGTGACCCCAAACTTTTGAACGGTCGTTTATATTTTTGCAGACCCCTGCGGCCCCCTATGGGACACCCATTTGAATACCCCTGGGCTAGATAGTTCCTTGTAATGGTTCTGCTCAGGTAATGGTAGAAGGGGCAGAATGTGACAAACAAATGGGCCATTTTCTCTCAGGTCATATCAGACCCACCACTGTCCAATATGCTGTGTACACTCATGAGAGACATTGCAAAATAATTTTTTATTGTTCTGGACAGTACATTTACAGTATAGGCGACCATATGAAGTTGATAGAGAGAATACTGTTAAACTCTGACATTTTTATAAAAACTACATAGAAAGAAGAGGAGTAGGTGGCCGGTACTTTGCAATAAACTTTAGTGAACTATTAACAGAAAATATTTACAAAAGGATACATATTGCAGCAGTCAGCATAGTACATCAGGAAGCACAACTGCACCACGTTTCACCTTCTAGAGTCTTCCTCAGGCAGCTTTGTGAAAAAAAGACACAAAACTGAAGAAAGCAGTCTGCGTATAATAACTCTCAAAGGACAAACATATAAAGCTACATGATACACGTCAAAGACGATTTTTTTGACAGAAGTATAAACTCCAACACCACAACAACAAAATCAAATAAGAACTAAACAACCTGGAGGTTTTCCATTTGACCCAGTTGTCATCAGTTTGTTATATACTAACGTACACCTATACATACTGCCGTGATTACAGTGGGTGTGCTCCCTTTAATGCAGTCTTCCATTGTCTGTGTTCTCTGAACAATGGCTAGACAAACTGACATTTGGGCAGAATCCCACTTCCTGATGTTTGAGTTAAGGGATTTATTATTTATTCAACTAGGGCAAATTCTTATTTATAATGACAGCCTAACCCGGCCAATTGTACACTGCCCTATGGGTCTCTTAATCACGGCTGGATATGATACAGCCTGGATTTGAACCTGGGACTGTAGTGATGCCTCTTGCACAGAGATGCAATGCCTTAGACGGCTGCGCCACTCAGGAGTCCAAGTGGCTAAAAGAGGGGTCATTTAGGTCACCTTGTTTCAATACAATTCAAAGTCAATTCTACATGAGCTGCTGGCTAGGGTTTAAGCTGTTGCAGCTGAGCTGGCATTTATTCAAATAAAATAAAAACAAATTTTATTTATCACATGCTGAATACAACCTTACAGTGAAATGCTTACTTACAATTCCTTAACCAACAATGCAGTTCTAATAAAATACCTAAAAATAAAGTAAGAGATAAGAAAAACAAATAATTAAAGAGCAGCAGTAAATAACAATAGCAGGGCTATATACAGGGGGTACCGGTGTCGAGGTTATTGAGGTAATATGTACAGAGTTATTAAAGTGACTATGCATAGATAATAACAGAGATTAGCAGGAGCTTAGAAGGGGTGGGGGCAATGCAAATAGTCTGGGTAGCCATTTGATTAGCTGTTCAGGAGTCTTATGGCATGGGGGAAGAAGCTTTTTAGAAGTCTCTTGGACATAGACTTGGCGCTCCGGTACCGCTTGCCGTGCGGTAGCAGAGAGAACAGTCTATGACTAGGGTGGCTGGAGTCTTTAACAATTTATAGGGCATTCCTCTGACACCGCCTGGTATAAAGGCCTTGGATGGCAAGAAGCTTGGCCCCGGTGATGTACTGGGCTGTACACACTACCCTCTGTAGTGCCATGTGGTCGGAAGCCGAGCAGTTGCCATACCAGGCAGTGATGCAACCATTGTTCTCACTGGTGCAGCTGTAAAGCCTTTTGAGGATCTGAGGACCCATGTAAAATCTTTTTAGTCTCCCTTGTGGGGTAATAGGTTTTGTCGTGCCCTCTTCACGACTGTCTTGGTGTGCTTGGACCATGTTAGTTTGTTGGTGATGTGGACACCAAGGAACTGGAAGCTCTCAACTTGCTCCACTACAGCCCCGTTGATGAGAATGGGGAAGTGCTCGGTCCTCCTTTTCCTGTAGTCCACAATCATCTAATTTATTGTAAAACACATTGAGTTGATTTCCTCTTAAAAACCTGTTACGGCTAGGGGTACCGGTAGCGGAACGTTTCGACAACATCTGGTGAAATTGCAGAGCGCGAAATGTAAAAATTGTTTTTTGAAATATTTAACTTTCATACAATCCTACTTTCATACAATCAAGTGCAATACACCAAATTAAAACTTAACTTCTTGTTCATCCATCCACCGTGTCAGATTTAAAAAAGGCTTTACGGCGAAAGCAAACCATGCGATTATCTGAGGACAGCACTCCACCATACAAACATATGACAATCATATTTCAACCCGCCAGGCGCGACACAAAACTCAGAAATAACATTATAATTCATGCCTTACCTTTGAAGATCTTCTTCTGTTGGCACTCCAAAATATCCCATAAACATCACAAATGGTCCTTTTGTTTGATAAATTCCATCGTAATATCTCCAAAATGTCCATTTATTTGACACGTTTGACTCAGAAAAACTCTGGTTCCAACTCGCCCAACATGACAACAAATTATCTAATCAAACATTTTAAACAACTTTCCTAATCCAACTTTAGGTATTATAAAACTTAAATAATCAAAAAAAATCTAAGACGGGATAAACTGCATTCAATAGAGGATAAAATGAATGTGGAGCGAGCTCCAGGTCACGCGCCCCAAACAAAACAGTCCACTTGGCTATACACCCAGAAAGGAAAGGGCTACTTCTTCATTACTCAAAATGAAAACATCAACCAATTTCTAAAGACATCTAGTGGAAGCCATAGAAAACCACATAGAAAACCAATTGAAAACACAGTCACCTCAACAACAACAAAAAATCCTGGATGATTTGTCCTCTGGGTTTCGCCTGCCAAATAAGTTATGTTATACTCACAGACATTATTTTTAACAGTTTTAGAAACTTTAGCGAGATTTCTATCCAAATCTACCAATTATATGCATATCCTAGCTTCTGGGCCTGAGTAGCAGGCAGCTTACTTTGGGAACGCTTTTCATCCAGACGTGAAAATACCACCCCCTAGCCCGAAGACGTTTTAAAGGGATACTTTGCGATTTTGGCAATTAACCCCTTTTCTACTTTCCCAGAGTCAGATGAACTTGTCAATGCCATTTTTAAGTCTCTGTGTGCAGTTTGAAGGAAGTTACTAACTAGCGATAACACAATTGCTAACTAATGCTAGCTGCTACCATAGACTTCCATTTTAGCTGTTACCATAGACTTCAAGTCATTGTGCACGCTAGTTAGCATTGGTTCACAAAACGACCTCTAACTTCCTTCATACTGGACACAGAGACAGACATTTTTTATCCATGATTTTGTAGATAAAAGGCCCAAAACCCAAAGTATCCCTCAAACGCAACAGCCCCTTTAAGTAGGGCCACACAGCACTAATAAAGGAAGCAAATCCCCAAAAACATTGGACATTATATTCTGTTTAGGTTATGCTGATTTTCATGTAAGCCAATATGATCTGTATTGCCAGAGAAAACATAATGGCATGTGGACTCTAATCCATTGTTCTTTCCCAAATTATTGAATAACGTTATTTGACTACCTCATAGATAATGATAGGTTATTATAGCAATGAGACTGCTCTAAGACAGATGTGGTAAGACAAATGTGTAATTACATTTTTGTTTCAATAAATTATTCATTGAAGGTAGTAAAGACATTTGAATTACAAGTATACAGTGCATTCGGAAAAGTAATCAGACCCCTTGACTTTTTCCACATTTTGTTACGTTACAGCCTTATTCAAAAATGTATTAAAAAACATTTCCCTCATCAACCTACACACTATACCCCACAACGACAAAACAAAAATTGTTTTTACACAGTACTTTGTTGAAGTGTCTTTGGCAGCGATTACAGACACAAGTCTTCTTGGGTTTGATGCTACAAGCTTGGCACACCTATATTTGGGGAGTTTCTCCCATTCTTCTTCTCTGCAGATCCTCTCAAGCTCTGTCAGGGAGCAGAGATGTTTGATCGGGTTCAAGTCTGGGCTCTGGCTGGGCTGCTCAAGGACATTCAGAGACTCCTGCGTTGACTTGGCTGTGTGCTTAGAGTCGTTGGCCTGTTGGTAGGTGAACCACTTTGCATTCAGGCCAAAGAGTTGAATCTGGGTTACATCACACCAGAGCATCTTGTTTCTCATGATCTGAGAGCCTTTAGGTGCCTTTTGGCATACTCCAAGTGAGCTGTCAAGTGCCTTTTACTGAGGAGTGTCTTCCGTCAGGCCACTCTACCATGAAGGCCTAATTGGTGGTTTGCTGCAGAGATGGTTGTGCTTCTGGAAGGTTCTCCCATCTCCACAGAGGAACTCTGGAGCTCTGTCAGAGTGACCATTTGGGTTCTTGGTCACATCCCTGACCAAAGTCCTCCTCCCCTGATTGCTGAGTTTGGCCGGGCAGCCAGCTGTAGGAAGAGTCTTGGTGGTTCCAAACTTTTTCATTTTAAGAATGATGAAGGCCACTGCGTTCTTGGGGACCTTCAATGCTGCAGAAATGTTTTAGGACCCTTTCCCAGATCTGTGCCTCGACACAATCCTGTCTTTGAGCTCAACAGACAATTCCTTCAACCTCATGGCTTGGTTTCTGTTCTGACATGCACAGTCAATTGTTTCTGAAAAAAAATAATATTCTAAATATTCTAATAACCTGTTTTCGCTTTGTCATTATGGGGTATTGTGTGTAGATTGATGAGGAATAAGGCTGTGACGTAACAAAATGTGGAAAAAATCAAGGGGTCTGAGTACTTTCCGAATGACCTGTACACAAATCAGGCACGTGAATGTAATGTCAACTTATATTCACTGAGAGCATTTACTAAGCCACAGTAAAATAGATAGCAAAAATAAAAATGTAATTACCCACAGATAATAGCATTTTGCCATTTTATCCTATGGTACATGTTGTGGCCTTACATGTTAAGTTGTGTTTACTGTTGCCTAATCCTTCCTTCATCAGTTGTTGTGCCACAGTATCGACAGAAAATGAAAGAGTAATGTGTTCTCTGGTCTTACCTAGAGCATAAACCTCTCCTATAATTCAACCTCCATAGTTTACGGCCATGTGTTCATGTGAAGGGAATACTAATCTTATTCTGAAGGCCTAATGGCTCTGAAGTGGGCTCTAGAGCTAAGAAAAAAGTGCAAAACCCTCATACTGACATTTTCTGCCTGGCCTAAATGGACATAAACAGGTTTTGTGAAATACAGAACTGATATTGTGTGAAGTACTATTTTGTATTTTTGACAGATGGTGCACAGTGTGTCTTTGACAGTCTAAACTTATATGTGTTTGGTTATTGTTCAACCCTATCACTCATTCCTGATTGCATAATCTACAGGAAATGATGATGAGAATTCGACATTAGTATATAGGAAATGCCTTTTCATCTCTTTTGAAAATAAATGACTCATATCCTCATCAAAATGCAACAATGTTGATAATTGTACTATCATTTATTTACTTTAACCCGGGCAAAATTGCGACTGTGGTTTTGCCATTTCTCTAATTCCTTAATTATGGCCGTTTTACAATTACGACATCGATTACAACAGCAAGTCCTGCCAATCTCCCAGATGGGGCACCATACAGTGAATGGCAGGGTTTATTTAGCTATCATCCAGTAGAGTAGAAAGGCATTTTCCCTTCACCCAAGGAATCTCCTTGCCATTCAGAGGCTCTAGCAGTGTGTGTTTTGGGAGGATAGTCCCAGTAGGAATTAGATAGAACATCGCAGCCCGCCACCTGTGGGGTAAACAACCCATTTGGCTCACAGCAAAAACGTCACCTTTTTTCCCCCCGTGTCCTCCTATTATTATTTTCAACATTGCCATCTCCTGAGCATTCTCACTACTTAGAAAAATGTCAAATTGTAGGGCTTCCCACATGCCTATATTCTTGACAATGCTAGCAGCCACTTGAGTGCTAGCCAACTACTGACCGGAACATTAAGCTAGCCAAGATCAACAACACAAACAAGAGGACTATGCTGAAAAAAATATATCAATGCAACGCGCAACAATTTCAAAGATTTTACAGTTCATAAAAGGAAATGAGTCCATTGAAATGAATTCATTATGCCCTAATCTATGGATTTCACATGACTGGGAATACAGATATGCATCTGTTGGTCACAGATACCTTGAAAAAAGGTAGGGGCAGTGATCAGAACACCAGTCAGCATCTAGTGTGATCACAAGTTGCCTCATGCAGTGCGACACATATTCTTCACATAGAGTTGATCAGGCTGTCGATTGTGGCCTTTGGAATGTTGTCCCAATCCTCGTCAATGGCTTAGCAAAGTTGCTGGATACTAGCAGGAACTGGAACATGCTGTCGTACATGTCGATCCAGAGCATCCCAAATATGCTCAACGGGTGACATGGCTGGTGAGTATGCCGTCCATGGAAGAACAGGAACATTTTTAGCTTCCAGGAATTGCGTACAGATCCTTGTGACATGGGACCGTGCATTATCATGCTGAAACATGAGGTGATGGCGGTGGATGAACGGTACGACAATTCTTTTGTAAAAATTATTTCACCTTTATTTAACCAGGTAGGCCAGTTGAGAACAAGTTCTCATTTACAACTGCGACCTGGCCAAGATAAAGCAAAGCAGTGTGACAAAAACAACAGAGTTACACATGGGATAAACAATCGTACAGTCAATAACACAATGTACCTCGGGATCTCATCACGATATCTCTGTGCATTCAAATTGCCATCGATAAAATGCAATTGTGTTCGTTGTCTGTAGTTTATACAGTGCCTTGCGAAAGTATTCGGCCCCCTTGAACTTTGCGACCTTTTGCCACATTTCAGGCTTCAAACATAAAGATATAAAACTGTATTTTTTTGTGAAGAATCAACAACAAGTGGGACACAATCATGAAGTGGAACGACATTTATTGGATATTTCAAACTTTTTTAACAAATCAAAAACTGAAAAATTGGGCGTGCAAAATTATTCAGCCCCCTTAAGTTAATACTTTGTAGCGCCACCTTTTGCTGCGATTACAGCTGTAAGTCGCTTGGGGTATGTCTCTATCAGTTTTGCACATCGAGAGACTGAAATTTGTTCTCATTCCTCCTTGCAAAACAGCTCAAGCTCAATGAGGTTGGATGGAGAGCATTTGTGAACAGCAGTTTTCAGTTCTTTCCACAGATTCTCAATTGGATTCAGGTCTGGACTTTGACTTGGCCATTCTAACACCTGGATATGTTTATTTTTGAACCATTCCATTGTAGATTTTGCTTTATGTTTTGGACCATTGTCTTGTTGGAAGACAAATCTCCGTCCCAGTCTCAGGTCTTTTGCAAACTCCATCAGGTTTTCTTCCAGAATGGTCCTGTATTTGGCTCCATCCATCTTCCCATCAATTTTAACCATCTTCCCTGTCCCTGCTGAAGAAAAGCAGGCCCAAACCATGATGCTGCCACCACCATGTTTGACAGTGGGGATGGTGTGTTCAACTGTGTTGCTTTTACGCCAAACATAACGTTTTGCATTGTTGCCAAAAAGTTCAATTTTGGTTTCATCTGACCAGAGCACCTTCTTCCACATGTTTGGTGTGTCTCCCAGGTGGCTTGTGGCAAACTTTAAACAACACTTTTTATGGATATCTTTAAGAAATGGCTTTCTTCTTGCCACTCTTCCATAAAGGCCAGATTTGTGCAATATACGACTGATTGTTGTCCTATGGACAGAGTCTCCCACCTCAGCTGTAGATCTCTGCAGTTCATCCAGAGTGATCATGGGCCTCTTGGCTGCATCTCTGATCAGTCTTCTCCTTGTATGAGCTGAAAGTTTAGAGGGACGGCCAGGTCTTGGTAGATTTGCAGTGGTCTGATACTCCTTCCATTTCAATATTATCGCTTGCACAGTGCTCCTTGGGATGTTTAAAGCTTGGGAAATCTTTTTGTATCCAAATCCGGCTTTAAACTTCTTCACAACAGTATCTCGGACCTGCCTGGTGTGTTCCTTGTTCTTCATGATGCTCTCTGCGCTTTTTACGGACCTCTGAGACTATCACAGTGCAGGTGCATTTATACGGAGACTTGATTACACACAGGTGGATGGTATTTATCATCATTAGTCATTTAGGTCAACATTGGATCATTCAGAGATCCTCACTGAACTTCTGGAGAGAGTTTGCTGCACTGAAAGTAAAGGGGCTGAATAATTTTGCACGCCCAATTTTTCAGTTTTTGATTTGTTAAAAAAGTTTGAAATATCCAATAAATGTCGTTCCACTTCATGATTGTGTCCCACTTGTTGTTGATTCTTCACAAAAAAATACAGTTTTATATCTTTATGTTTGAAGCCTGAAATGTGGCAAAAGGTCGCAAAGTTCAAGGGGGCCGAATACTTTCGCAAGGCACTGTACTTAGACCATACCATAACCCCACAGTCAACATTGACATCAGAAAACCGCTCGCCCACACGACACCATACACGTGGTCTGCAGTTGTGAGGCCAGTTGAAGGTACTGCCAAATTCTCTAAAACAACATTGGAGGCGGCTTATGGTAGAGAAATTAACATGAAATTCCTTGTGCACTAAATTTGAGGTGAATAAGCTTTTTGGGCGTATGGAACATTTATGGGATCTTTTATTTCAGATCATGAAACATGGGACCAACACTTTACATGTTGCATTTATATTTTTGTTCAGTGTAGCTACTTGTAGCCTACTTGGACACCAGGTCCCCGCATTTCCGATGCCGAAAAGCCTGAAGCTTTTCGGCATGTTTTGTTATTTCTGTATAACAAAAAAAATCGACAAAGTTGGCTCTTTTACAAAGGGGGTCAATGAGAAATAATTATTTGATTTCCCCAATCCTCAATTTGTGGTTGAGGGGAATTCCCTCTTATGACATGAATATCAACTTAGAGCATAGGAGCATCATAGAGATCCTTTCATTTATAATATATGTAATTATATGGTGAGCATTAAACATGGTAGAACCTACATTCTATGAAGTAACAGGGTTGTGTGTATGAGTGTTCCTGGTAAGGTGTGCCTGTAATTCAAGTCATTCTAAGTACAGGGACGTCAAACGTTCAGATTGCTGCATAAACACTATGGATGCTCTAGTCTAGAGCGCATGGTTACATTGTTTGAGAGGATTTAACTCTGGCTAAATGCTGAGAAATAGATGCCTTTGTTGCAATAGTTTGTGAGTGGGCAACATACAGCATATTTGAAAGTATTCAGACCCCTTGACGTTTTCCACATTTTGTCACGTTACAGCCTTATTCTAAAATGTATTAACTAGCTATTTTTCCTCATCAATCTACACATAATATCCCATAATGACAAAGCAAAGACAGGCTTTTAGAAATGTTTGCTGAAATATCACATTTACATAAGTATTCAGACCCTTAACTCTGTATTTTGTTGAAGCACCTTTGGCAGCGATTACAGCCTCGAGTCTTCTTGGGTTTGACGCTACAAGCTTGGCATACCTTTATTTGGGGAGTTTCTCCCATTCTTCTCTGCAGATCCTCTCAAGCTCAGTCAGGTTGGATGGGGAGCGTCGCTGCACAGCTCCTTTCAGGTCTCTCCAGAGATGTTCGATTGGGTTAAAGTCTGGGATCTGGATGGGCCACTCAAGGACATTCAGAGACTTGTCCCGAAAGCCACTCCTGCGTTGTCTTGGCTGTGTGCTTAGGGTCGTTGGCCTGTTGGAAGGTGAACTGTCTCCCCAGTCTGAGTTCCTGAGCGCTCTGGAGCAGGTTTTCATCAAGGAACTCTCTGTACTTTGCTCTGTCATTGTTCCCTCGATTCTGACTGTTCTCCCAGTCCCTGCAGTTGAAAAACATCCCCACAGCATGATGCTGCCCCAACCATACTTCACCATAGGGATGGTGCCAGGTTTCCTTCAGACATGACGCTTGGCATTCAGGCCAAATAGTTCAATCTTGGTTTCATCAGACCAAAGAATCTAGTTTCTCATGGTCTGAGAGTTCTTTGGGTGCCTTTTGGCAAACTCCAAGTGGGCTGTCATGTGCCTTTTACTGAGGAATGGCTTCCATCTGGCCACTCTACCATAAAGGCCTGATTGGTGGAGTGCTGCAGAGATGGTTGTCCTTCTGGAAGGTTCTCCCATCCCCACAGAGGAACTCTGGAGCTCTATCAGAGTGACCATTAGGTTCTTGGTCACCTCTAGGAAGAATCTTGGTGGTTCCAAACTTCTTAAATTTAAGAATGATGGAGGCCACTGTGTTCTTGGGGGCCTTCAATGCTGCATCCAATTTCTGGTACCCTTCCCCAGATCTGTGCCTCGATACAATCCTGTCTCATAGCTCCACGGACAATTCCTTCGACCTCATGGCTTGGTTTTTGCTCTGACATGCAGTGCCAACTGTGGGACCTTCTATAGACAGGTGTGTGCCTTTCCAAATCATGTCCAATCAATTGAATTTACCACAGATGATGATGAGTGGAAACAGGATGCACCTGAGCTCAATTTCGAGTCTCATTGCAAAGGGTCTGAATACGGTATTTGGTATTTCAGTTTTGACTTTTTTATAAATTAGCACCAAAAAATGAAATTTGCTCTCACTTTGTCATGATGGGGTATGGTGTGTAAATTTATGAGGAAATTAATTAATTTAATCAATTTTAGAATAAGGCTGTAGCATAACAAACTGCGGAAAGAGTCAAATGGTCTGAATAATTTTCAAATGCACTGTATATCATTATCTTAAATTGACAGGTTGAATTGTTTTGCAGTATTAAATTAAAGTACATTGCAGTGCTAATTTACCTAATGTGGACAGTTTCTGTTACTACCTTACACCTTCTTGCATTGTCCCCCATAAAATTGAGTGGAATTACACATCCTTTTAATCTCAGATTGGTGGTTTTAATTATAACAGTTTATAGTCATTACGATGACTTAAGATTTATTGCTTCAAACAGATCAATATCTTTGGTTTTGTACCATTTATTTTGTCACATGCCCCGGGATGCACAGGACTTCGGGGTGGTCTCTCTATAAAAGTCATTGGCCACACACCAATACATGGACGTGGCAATCAAACTATCACTTAAATAGCAGCCAACCGTTCTCACTGTTGATATCTTATGCCGCGTTGTGATTAGTTTAAGTTAACTAACAGAAAAAGTGGTCTGTTCACGAAATCAACATCTGACATTGCAAAATACAGATATAAGCCTTCTACAAGTCATGAGTGATTCTCATGTGCTTCACTGGCCACACTAAAGGGTGAAATAGCAACCATTTGCCCCCTGTTCTATTGATTTCAGCGTGATATCGATGGAAGTTATTAACAAAAAAGCATTGCTTTGCACTTACCGCGTTGGCGACCCACTTGAATCCAAATGCAACACTTCAAAATGTAGCTATCTGTCTTCTACAAATCGTCCTCTAACCAGTGATGAACACATTATTCCCAGGTTCCGTGTGGTTTTTTGAGCTGTGATAGTTTTAACAAGACGTGCAACCTCATCTTCCACCTCTAGGGCAATTGATTTCAACATGATATCGATATGAGTGATTGACAAATAAGTGTTGCGTTTCTCTTTCTGTTTTGCTAACCCCTAAATCAAAAAATGCATCACTTCAAAATGTAGCTGACTGTCATCTGCAGGTTGTTCTCTAACCAGTGATGTCAAAAAAAAAGATATCCAGTGTCCACGTGTTTTTTTGTTTTGTTAGTTTCAACAGCGCCTGCGACCTTAATCGATATCAGTGATTTATTGCCACTTGTCAAAACAACAGGGTTTTGGTGCGTGTGCAGTTTACAAGGTGCTTGTTTTAAAAAATAATATGATTACTATTGTGGCACATGCACAGCATGTATAGATAGTACATTGTATGTTTATGTTCTCAACATATCACAAACTGTTTCTGCATATCGGTTATTGATTTGGACACGTTTAAAAAACGGTTGTTTTGACATTTGGGCTATTTATCAAAATGTCTTGTCAACAGGAATCAGCGACGACATTGTCAAGCTCTAGGAATATGAACGGAACTTTCAACAGTGTACTTAATCGGGTAAAAACTGCTGAATGTGTCCAAAAATGTGCTGCGATTGATTGATTTTGAAGATATACCAGAAATCACCAAAACGGGTTTGCCTTGCCTACTAAGTACACTGACATGAATAGGGCTCTGATTTTGACCTTCTCATGACCATGGGACCCCAATCAACTTCCATTGACCAGAGGAGCACTGTGGCCTACACAATCTCCTAGCACGCTTCTAGAACGCTGCTGATCATCAGGGATGCTTTCTCGCACTACTGTAGGAGCTATCAATGCCATTTCTCCACCAAGTCACATCACAGAAGGAGAGTGCGCTAAGATAGTGGAACGTGCAGCATAGGAATGAGCCAGGCAGACGTTCTGTAGCGATGTTTCCTACTGTATGTTGCTGGCACACACATACACATGCAACCGTTAGCAGTAACGCATCCCATGCATGCGCACACAAGCATGGGGCTGTGACACCATTCTTATGTGCACAACTCGATACCTTGCACTTGGGCACGGTCCGTTACACTCACTATCCTACAGGAAATGTTACGTTGGGACGGGATGTAGTGTAATTTGCTTCCTGCATCACAGGTCACTAGCATTACAAGGAAATACCGTGTTGTGCCTTTACTGGACTAGCATTGTTGACTAAGATTGTTAAGTGGAATTAAAGAACATAAATAACGTGGGCAAAACGTCGGCAGCTATGCCCCTCAATCCCACCACAGCCAATGTCCTATGCCTTTAGACACAACCCCCAAAGATCTGCTCTCAGCCCAACTTGAACATGCTGACACATGGAAGAGGAGTTCACCTTCCCTTGACATATTGTTCAGCACAGAATGCATGTGTCACTAGCCGTGCATTTCTTTCTTTTACAGACACAGACTTTGAAGAGAGAACACTTAAATCCCCGTCTCTGAAATAGTTCTTCTGCATTCTCATTAGCACACAAAGGAGCACTAGTAATAAAAATAAAAAAAAGCTGACCTTGGCACCGTGGTTTGAGGGGAACCTGTGATTTTGAAAGTCAAGGTCTTTAAAGGCAGATAAGCAGCAGTGCATTTTAATCCCCTCTCTGCTGAGCGGGGCATCTGGTTAAATAACTGCCTTTTTGCCCCTTCCCTTATAGTGGGGATTTCTGTTACGTCTGTGCTTTCCACCGCAGATTTCCCAAGGCTTCAGATCCATCTATTGTATGGCCACATTGTGTCCGACTTAAGCCCTTATCCTGAATCGCCGTCCCTAGACTAGAGCAGCATATTCCTGTACATGTCAGGAATGGAGTCCTTATTTTCGGTGAGGCCTCAGATTATAAAACTTTTGAGAGGTTTTCTTTTCCTCTCACAACAGCAACTCTTGGTCAGTTATGGTTCAATCTCCAAAACCAATTAACTTTTTTTTTCACCCTGTGCTGATGCTCCTTTGAACATCCAACTTTGCCTAGTGCTTGGTGCTTAAAATCCAAGGTTTCCAAGGCAACCAGCAAGATGCTGCAGCTTTACCCATCTTGGATAATTCCACCAGCTGCTCTTCAGCCAGGTTAATTAAGTATTAAAGATAACAAGTTGAAGCGGTAATGGTCAAGACGTATCGTGACAAGTGGGTGGATTCCTATAATGAAGCTCATTATTCTTCCCTCACTATGTCCTCGCATCTCGATACAATGCGAGAAAAAGAGTGCGACTTTAAAAAAGGCATGCACTGAACGTTTGACTAGACCAATGGAAAAGATCACAAGAGGGTTGTCCATCTGTGACAGCTTCTTTTCTCCTTACTTTGGCTGATGATGCCATCCGGATTCCCTTCAGGTATGGGACATCTGCTCATATGGACATGTGGGATGACGCAAACTGGATGACTAGAGTGACAGAGTAGCGGACACCTCCTCGTACAACTAATATGTCCTCGTAATTAGGTTGACTCACTATGGGAAAGCCTTTTTACCAAACTGGAATCCCCATAAATATAAGGTGCAGAAACACCATCCTGCCAAGCTCTCATCAGTTCCATTTCATTGTGAAGGAGGGGAAAAACCGTCTTTGCTTCCAGACAAGTCGGTTAATCTGCATCATAGCCAGGACTGTGATGGGGGGCATATGGAGAGTTAATACAGGGCATGTTTATACAGCCAAGGCGTTCACATGGATGCTTTAAATACATCCCCTGCCGCACTTTGATGCCGGAACCGTCTGGAAGGCGAGATACATCACTGAGTTTGGGGATTATATAAACCCTGAAATGTGTTGTTTTTTAACCCCAAAGTCTTGTGCTGGGATCAGCCTGTTTTGACCTTTCTGCCAGATGGTATTACAGTAGGAGAGGACTGGAGCGATGTTGACGACGTGAGGGTGCAAAGCCCCGGGCCCTGACGATTGGCATACTCATCTTCCTCTCTGCAATGAGTTTGACACCCAGCACCCCAGATGGATCTGCAGAGAAACATGCTGACAACAAAGAGCACTGCAGAGGTCTGTCCGTTACTGTTCTCCAAAAACCCTTTCAATTCCAGACGAACGGGCTGGAGGGGAATGTCTTAAAAAGGAATTTCAAAGTTGTTTACGGAAGTATGTGTTGCGATCACAAAAGAAAAACCACAATGACAAACTAGAGGGACATTATAATGCGAGCAACATTCTGAACGTTATCAAACTGAAGCAATTACTGTGGTGTACCAAAATCCCCTTTGGGGATTTGGTTGAGGAAAGGAAGTGTTGGGAGAGATGAAGTACATTACTGTTCATAATTGATATAGCCGTTACTATTAGAGTATTAAACCGGTAACAAATGCTTTTCCATAAATGTTACATTTCAACCACACGAACTGCATAAACAAATATGAAAGATCGCATCATGTAGGGTCACTTTGGTAACAATTGGAAAACCTAAATGAAACAAAAATGACATACTTCCCAAGTCGGTTAACGCTGCTCATCGTTAAAAAAAAAAAACGTTGAATATGCACACAATTCTTATTTTGAACATTTTACCCATACAAGTGAATAACGATTCATTTGGCTCAATATGGAATGCTTTAACAGTGTAGCTAGTCCTATGCATTATGCAGTAGCCGAGTGGGTGAGCTGAGAGCAGATATGGCATATAGACAGCAAAGCGTCCCTGTACCAAACTAATGAGCGCCATACACTACATTCCACAATGCATGTCGTCATTCTGGATGTGGGCGCATTCTGTTTATTTCGCTCAGACTTGGCTGAACAATCATGTGCAGGGGCAATTCCTTTTCGTCCGTGGCAAATTTGTGATTGGAATATAACTATGTGGATCTCCGATGCCATTCTGGAGAATAAATTAGAACACTTCCACTGGAGCTTAGAGCACATCATTTAGAATGGGTGTAATGAGAAAGCATGAGGGAAGGCAATTAACATTTAAAAGAGGGGCCCGGCTCCTTCGTAAATGGGGATGATCCCATGGCTTCTGTGTGCCTTGGCACTCTGCAAATATTGAACAAGGCCCTGCCTAAAATGGATGAAGGTAAAGAGGAAGACAGCTATCTCATGTCTACGACTAAGGGAACAGCCTGTCTAATATTCCAAACGGTGTCTTTTGCTTGTAAGTAGCGTCGTGAATGCCTATCTTGTCAAATGAAAACTACATTTATCTGGAAAGGAGGCAAGGGAGTCTTGTCACTTTTAGATGACCATAGTTTGCTTCCAAAATAGAAATGAACGACAACTGCTTTCACGATTGTGGCAGGCGAGTATTTTACTATGACATAATTACATGTTCACATAAACTAGGTGTAATCAACCAGGTCTACTATTGTACAACGTGATAAATGGTGGAGCTGAGGGGAGTATTGGCAGTTCCATGTAGGCTCCATGGACCACATTACTCTGAGTAAATGGGTTTTGATAGCCCTGAGGAACAGCTCGGGCCAAAGAGAATCCGTCACTACTGCTGGAGAACTACAGGGAACTAGAGGAACACAAGGGGTAAGAAAAAGACACCACAATGTTATTCAGTACAGTCCTTGCCCCCCAAAATTTGTTGTATTATTCATATACCCGAGAGGTTGTTATATTGTCAATGCTGAATTACATTATGTAGTCAATTTCTACATAAAAAAATTATCTGGGGGGGGGGGGGGGGGGGGAATAATATAACAAAACACTTCAATATTTAATACTAAATTGACTTAACAAGACTGAACTAAAGTCACTGTACTGTGTGCACACCGAGTAGGCCTACTGTAGGTGTTGCCCATTTTGCATCCTGCCTTGGTTTGCAAACAGTGTTTGTTCAGATTAGAGCCAAGTTCCTACAAAGAAAGTTTTCTTGCTGTCCTTCCCTGGCCGCTGTGAAGGACAATCCCCTATGGCCGTGACTGCCCGTTCAATCAGACTCCAGCAGCGAGAGGGAGGGTCCCCATCCTTGTCAGGACGAGTCATTGCAGTGCACTACTGACGTCACGCTCTCAACAAGCCATAATATTCCCCCTCTCAAACTCAACTGTCTCTAAAGTCATGACAGTAGCAAGGAGAGATACTCTTTATTTAGTGGAAATATTTAGTGGGGATGGTGGAAAACCCTGTTGATTGAACGATATGGAATTGCTATGACTATATATATATATTTTAAAATCCCTGCTATTTGACAAACTACGAGGCAGGCGACATGAATCTTGTTGCTATACCACTTTATAAAAACACATTTATGCAGGAATCAATGTGACAGCCCTTGGTCTATAGGGGCATGGTACCAGAATCTCAGGGGTTAAAACGTCTAGGTGGGAGAACCGCCAGTCAGTGATGTGGCGAAATCTCTTGAGAGATAAGCCATGGGATTTTCAGCCATAGAAGTGATGCAAGAGACAGAGCAACAAAGGAACATTTACAAAGTGAGAGTGGGTGCTTTTAGTGCTATTTCGGTCCTGCCTGGATCCAGGTGAGCAGTGTGAGGCTGTGGCTGGCTTGTCTGCACCACTGAACCTCAGTCTCTCTTCTCCTTTTCTTCCCAGTAACAGTAGGAATTGTCAAACGACAGGTCCTTTTGTTATTTAAGTTCAACTAAATTATTTTCTGAAAATACTGTGCTTAAAAGTCAGGGAACACGAGTGTGTTGAAATGTATGGAGAGGGGGGGGGGGGAGTATAAATGAGAAAAAAATACAATTTTAAATGTAATGTTTCTATTCTGCAGCTGCGAGAGTCACTTTCAATGCGTCATGTCTGTGAGTGTCTTTAAGTGTCATTAAAGTTCTGAAGTTTCCCCGCAGAAACCCAATCAAGTTGCATGTTATTCCACGACAACCATGGAGAGGCAACACAGACAGAGGACTTGGAGATTGAACTTATTTATGACACCCATATTGACTTCTGGTTGTTCCCCTCAATACATTTTCCTGAATATATGCTGTTCCCTTTTTTTTTTTAAAGATCTCAACAACAACAACAAAAGGCAAAAAGAGAGCCACCTCACTAAGAACCATAGAGGCATTGGGGAACACTACAGTAGACCGTGGAGAGAGAAAGAGAATTATGATCACATCAGTACTGTTCTTGTTTACTGGCGGTCTAGTGAAAGCCGAAATGAGTTTTTTCGGGGCTGAACTATTTCCTTCTTTTGGCTGGCTTTGCATGTCATACAAGAGGCATCGCTAAGTTCTAGATAACCTTGATTGCATATCAGCCGAGAAATCCTCCTTTATCACGAGTAATATTTCCTCTGAGGCTGTAATAATAGTAGAATGGCTTCGGATCTTGGCCGCGATAGATTTTTCTTTGGCGCTGTGCAAAGAAAATGTCCACACTATCAGGATTCCATCTGTAAGTGCAAACAATGCCAAGATGGGTCGGCGTCTGGTTTATTTGTTTCACGTTTGTTCTCCATTCCCGGTGGGTAATAGTTTGCAGAGAAGTGTCATTGACTAAAACAGACAAACATTTAAGCTGAGAAGTGCCCTGACTGTAAAATAGTCTCTGAAGCCGGCAGTATCGATTTCTTGTCCTGGGTACACAAACAGAGGAGCAGGGGAGAGTATCATCGTTACCTCTCTTTTCCATCGCTATTGTTTCTGATAGGCTTGCAGAGAAGCTGGGCTGGTAGCATTGTCCTCCTCTCACGCCGTGCCTGCCCACGGAGCCTGTAGTTAAAGTCTGGAACAAATGGACTGATGCTATCTGGTCCTGCAATACAGTGACTTCAACAAAAAGCAATTCAGAGGGACATTCGGCATTTATAAATGTCAACTTAAGTTTAAAAAAAAGAAGGTTGCAGGTCATGAAAGTTTTGTAATTAAAGGTCAACATCCATGATAAAACAGTTGTATCCTGAGATTCTTCAGGGGGATTTGTCGTCAAAGAAAGGGGATGGGGGGGGGCAGCAAAATTAAACAAGGGAGGATAATGCTCTGAAAAGCTCCGTAACAGGAATTGAGGAGAGGAGTTTCGTGAAAGATGCAGGCTGGACTGTAAATCAATACAGGCAAGATGGATGACAGATCTGCTATGGACTCTGAGATCTGACAGGAATATTAAGAAAATGTAGACAATAAA
Source organism: Oncorhynchus mykiss (assembly GCF_057628025.1). NCBI lineage: Eukaryota > Metazoa > Chordata > Actinopteri > Salmoniformes > Salmonidae > Oncorhynchus > Oncorhynchus mykiss. Next base: position 57,417,414 of record NC_143024.1, on the reverse strand, counting down.
AAAATGCATACTTGAAATATAATGTAGGTAAAACTAAAATAATCTCTCTCAAATGTAAATATCCCACTATCCAACTACCAGTGGAGGATCCTCAGAGGAGGAAGGGGGGGACCATCCTCCTCAGTGAATTTCATAAAAATAAAAATAGTGAAACATTAAAAAGTGATCCCTTTTAGATAAAACTACACAAAATATATTCACGTCATCAAATAATTGATTAAATCACACTGTTTTACGAAGGTCTACAGTAGCCTCAACAACACTCTTTAGGGTAGCACCATGGTGTAGCCGGAGGACAGATAGTTTATCCTCTGGGAACATTGGCTTCAATACAAAACCCAGGAGTCTCATGGTTCTCACCCCCTTCCATAGACTTACAAAGTAATTATGACAACTTCCGGAGGACGTCCTCCAACATATCAGAGCTCTTGTAACATGAACTGACATATATTGTCCACCCAATCAAAGGTTCAATGAATGAATCTAGTGCTGAAAGCATAAGCTACAGCTAGCTAGCACTGCAGTGCATAAAATATGGTGAGTAGTTGAGTCAAAGAGAGAGAAAGAAAATAGTTGAACAAAAACATTTATTAAAATGAAGGAGAAGCAAGAGAGAGAGGGAGATAGCTATTTTTCGTAGTATTTTTTTCTTTCACTTACTTAGCTAGCTAGATTAGCCTCCTCAAACACCCGGCTCAAACAGAGATTGCTGCTATGTTAGCTAGCTGACTATCCAATACTGGAACTCTTCCAAGTCAAGCTAAGCTTTTGGTTTTATTAATTTATTGCCACCAGGGCCACCAGTTTAACTGCTAAGTGCTTGCTGACTGTACGCTGTACTGCATGATTGTAGCGGGTTTACTAATGAGTTAGTTCTATTAGCTAGGATGACTAAGATGTTAGATAATATGGTGACAACGATTTAGGCTGTGTGTAGCGGTTAGCGGTTATGATGTGAAGGTTTGTCTTGGATTTTTTTTTTCAACCTGTGCGCCTATGTTGTAAATCAGGGCTAGGTGTCCTGCTAACTTCAGGTGAAACTGGAGGCCGAGCAATTCAAATAAATAATCATAGGTACATACAAGTGTCTTATATCAGTTGAAATCTTAAATTCTTGTTAATCTAATTGCACTTTCTGATTTACAGTAGCTATTACAGCGAAAGCATGCCATGTGATTGTTTGAGGACTGCGCCGCACATCAAAATATTGTTCCACCAGAACAGGTTTCATAAATTCACAAATAACGATTAAATATTCACTTACTTTTTGAAAATCTTCCTCTGATTTGTCATCCAAAGGGTCCCAGCTATAACATTTAGTGTTGTTTTGTTAGATAAAATCCTTCGTTATAGCCCAAAAAGTCTGTTTAGTTGGCGCTATCGATTGGAGTAATCCACTCGTTCAACATGCAGAGAAAGGAATCAGAAAATCTACCCCTAAACTTTGTTTCAACAAGTCTAAATACGTTTCTATTTACTCCTCAGATACCCTAAAATGTAATCAAACTATAATATTTCTTACGGAAAGAAGTATGTTCAATAGGAATCCGATTTTAGCAGGTGCGTCTTGTCTTCATGGCACGCGCAAACACGAATTTCCAAGACTATGTCCCTGTACTAAAACTGATATTTCTTATTTGTTTTGGAAGTTACAAGCCTGAAACCTTGAACATACACTGCTGACACCCTGTGGAAGGCATATGAATTGCATGATGGGAGCTAGAATTGAGTATCCCCCTATACTTGCCATTGTAAGGTCTCTCTCAACAACAACAAAAATCTGGTTGTTTTTTCTTTGGACTTTCTCCTACCATATCTATTGTGTTATATTCTCATATTTAACATTTCCACAAACTTCAAAGTGTTTTCTTTCCAATGGTACCAATTATGTGCACATCCTGCATTCAGTGCCTGAGCAACATGCAGTTTACTTTGGGCATGTCAATCAGGCAGAAATTGAGAAAAAAGGGGTCTAGCCCTAAGACGTTTTAATTCATAGACTAGGTTGTAGCAACCTCATGATGTGTATAGGGAAATTCGAGTATCATGTAGTAGCCTAAATCTATTGATGTTATATTGAGCCGGGTGAATAGAATATGAATGACCAATATGATGTAATAGAAATAAGGCCGTGCTCATAACAAAAAAATATTGTCCTCTCTCACCAAATGCCACTGCCAACTACCCCTTTAAAAATGAACACGACAATAACTAACTCTGAGAAAGCAGGCCTACTCGAACTTGTCCCAATCCTCTGGGTGTGTGAAACCATGTCTAATACCCATCAAAGCATCCCCAGGACCTCTCAAGAGCTGTCAGACATTTCCTGTAAAGCAGCAGTGGGGGGGGGGGGGGGGGGGGACAACTCCATTTGCAAACCAGGACCATCAGGAGAATTTAAATAAATAAAGAAGGTTACTAGGGAGCTGGAGAGCATCGAATGAGACACCTGTTTCCACTTAAGTAACACAGGGACAGGTCAAGAGGGGTGGCCTCCCTCGGTGGAACAAGGCCTTTAGATTGGGCACATCGTGACAGAGACAGTGACAGCTTGGCTGCAACAGGAACCCGTCTTGGTGGTTCCGATGCCGTCCCACACCACCAATACACGACTGCTAATGAGTTAGCCAACGCGCTGGCTCTAAGTTGGACAAGTTAATTGTTCTGAACACACATCGCTGAGAGGCTCATGTTTTACAGCTTGTAGAAAACAACAGTAACATTACACTATCATGACAAATGGACCCTCAGCTATGTGAAATATTGTCTTCCCCGTGGCTGGCGTGGAGTTGATAAAGGAAACAAAAAGTGTCTCCAGTCGCATAATGAAGAGACTCCGATCTGTTCCCTCTGCCCAATTGCACGTGAAATGACGTCTACTCTTCACTGCTCTACAAGCATCGCCGGGTGTGACATTAAGTCTAATAATTGTTGGTACTGTGCTATCGACATACCTGAATACTCTGATAGATTGACTACTTTGCAACTATGATCATGGAATTGCTCAATTAAACGTGCCGATTCAAAGAGGCGGGCGGATTGATTATGCGACCATTTTTGATTTGTGTTGCGTGAGATCGATTTGATTCACTGTAGCGTGCGCCATTCCCCCCTGTGAAATGTGAAAACGTGAAAGAATTGTCCGGAGGAATCAATGTTAATAAACAAAAACAAAAACACATGAATTACTGCATACAAAAGAGCAAGGTGATCCATAGTGGGATCTCAGGATAACCTCAGTTCCCGATATTTAATGTTCATGAAAATATTCACCCTAATAGATTGTAATCAGTTAAACTAGACAAACGGGTGCCTTGGGAGAAAGCCTTTGTTTTCATTCAAGGTAAACGGCGCCAATGGGGCTTGCGACAGACAGCTCTTCACAACTCGGAGTCAAATCTACGGGTTGTGCACTTACCCCAACAATGTCGGGTTTGTTATTACTCCAAGCCAAAGGACTCTGATTAATCATAATATTCATGAGTGTGCGGCTGGTGACAGAGTGGGAGTGACCTTGACTTCTTTGCTCAACGCGCTTATGCACGCCCCGGAGTCAGGGAATATCAAAGGGGACACACTCCCGGAGATCTGGGCCAGAGACATCGCACTCATCCGTCACAGGCCCACAGGCTAAACCAACACTTAGAAAGAAGGCTGCTTTGCACTGCAATGCTCTGCTCTCTGGAGAAGAAACTAGACATTACTGGGCCTTCTTAACTCCGGGTATAATCCTGAGTGACTAAAGCTGTTGCATAAACAACTGAAAAACTTCAAGAAAAAAATAAACGGTCCAAACACTATAATGACAGTAAAGCTCAACTTCACATAGCGACAACTTCCAGAATATCGGTGAAACACAGCGTAGGAACAAAGCGGTGACTGCTAAAGACGTTACGAGACAAATGGTCTTGTCTTAAATGTTTTTTTTGTTTTTTTTATAAAATCAAGACGTGAGTAAGAACTCCTTTCAATGATGGGTAACTGTCACTAAAGCTGTCCTACATAACCCTTGCTCACTAGGCTTCCAGGGAAGAGGAAAAGAGAGGTGTGGGTTTCTCTGTGACTGGTTCGATATGGTGAAGCTGGTGCTGCAGGACATAGGCCTACCGTACCACACTCCAAACAGGCAGGGACAAGTATTGAATAGTGTGGCAATACTTTGTCAGTTCTGCTGTTGATATGTATGTAGCACAAAAGAAGAGCTCGTATCAGTTATTATTGGTTTCAGAGAGAGGGATTTGTGACCCATCATCACCACCATCATCCGTTTTCAGGTTTATCAATATTATCAAACGGGATTGATAAAGACCATCTATTCTGAAGCCATAAATTAGTTCTAAAATTTATTCTGGACAGATCTGAGGAGTAAAAACATTGTTTTGTGTGATAACTAATCTATTTCTCAGCCCTCCTATATGCTATCAGATCTCCCCGTTGGACACATTATTAGGGAATGTTCGTCACTCAAGCCATCCCATTTATTCTGCACTGTCTCCCATTCCTGTCAATTTATGGCACTCCAAGGAGTCCACCTGACCAGACAGACCAGCGCAGCCTTTCCCAGGGCAACCTTTCTGCAGCGCCAGCATTGGCTGTCAGGGACATTTAACGCCAAATCTACATTATTTATGAGAGTACCTTTGAAACGCTTTCCTTAATTATTTCCCACATTTCCATAAAATACTCTTGCAGGTCCACTTGCAACATTGCAGATACATAAACTTAATATGGGGAGCACAGAAATAGGGCACGGTGTTCAAACATATTGAGCTGTGCCTCATCACTGATTGACCATGTTTACTTCACCAATGTTGCAACTCGGGTTGCAGTTAAATGGCTTTAAACCAATTCAGGACACGTTAAGCACTGTGGTTTCCTTGGTTACTTTTTCTCATCCAATCACAAAGCAGAGTGCCTATTGCTTTCCTCGCTCTCACTTTCCTCCACCTCTCAGCCTATAAATGGAAGATTCAGTTAGAAGACTTAAATAGACCCATTCAAAATAGCCTTGGGTAACACGACAACAAGCACAATAAGGAAGTAAGTAAATTACGTTTGTTTGTGCCTGAGTATGATAAATCAAAGTCACCTCCGATGCCCAACAAGCAGACATAAATCAAGCCTCAACTCAGACGCCATCTGACGTATGTGGGAATCATGCCGTTGTCTTGAGAGCCCAAATCAAGGGTGTCTTAAACGTAGCACGTTAACACCCCCAGATCTCTTTAGTTCGGAAAACAAAAAACCCATCCTCTCTGTAGTACCAAATACTCAGTAGCCTAATCAAACTAAAAGGGAGCAACAACCTGCATGTTGGAGTAAAAGAAAAACAGAGAGACAACACAACCATCCATGGGCTGCAAAAACTTGGTTCTAAAAGTGATACATGTGCATTAGTAAAATCGACTCCGGGGTCTGTAGATAGACAATCGTTGCTCATAGGCCTAGAACAGTATCATCCAAGATATTTGCCATTCAACAATTTCCATTCAAATATATTTCCTGACTCTCCAAAAGGCAACTGCTCTGTATCCTATGAAAGATAATGCTCTTTATCATATACAATCATTGTCAATTCTACTTTCCGTCTATTCTACTGAAGCAGTGATACACAGGATAAGTGACCTTGGCGGTCATTTCTCTGCCAGTGCCAAAGTCATTATATTGTAGGTACTCTTTAGCAGAGCAGTAAACTGACTAGCCTAAATTTTAAGCATTTATGCATCAAAATGTGATATGGTGATTCTTAACCAAGGACCCCGTTAAAATGGTGGATATATAACTTTTATACGGTCTTAAAGCTGTGGCTGCGCTGTGAACCCTTTCCCACTTAACTTATAAATGCCATGAATCCAAGCCATGCCCTTGACTGTATAGTCAAGGGCATGGCTTGGATTCATGGTTGTTCCATATGATTTCAATCACTTTCTGAGCGGACACCTTTTGATTTGAGGAAAACCTTCCATACATGTTTGCCCATGGTAGGAGTGGTCGGAAAGTGACTTTTTGGACCTGAATGCACATTCAGGCGACAGGGGTGCTCAAAGTTGGTCCATTTTGCATACCCCACCCTACCATGAGACTTCCACGTCTTCATCACTGAAAAAGATAAACAGTTGAGTTTGATGTCATTTGAAAGCTTGCAAACATGGTTGTCAAACTGTTTAATGATTTATTGAAATACATTTTTTTTATGTAAAAAGTTGTCTTTTAAATTATTTATTTTTGAGCTTTTACGCCAATTATCCCCCCAAAAAAGTGTAAAATCTGATTTTGTTCATGTTTATATATGTTGCATTGTAGACCCTATTTTACATCATCTGATGTGTTTGTGTTGTGCCCGCCATCAGTTGAGACACAGCATATTCTTGAATACAGGATGGGTGTCATGAATTAGCAATAAATGTACTAAAATGTGAAAGCATTTGGAATTTCAACTTTGAGGTCTACATATTAAATAATGTTGACTTGAGTGGCAATATACATTGTCATAGAATTAAACTGGCATTGAAATCATAGAAATATAGATAATAGAATATAGATACCCATTCAAGTTGACATTCGACGGTGGGTTGACCGGCGGCAGTGACGACCTGTCATTCAGGGCAGGTGGGGCTCATTTTGAGCCCCACCTGTTTAGCTATAAATATACAGTGCCTTGCGAAAGTATTCGGCCCCCTTGAACTTTGCGACCTTTTGCCACATTTCAGGCTTCAAACATAAAGATATAAAACTGTATTTTTTTGTGAAGAATCAACAACAAGTGGGACCCAATCATGAAGTGGAACAACATTTATTGGATATTTAAAACTTTTTTAACAAGTCAAAAACTGAAAAATTGGGCGTGCAAAATTATTCAGCCCCTTTACTTTCAGTGCAGCAAACTCTCTCCAGAAGTTCAGTGAGGATCTCTGAATGATCCAATGTTATATATATATATATATATATATATATATATATATATATATATATATATATATATATATATATATATATTGATTCTACTGATTCAAGGGTTTTACTTTATTTTGTACTATTTTCTACATTGTTGAATAATAGTGAAGACATCAAAACTATGAAATAACACATATGGAATCATGTAGTAACCAAAAAAGTAGTAAACAAAATATGTATTATATTGGAGATTCTTTAAAGTTGCTTTGCCTTGATAACAGCTTTGCAAACTTTTGACTAGTACTGTATATTTATATTTATTTATTTTATTATTGTTTTTGCATGTTTTGCATGTTATTTTGGCATTAATATGTGTCACATATCAGTTAGCAAACAATGTAAAAAATATCTATATTATTGAGTTAATTAATAAAGCCACATACAGACATGGTCTCTTTTTTGCTTTCTTGAGTAAGGCAGCTCCAAAATGCAAGTTCTTTATTCTAGCTCAGTGCTTTTTATGGTGGTGGGACAGTCAGCAGAAAATATGGTGCAGAGGGGTTGGCAATGTTCTCTAGTTACGCCACTATTGGCTCCGTTTTCTGACACTCATGGTGACACTACAGTACATCACCACAAAATATACGGGGAGAGCTCAACAATTCAAGCCCCTTGTGTGCTGCCATATAGTTACATTAGAAGTGCCCTTCCAAGAAGGCTCAAGGTCATTGGTCATAGATAAAATGACATCAAATCATGTTATATCTACCATAGCTTTGATTTTACTGATCATGTCAACATCATACTTTCAAAATCCTGGGAGGCGCGCAAATTGGTTGGTCAGTGCAGATTCATTTTTTGGTAGCTGAAGGAATTATTGTATTTCCTTACCCAAATATGACAATTTGGTACTTTCTAAGGTCATAAAACCTCATGTGAATATGGTTTAGTTTGTTTATCAAAGTAATTGATTACTTTCTGCAAGATATTCACCTCTATAACAATTAATTTAGCGATAACACTAGATAGCCAGATCAGCTAGCTACAGTAGCTCAAAAACGAGCTTGTCTAACATTACATGGAAACTTCCATGACCAGAACCAAAAGAAAAGAAATGGAGAAATCACCAGATGGACAATTAACAGCAAAATATATGGTTTGGTGTACTCCTCTTCAGAATGTAACTGTGGGGGGGAAATACTGCTATGGGTGATGAAAATTTGCTGAGCACGGCCAACAATGCTCACAACTTGCGCCCCTCCAGTCCCCAGCTCAGGCCATTACCTTACGACCCCAGCACTCCAATCAAGCCCCAGGGGGGAAATATGAGAGGCCAAGAGGTTGTGTCACTTATTGAGATGCAAAACAATATTGTAATGCTTTTGACATCAAAGATAGATGAAAGGGCAAATGGCTTGGAGGACATGGTTCGGGAGAATACGATGAAAATTGAGGCCATGAAAAAATCTGTTGACTTTATCTTTGGAGAAGTGAGAACCTTCAAAAGTGACATGAAGAAAGTGGAACTCATCTGCCAGGAAAATGAAAATAAGGTGGCTGAACTTGAGCAAAAGGTGAATGAGGCGGAGAGATACCGGCGCTGGTGGAACCTGAGGCTCCATGGAATTCCAGAGCAGGCGGGTGAGGACATCAAATGCAGAGTTGTTGACATCTGTGGATCTGTCATTCCTGAATCAAAAGCCAAACTTAAGGAAAATGTGGACATTGTTCATCGTTTGGGAAGACTCAAGGATCTAGACAAGAGACCAAGGACAACCATCATCCGGTTCACCAACAGATCTACACGGGATCTTAACTGGAGCCGAGCGAAGAGTTGTGAGTTCCTCATCAAGCAACAATTGAGGTTCACGGAGGATCTGACCTCAGCGGACAAAGTGACAAGAGAGAAACTGTGGACGATGGTGGCTGCAGCTAGAAAGGCACGGAAAACTGTTTTTTTTTTGTCGGTGCAAGAGTGATCATCGATGGGAAAGAAATGTGGCCAAATCAGAACACTTGAGAGACAGCCAGAGTCTAACTCGGACAGAACGGGTAGCCCTAAAAACGTCCTAATTGCCAGGTGAAAAGCAAACTTTTATTATAAAAAATGTACAAAACGACTTGAATGAGAAAAGGCTGACCTGAGAACTGGTAAACTTAACACTAACTATGGGTGAATAACTACTTATTGTAAAGTCTACACAATGTCTTCCCCTTGTGGGAGTAAGAATACTTTGTTAACTTTATGACCAGTATTTGTTAGTATTTTGTTGGAGAGATTAATAATGGGATGGAAATCCTTTTGAGTTACATGTCCTTAGGAAAATATTATGTTAGTTGCAAGTTCAAATCCCCGAGCTGTCGTTCTGCCCCTGAACAAGGCAGTTAACCCACTGTTCCTAGGCCGTCATTGAAAATAAGAATTTGTTCTTAACTGACTTGCCTAGTTAAATAAAGGTACATTTAAAAAATACAAATTAGCATAACAAGGTTGTTGGCTGAAGTTTATGTCTTTATCTCTTTGTTCAATTCATGTCAGGGGTATTTGTAATTTACTCAAACGTAAGGCTATTTTCGTGTATTGCAAACAACCGTTTTTTACTTTTACTTTCTACAAGAGACTCATGCTTGTTGAAAAATCATTTCGGTAACGATATCAGTTATCACATGGCAACTACCAACCTGCAGGTGTAGCAGTTTTAAGAGGTGCGTTTAAAGGGAAGGTCATCAGTAGTAAGTCTCACCACTCTGGACGTTGGTTAATTTGAACAGTGATTTTCAACTGTGAAATGTTTTTATGAGGGAGTATTTATGCGTCCAACAACTGACAAAACAACAGGATACTATTTCAAGAATTTGAAGAAGAGATTAATAGAGTTATAAGTACATTTCAGGATATCACAATTATCTTAGATGGAGATTGTAATTCTGTATCTAATGTGATGATTGACAGATCATCCCTCTCCTAACAGATCCAGCATTGTTAATCCTAAATGTAATCATCTATGTCTTGGTCTTGGATTAGTCGATATTTGGAGATCTAAATACCCTGATAAAAAGGACACTTGGAGTAACAAGGACATCCTGCTTTCACTGGAACAGGCCCAGATCCACGCCTTTTGCATGAAGAAAAGACGCCGGAAATGGGGACGCAGATTGGGGATCTAATTGAGAATCCGGAGGAGAGCGAGTAAACTCCCAATCCCTTCCATTCTTCTTACTAACGTGCAATCATTGGAATTGAACATATTTTTCTACTACAGGAAAAGGCGGGCCGAACAGGCCCCCATTAACATCGACGGGGCTGTTGTGGAGCGGGTCGAGAGTTTCAAGTTCCTTGGTGTCCACATCAACCAAGAACAATTATGGTCCAAACACACCAAGACAGTCATGAGGAGGGCACGACAAAACATTTTCCCCCTCAGGAGACTGTAAAGATTTGGCATTGGTCCCCAGATCCTCAAAAGGTTCTACAGCTGCACCATCGAGAGCATCCTGACCGGTTGCATCACAGCCTGGAATGGCAGCAGCTCGGCATCTGACCGTAGGGCGCTACAGAGGATAGTGTGAACGGGCCAGTACATCACTGGAGCCAAGCTTCCTGCCATCCAGGACCTATATAATAGGCGGTGTCAGAGGAAAGCCCATAAAATTGTCAGAGACTCCAGTTACCCAAGTTATAGACTGTTTTCTCTGCTACCGCACAGCAATCGGTAGCGGAGGGCCAAGTCTAGGACCAAAAGGCTCCTCAACAGCTTCTACCCATTAGACTGCTTAAAAATCGCCACCGGACAATTTACATTGACCCCCTGCCTTTTATACACTGCTGCTACTCGCTGTTTATTTGTTACCTATGCATGGACCCTTCACCCCACCTACATGTACAGATTACCTCAACTAGCCTGTACCCCCGCCCACTGATGCCCCCTATATATAGCCTCGTTATTGTTATTCTTATTGTGTTACTTTTTGTACTTATTTTTTATTTTAGCCTACTTGGTAAATATTTTCTTCTTCTTGAACTGCACTGTTGGTAAAGGGCTTGTTAGTAAGCATTTCACAGTAAAGTCTACACTTGTTGTGTTCGGTGCATGTGGCAAATAAAGTTTGTTTTGCTTTGATTTGATCTGACATGTCCAGACAGTCAAGAATTGACTTCTGGTTGATTTCTAATTCGTTAGATAACACTGTAGTCAAGGTATCTACTGAACCATCAATTCTTACTGATCATAAAGTTAGATTCTTATCTTTAAATATGAATGGATTTGAAGTTAAACCAAATCGGAGTTATTGGAAACGCAATAATAGAATAAAGCAATAAAGATGATCATTTCAAGACGGATGCCAAAGATATTATACAAGAAAATTGGAGGAAGCCCAACTATTTAAGTCTTTTGGAAAATATTGGGAATTGATGAAGTATGAAATAAGACAAACAGCAATGGAGAGAGGTAAAGAAATTGCTGAACTTAAAAGATTGAGGGAAGATAAACTTGTTAAGAAAATCCTTTCTCTAATCTCTATGGAGGACCTTGATGAAGAGGGAAAGAGTCAGTTATTCTCTTTACAATTAGAAATGGACAAATGTTTGAAGAGAAAGCAAAAGGGGCATTTGTAAGATCAAGAAGGAGATGGTTGGAGGAAGGTGAAACAAATACAAAATACTTTTACAATTTAGAAAGAAAGAATTCTGAATTTACATCTATTCAAAAACTTAATATAGATGGCGAAGAAAATGAAAACCCCAAATATATTTGAAAATATGTTTCAGAATTCTATGGTAACCTTTATGGTAACCTTTATACCAGTAATGCCTGTCCTACTAGTGACATACAGTATCTGCCTTTCTAGACTCTGTCAAAGACAATACAAAATTCATAGGTGAAGACTTTCAACAGTCTTGTGAGGAATTTATTTATGTTAACGAACTAAACAAATAATCAGCATGTTAAAAGAGAACAAACCTCCAGGGAATGATGGCATTATCAGTAAATTCTATAAATATTTTTAGGAGGATATTGTTTAATTTGTATTTAATGTTTTTAAGGAGGCGATTTAGGTGTCCTGTCGGTTTCCATGACACAGAGCCTAATTTCTGTAATACCCAAACCAAACAAAGATTATATGATGTTAGAAAATTGGAGGCCAATCACATTAATGAACAATGATGGAAAGATACATCCATCTTTGCAGAAAGACTTAAAAAAGATCTTGACCAGATCATTGACGATACCCAGTCTGGTTTTATGAAGGGCAGACATATATGTAATAATATTTGAATAGTATTGGACTTGCTAGACTACAATGAGCACATCATGGAAGATAGCTTTCTTTTATTTGTAGACTGTTACAAGGCTTTTGATACAGTTTAACATTATTTTATTTTTGAGAGTCTTCGATTTTTTGATTTTGGTCAATATTTTCAAAGTGTAATTAAGACACTTTACAATAATAGTAACAGCTCTGTTAAATTATCCCATGGAACTTCACAAAGATTTGACATTAGACGTGGAATTAAACAAGGATGCCCAATTTCTCCTTATTTTTATAGGACACACAAATTATGGCACTTCATATACATAAGGATAGTTTTAGGGGTATTCAGATACAAGATAAAGAGATCCAATGTTCACAATTGGCTGACGACACCACCATTTTTTTTGAAAGATCATAATGAAGGCAGGAAAGCTATTGAGTGTATCAATGCCTTCACACATGTATCAGGTTTATCTCTGAATATTAGGAAATGTGAATTATTAGCGTTGAAAAGATTTGACTTAAGCTCAGTATGGAATATCAGTGTAAAAGATGTGATCACATATCTTGGTATTAAAGTTAGCAAAGATCAGAAAGAAAGGGCCAACTTAAATGTCTCTCCTATTGTAGAGAAAATTGGAAAGAGATTTAACTCCTGGTTATTAAGAGATCTTTCTTTATCTGGATGTGTACTTTTATCACAGCCTGAAGGTCTGTCCAGATTAGTTTATACCTCCCTTGCCTTGGATGTTCCTCTGTCAGTAACTAAAATGGTTGATTCTAAATTATTTAACTTCATATGGAGGAATAAACCTCATTGTTTAAGAAAAGCAGTAATATGAAGCACCCAAAGTGAGGGAGGGTTGAATGCTCTGGATTTCAAAATGACTAAGATCATCTTTAAAATCAAATGGATACAAAACTATTTAAGAAATAAGGATTGCATTTGGAATATAATCCCTAATTTAATATTCCAACAGATTGGTGGTCTAGAATTCTTACTCAAACGCAACTTTGATGTGGGCAAAATTCCTATTAAGCTCGCTAACTTTCATAAACAAGTACTTCTAACTTGGAACCTCATGTACTAACAGACTTTTTCCTCACATAGACATACAATCTGGAATAATAAAGACATAAAATACTAAAATAATTCTTTGTTTTTCTAGAACTGGTTTGACAACAACATCATCTGAGTTAAACAATTATTGAATAATGATGGACAACTATATGATTATCCAGAATTTATTAGAACACACAATGTTACATTCAGTCCTGAGGAGCATCAAATTGTTGTTAGAGCTGTCCCTAAAGGTGCTATTCTTCTTTTAGGAGAATATACTAGTACTCCAAGTGCAACTGTTGAGGATTTTGTAGCCTCAATACAACTAGAAGGAATTGACATTTCAAACTGTAAGTATAATAACATGTATATAAGAAAACTATGTTAAGATGTTACTATTCCCTCTGCTAAAATGTACTGGAATGCAGCCCTAGGACAAGTGAACAGGAACAAAGTCATGTTGTTGTCTGGCAAATATTGTATATCTAATAAGGTGAAAGAAGTATCATACACACTCATTCATGGAATCTACCCTGTAAAGACCTTTATTATACACAGATTTAAAATAGCTAATGATAACAAATGTGTATTTTGTGATTGTGACCCAGAGACTCTTGACCATTTATTTTGGGACTGTTCTTATGTCAGAAGATTTTGGAGTGAGTTAGAAGATTTTATTTGAAAAGAAACGACTATAAATGTTAATCTGAGAGACTCTAATATTTTGATTCAGATGATATGGACCCTGATTTAACTATCATTGTTCATTTGTTTTTTTCATGGAAGATTCTTTATCTATAAAATGAAGTGGGCAGAGAACACACCCATCTTCACATTATTTAGATAGAATTTAAATATTATTTTAAAATTATCAGTAAATGTACAAACAAAAAAAGCAATACACACCCTCAAACGTTTTTGACAACTTGAAAATGCTTTCGATATGTAACACTGTTAGGTACTGTCTGTTAGGTTTATGTACTCGTGTTTGTATATTTCTGTTTTTGTATTTGTTGTGTTCATAATAAAACATACTTTTTTTAAGACATGAAAAAAATAGATACTTTCAAAATCTTAACTAGCAAGGTAGACAAGCAGATATCATCATGAATCACGTCGACAATTTACTGGCAAATCCTTTACAATCCTTGTCATATAAAGAGAAATTATAGATAAAACATATCGGTGCTCATCGGCCATTGTACCTAAACATTACACAAGTTGTAAATCGAAAATTCAACAATGATTGGTTTGGAAGTAATCCGTGGCTAACTGCAATCGTTACAAAGCAATCACCAGCCTGCTATTCAGTGGAGTGGGTGTGTGGTCCAAGTTTGGCTTTATGGGTCTCTTTTTCAAGCTTAAAAGGATAAACATTCATGCTGTCAATCCAGGAAGACTTCTGTCAGGTTTCAAAACAACTGGAAACTCGGAACTGGGAAATCTCAGACTTCAATCAGTTCAAGACAACTGGGAACTTTAAATGGTCATCCAACTCAGGTTTTCAAGTCGGGTACTCAGGCCTATTTCTAGAGCTCTGATCTAAACACCACTGACGTCATGATTCAACCTTGTTTTTTTCCGAGTTCCAAGTTGTCTTGAAAGCACCATAAATCCAGAGAATGCCAGACTTTGATGATAATTTGCCCACAAGAACCGCAGTGCCACCTTTCTGTATAAGTGAGCACAGCAGAACAAGGTAAGTCCAAAAATGTATTATATGCTGCTGTATAAATTATGTAATATGCCAGCCTTGAAAGTCATGCTAAGTGTATGTTTTGTAGTAAGCCATTGGTAGACCATGTGTCTCACCCTAATGTGTCTCCATTTACCCCTCATAACTCAGCCTACTGTTCTGACTTGGTGGTGCACACGTAGCCTATAACCTGTTTTAGAGAAATGTAATCATCAAATATTGTAAGAGTTTTCATTTTCTGCTTATCCGCCACCTTTATTTATCCTACTGTTCTGACTTGGTGTACAGGGAGAATAATGTGAGAACGACCCATGTTCTGAGTTCTGTCACTGTACATTTCAAAAGTGCTGAACAAATAGTTATATTAACTACATTTGTCCTAGCTCGCTCATTAATGTCTTAGTCGAAATTACGGATGGCCTCTTATCCACTCATCGTCCCCTTATGCCAAAGTTGGTACATCTCAATTGTCAGTAGAAACCACATTTGTTTAAGCAAGTCAGCCATATCAGCTATGTCTTTTTAAAAGGCAGTAAATTAAGCTGAATGAACTATTTCGCTGCCAGACAAGGCTCCGCTGATAGCCAGGTGTAGCAGTGGTAAGGATTCACTCCATGGTGCAGAAAAAAAACCTCTGCTGTTGGGACTGCTTTATATAGGCCCTAACAATTTGTGTGTACCATTTGCGACAGTTATAGTGGAATTAATGTATTGTTTAGTGCTGTGTTGTGCAGTGGTTTTGCTGGCATGCTTAAAAATGTCAAATAATTATTTGCCTCAGAAAGATTTACATTCTAAAATCGCCACTGACCAGCGGCCATCTTACTGGTAGTAATTGGAAGTTAAAGTTTCAATGAAATGTAAATGTCAATAGTGCACCAGAGGTCTGAAGCGATGGGTCCATTCTATGAATTCTATTTCTATAACTGAAATGACACTCATCGTGTATTCAATAGTATGCTGTGTCTCAACAGATGATGGGCACAACACAAACACTTCAGATGATGTAAAATAGGGTCTAAGCTAATCAGACTTTCAGATCATTAACATTAAAACGTAAAACATGACATAATTGTTTGAGAATCCAATTCAACCGTTCATGTTTTTCAGTGATGAAGACGTGGACGGCTTACGGTAGGGTGGGGTCTGCAAAACGGGTCAACTTTGAGCAGCTCTATCTGCTAAATTCTTTGGCATTCAGGTCCAACATGTCACTTTCTGACCACTTCTACCATGGGCATGTATGAAAGGTTTCATTCAAGTAAAAAAAGGGTGCGGTCAGAAAGTGATTGAAATCATATGGAATGACCCTGAAGAGCTCCGTGGCCTAGGTGCAATTATCAACAAGCACTGGGGATGGCAACGGAAAGAGACGCTCTGTAAAACTAACCAAAGCATGAGCCCTGGCCATAACGGCTCCATGAAGGTCTGGTGCGATACGACATGACACATGAATCAGAGTAGTACATCCCTCTCAATCTTCAACATGGCAGATTTTAAATAAAGTGGCATAATTATGTATTTTTTTCAAAATAAGTGGATGACTAACACAACAAAAATAGCAACATGTGCAGGTGTTTGATTGAATAACTGTGCATTTGTCAATGGGAATGTGTGGCTGCATTCCCCAGACGTAGGCTTTGAAATAATGCCCCCGTTCCTGGTCACGCAGTGGAATAATCAGTCCCCCCTTCAGCAGAGCTGGTAGAATGATTTATTCTCATTTTGGTGGCTAGATTGGAGTTTTAATGTATTTAACGAATTGCATCCCATTGGGAAAATGATGGAAGAGGTGGAGGGAGGAGCGTCTGATTTGGCTGCATGACCAAATTGTGGAATTTACAATTGAATCCCCATATCTAGACAATAGAACAGGGATGGCTTGATCTCGGGTTTGGGTCAGGTTTGGGATTGGGGGTGTGTCACTGTCACATCAGCAGCAGACCAGAGGCCATCTCGCTCATCATTTCTTGAGCCCAAACACTGGGGCCATCTACTTCAGCCACCTCCACGGTGCCTGAGAGCAAATGCCTCAACATGCGTGAATTCACAGCTGACAATTTTTTTTGCAATTTTTTTAAATTTTATTTCTACTTTATTTAACCAGGTAGGCCAGTTGAGAACAAGTTCTCATTTACAACTGCGACCCGGCCAAGATAAAGCAAAGCAGGGCGACAAAAACAACAACACAGAGTTACACATTGGATAAACAAACGTACAGTCAATAACACAATAGAAAAATATGTATACAGTGTGTGCAAATGGTGTAAGGAGGTAAGGCAATAAATAGGCCAATAGTGGCGAAGTAATTACAATCTAGCAATTTACACTGGAGTGATATATGTGCAGATGAAGATGTGCAAGTAGAAATACTGGTGTGCAAAAGAGCAGAAAAACAAATATGGGGATGAGGTAGGTAGTTGGTTGGATGGGCTATTTACAGATGGGCTGTGTACAGCTGCAGCAATCGGTAAGCTTCTCTGACAGCTGACGCTTAAAGTTAGTAAGGGTATAAGTCTCCAGCTTCAGTGATTTTTGCAATTCGTTCGTGCAATTCGTTCCAGTCATTGACAGCAGAGAACTGGAAGGAAAGGCGGCTAAAGGAGGTGTTGGCTTTGGGGATGACCGGTGAGATATACCTGCTGGAGCGTGTGCTACGGGTGGGTGTTGCTATGGTGACCAGTGAGCTGATACGGCGGCGCTATACCTAGCAGAGCCAGTGGGTTTGGCGACAAATATGTAGCGAGGACCAGCCAACGAGAGCATACAGGTCGCAGTGGTGGGTAGTATATGGGGCTTTGGTGACAAAACAGATGGCACTGTGATAGACTGCATCCAATTTGCTGTGTACAGTGTTGGTGGATAATTTGTAAATGACATCGTTGAATTCACGGATTGGTAGCATGGTCAGTTTTACGAGGGTAAGTTTGGCAGCACGAGTGAAGGAGGTTTTGTTGCAAAATAGGAAGCCAATTCTAGATTTAACTTTGGATTGGAGATGCTTAATGTGAGTCTGGAAGGAGAGTTTACAGTCTGGCTAGACACCTAGGTATATAAAGTCAGAACTGTCCAGAGTAGTGATGCTAGTCGGGTGGGCGGGTGCGGGCGGCGATCGGTTGAAGAGCATGCATTTCGTTTTACGAGCATTTAAGATCTCAGCATTAGCACTTATGAAAGGGGAAGAGCCAGGACAAGCCAATCAACTTAGAGAGCAGAAGGTGGCCTTTGGTTAAGAGAGAGAGAGATACTGCACGGAGGAGTGACATTGTCTGCAGGCCGCATTTACTATTTCTACATTCAGCTACAGCCCTGTACAGCGGGAGCCTGGTGAACTGCAACTTCCAAACATATTCAGCAGGCAGAGTTGAGGAGAGCCCTTGGATTTACAGTGCCGTAGACTATCATGTAACACTCTGCCTGTGTCATGAAGATAAATGCTACATCTTATTTAGCTATTTTCCCGGTTGTTCAAAAGGAAGCAGGTGTATAACAATAAAGTACTTTGATTTAGGACCTCTGTTCAAAACTGGTGCTTTAAACAACAAATCGGAGTGTGAAGATAAAGTCCCTAGTAAACATTTATGAGAGATACATAAAAAAAATGGCTGCAGTTGTTAGGGAGGGAGACAATGCATGCCTATAGGCTTTTCAGTATTGTAGTATTGCATGCACTCGGTGGGCCAGTTTCCCGGACACAGATAAGGCAGAGTCCCTGGAGTAAAAAGCTATTTTCAATCGAGAATCTCCATTGCGAACGCTTTTAATTGTTGGGCTAGGCTTAGTTTGTGTCTCGGGAAACTGGACCTCAATGCATGACGTCGGCTTTATTTGAACTAGGTTTGATGATAACGCCATTGTACAATTAACTATGATCTGACTCGTAAGAAACTGTTACAAAAAGAATGAGATTCCTATTTTTTTCAGTTTTAGAAAACAAATGACTTAGCACATGAGGCAGTAGCCTCCTATGGACGGAACATCAAAGAAGATGCAATGGGAACAAGATATGGACGAACAGGGACAAAAATGTTGGCTAGCAATGAGAGGCCGTTATTAATCAAGTAAATTACATCTAATGAGCTGCCCTTTCAAATTCCAGCCTAGTCTGGAGGGAACTGATGGCCGTTAATATTTAATAGATACACGTGTCATCATGTCACAAATCAATCTGTCCCTCCAATTAGTTTGAATTAATTAAATCGATGGTCAAGAACCACTCCTGTTCAATGCGAATTGCCGACATCAGTACAGTAATGATTGATTTGGGACTGCGAATTAGCTTTTTAGTAAGTCAAATAGAATAGGCAGTTTTTCCTCGACTGTCCAATGCATGGCCTGCTGTTGAGCAATTTCTCTCTTCCTAACTTCAACTTCAACTTCCAAATGAAACAATTTGAATGAAAGTCATTCTCGGGGATCCTACCGACCACCAGCGAGGCGGTAGAAGTATTCGCACTAAAAGTGGGCGTTTACTGCCAGGACTGCCTGGGTAGGCAGCCAGGCAGGGTGTTAAACAGATATTTCTACCACGCGTCAAAGCAACGGAACAGCCAGCGGGTCATAAATATGCAATGCACCGAGGGTGTTCATGGAAAGCAATAAGGCATCATCATCACAGAGAGCACCCTGCTGTCACTCTGCTTCACAGTCGCCATTAATAAACACTGACAACATGACCGCTTGACCTGTCCCTGTGGCCATGCGGGTGATAGATGCCTGCCCCACCCCCACCCTCAATGAGAGTGGGTGTACAGCTAACGATGCGCGTGTGCAAAAACAGTGTTGAACATCCGTTTTAATTTGTATTTTTTTTTATTTAATCAGGGGAGCCCATTGAGACCAGGGACTCATTTTTAACGAGTCCTTTTCATTTTTAACTAATTCAACACAAACATAACTAATTCAACACAAAAAAAGACATGTACTGAATGTAGCTTAGTAGCTACCAGACGTGTGCTACCCATGTCATGCCATTACATCCTTCGGCTAAGGTAAAGCCGCAAACATGGACGCCTGCATACAGTATAGACCCGTACTCAACTGGCAGACAGAGAACCGGAATCCGGACCCAGAATGGAGTCAAAAAAGAAAAATAAATATATATATATATATATATATATATATATATATATAAATAATAATAATTGTTGGTCAGGCTTCGACCCGTGGAATCATATAAACCCACATAAGACATGGAAGAATGCTTGTAATTTCAGGAAATTAGCTTTAAAACAGTAAATACAATTTCTGCCCCATGCAAAATGTGTGGAATTGTGGGAAATTAGGGTTGCGAGTGTAGCAGGGTGGGGATTTATTACTACGCTGATAAATTACATTATCCATCCGGTCCTTTGCCACCTAGGAATTTTGTGTGACAGCGTCTTCTCAAATAGTACTTGAATTCCCCTGGTACAGACGATGCGGACTACAATTCTGCTAACATGCCATGCGTCTAATGACAATTCCTAAAGCACTCTGTACCCCCGACATTGAACTGCTTTCTGTGTCACTGCGACCTTACTATCTGCCCAGTGAGTTCCCCCAATTGTTTGTTACCGTTGTGTACATTCAACCTAAAGCTAATATAACAAAGGCATCAGAGATTATTTATAATCTGTCACAGAAACTGGAATCCATCTCCCCCGACGCACCCAAATTTATTTTAGGGGATTTTAACAACTGTACCTTGCACAAAGTCTTGCGCACATACCATCAGTATGTGAAATGTCACACTAGGAAAAATAGGACTCTTGACTTGTGCTATGGGACAATACCAAATGCGTTCTCTGCCACCACCAGACCTCCCCTGGGGACATCAGACCACAATGTGGTCTACCTCAGGCCAACCTTCTGTCGGCTCTTGGAGAGGGAGAAACCCACAGTTAAAACTGTCCAGATCTGGAATGACAACAGTATCACTTGTCTCCAGGGGTGTTTTGACTGTACAATGGGGGAGGTATTTGGTCTCCAGGGGTGTTTTGACTGTACAATGTGGGAGGTATTTGAGGACAGCAGCTCTGATCTGGATGAACTCACAGATGAACTCACAGATGTAAACTTCTGTGTTGAGTCAGTTCTACCTACTAAGACCTGTAAACTCTTCCCTGACAACAGGCCTTGGGTATCAAAACATCTAAAATCACTACTTGATAGGAAGAAGGCAGTTTATGCTGGGGTGATAGACAGGCTTTAAGAGATGTACAATGTCAGATCAAAAGACAGATACTGGTGGACAAGGAGGCAGACAAGCAAAGGGTGGAGAGGACCCTCGCCTCAGGAAACACAAGGGTGGCCTGGCAAGGGATTAAATCCATGGCTAGTACCCCCCCACATAGGCAGGGGAAAAACCAGTGCTGACCTTGGGGGATATGAGGGCCAGAACATGGCTAATGAACTGAATGTTTTCTTCTCAAGATTTGAATCAGACATCTTCCTGTCAGAGGTAAAACAAGTGGAAGCATCATTACAAATGTTTGAGAGAGTGGTTGTTCAACAGTCTGATGTTCTGAAGTTGTTCAGGGGATGTAACACATACAAAAGCCCAGGCCCAGACAAAACAAGTGGACATGTGTTAAAGCACTGTGCTGAACAACTGGCTGGTGTTTTTACAGACATTTTCCAATCCTCACTCGACCAGCAACACGTGCCAGTATTGTGGAAATACGTAATAATTATACCAATTCCTAAAGCATCTAATCCCACTGTGCTGAATGACTACCGCCTTGTCACCTTTGACATCCTTAGTAATGAAATGCCTTGAGAAAATTGTGAAAAGTCGTATTCTCAGTATCACCCAGAAGCTCCTCGACCCATTTCAGTTTGCCTATCAGCCTAGCAGAGGAGTTGATGATGCCATTCTTACCCTCCTTAACATGGTCTATAGACATCTAGAGGGTGCCAAATCCCATGTCAGGGTTCTGTTTGTTGACTTTTCTTCTGCCTTCAACACAATCCAGCCTTACATTCTGGCACAGAGACTCATTCGGGACTTCTCCTTAGATGGGGGGCTGGTTTTGTGGCTGTTGGACTTCCTGAGCCAACGCTCACAGCGAGTCAAAATAGGTCCCCATGTGTCGGATATACGCAATACCAACACAGGCTCTCCTCAGGGATTTGTTTTGTCCCCACTTCTGTACATCTTGTACACTAATAGTTGTACTAGTTCCCATACTGACAGACATCTCGTTAAGTTCGCTGATGACACTGCCTTGATCAGCCTGTTGCATGATGATGAGGAACATCATGGCCCGGTCCTAGATGACTTTGTAGAGTGGTGTGAGGAATCACACTTGGTCCTCAATACCAACAAGACCAAAGAGATGTGCATAGACTTCAGGAAGCGTACAACACCTACCTCTGCAACATCTATCAGAGGTCAGAATATGTAAATGGTAGAGGAATACAAATATCTGGGTGTCCTTTTGGACAGTAAGCTTCAGTGGAGTAAATGTACAGACCTGATCTACAAAAAGAGCCAACAGAGACTGTACTTTCTCAAAAAGTTGGCTTCTTTTAATATAGACTGTACTATACTGACTCTGTTTTACAAATCCTTTATTGAGAGTATTTTAACTTTTGTATTGTTTGTTGGTTTGGCAACGCCACTATCAGCCAGAGAAACATGCTGAGAAGGATTATTACCACAGCAAGCAAGGTGCTTGGAGTCAAACAGACAGGCCTGGATGAGATCTTTAAGGTCAGGGCCCTCCGTAAGGCTCACAAAATCATTTTAGACCCAAGTCACCCCCTGTACCTGGACTTTGAATTACTCCCCTCTGGGCGCAGGTATAGGGCACCCCTCAGCAGGAAAAACAGAACGAGACAATCATTTGTGCCAGGTGTGATATCCCTCCTAAATAGCTCGGGCGAATGTTCCCATTGACACCGTAAGGCCAGCAGGCTAGTCTTTTCTTATTTTTTCATTTAATGTTTTATTTCTTATTTCTTACTATTATTATCATCATTTTTATTGGTGCGTAACTGTCATGAAAGTCCATTTTGTTTTGTATTTAAACGCCACTTTAAATGTGTGCATGACACTGCAACAAAATTTCCCCATGGGGACAATAAAGTCAGTAAGTAAGTAAGTGACAGAGAGACGGGCGTAATGGTGATGCTAGTACTACGTAACGATACTGCATGTTACATATCTATTCACTGCAGGAACCTAGTGATTCATATATTTGAACAAACAAACACAGCGCCATGGTGACGCTGGTCTAGCCTCAGGTTGCAGAGGCGTTGTGGACAAACAGAACAGGGGGGCTTGTCACACCTGAGCTGCTGTTGCTCCTTGTCTAAGAGGATTAACCTTCGCATGGACCTGTCTCCATTAGAAGTGTTCTGCAGCAAAGCGGGCGCCTGGGAGCAAGCTGTTGCACTGGGGGATTTTCCTCAGGAGGCCACCTATCTTGTTTGATCTCCACAAGAGGAGAGGAGAGGAGAGGAGAAGAAAGGAGAGGATAGAGACAAAACCAGCAGCAGTTGGGGGCTGGCTTGGTATTTAGAGAAATACACCTCTCCACCTGACAGACAGACAGCAGCAGCAGAATCTGCTCATCAACATTAACCTAGAGTCGATTGACGCACCGGTACGTCAGTCTAACTAACATAATAATAAAAAAACGAATCAAAATTTGTCCGTTTAAAATAGAGATATCTTTTTTGCATTAGATGCGTCTCAATCCACTTCACCCGCCTGTGTCGCACTTCCACATCTGTGGTAAAAGGTGGCAGAGCTAGAGCGGTGTTTGTCAAACCGTGAGACATTCTGAACACCGGTTGTCTCACAAAAACGAACAGTTTGACCTACAAACTATTGACCCCCACAAGTGTAAGGGGACTCGTCTGAAGTCGGTACCATCAATGTGGCCAACTTCTGTTTGTAGCGTCCAAAACTGTCTGGACTAAAAACACATGTGACCACACTGTGGAAAGGGGAGATTCTTACGAATACGATGGTGTTCTCCATTTTGTTCTACGACCCCCTCAAGTGTCACAGATTTGTCTGAAGGTAACCGGTACCAGTAAAAAGAAAATATGGAAGTACAAAGGTAGTTTTGTGCCTATTCAAAAAAAGGGGTTCAATTTGTTTTTAAAAAAACACACAAAAAATGTGTTATATATACAGTGTGTATGTATATATACTGTACAGTACCAGTCAAAAGTTTGGACACACCTACTCATTCTGTAACGTAGACACTGGGAGTTGAGAAGCAGGTGGTAAGTGTTGTGGGGAACAGCATCAGCCAGGGGACAAGGAACCACTGGTCTGAGAAGGGAGACATGAAAAGAAGGTGAGATATGGTAATCACTGGGAAGCTTTAACCAATAAGTCACCTCATTGACCTTCCGGAGAACATTGAATGGCCCTACAAACTTTCTTACGGTGGATGGCACACTGGAGTCTGACGTGAGCCTCACTCCAGACTTCTGTGCGCCTGAACCACTCATCAAACGCAGGAGCGTCGGTCTGGCCTGGGGTCCACGGACCCAGAGCCGTCTGAAAACCCAGAACACACTGGAAGGGAGTCAACCCAGTGGGGGAGTGACTTAACGAATTCTGGGCGTACTCCGCCCACGGAAAGAGTCACCCTTGACCCACTCACCCTTGACTGTCTCTTTTGCCATTTATGAATGTGTTATTCAATGCATTTATCTGGGCTATAGTAGTAAAGGCCAAATTCAATATTCAATATTTATATTTGTTTGATACCTAATGGGTCCAACATTTTGTTAATGAAATAACTAAATTATTCATTGTATGGCCATCTTTGTCACAGGTTCTGTTTTTTTTGTGTTGTTTTCTCAGGTTCCTGCTGGAGGGCACCCTTTACCTTTCCAGTTTCCAGGTTACCCTGATTATTTCTTATTGGTTTCACCTGTGTTTAATTACCTTCTCTGTTCACCAGGTGGCCTGGTTATTTAAGTTCCTCAGTTGGCCTGTATCGCTGCTTTGGTCGCATGTTCGGTTAGTGGGCTCTTGTGCTGTTGCCTTGTTTCTTTCAAGACTAAGTAAAAGTTCTGGATTTACCTCTGCTTGCGGTGTTTCTCTGCGCCTGGGTTGGAGTTCCTCTGCGCCTGGGTTGGAGTTCGTACACGCGTTACTGTCACAATCTTAAAACAATTCCATGTCTCAGTTTAGAACCCCCCCTTTAGACTTACAGGGGTTAAGGACAGGAGGTGACTAACTGTTTGTAAAGGCTCTCTATACGCTCTATCCTTTGCTGAAAGGCTGAAAATGATGACCTTGTGTAGGTCATGTTAAGGTATTTATTGAAGCAATGAAAAAAGTTCCCAACTCAATGCAATTTCTTACAGAGTGCTGATGTGATCGACAATGCATTTCAAAAAACTAAAGTCAAATTAGGTTTCAACTTCCCGTTTAGAAATTCCAATTGGTTCCAATAATCAAAGTCCACACCCGATGTAATGAATTCGCTGTATTGGGGGGGGGGGGGGGGGAACAGCTAAATGACTGTAAGGTCCATAAGTCTGTGATCCTTACACTCCACCCCAGTCTAGGCCCTATTAGCTGTGATGGATGGGTTCATAACTTTAATTGCTGAAGGGCAGCTGCTCTGTTTCATGATTCAACCCAGCTTTCTGGTGTGTTAACTGCATCACCTGCTGTGATGCAGGGCGATTCTGATCAAATAACCCGCCACCTCTGGCTCTATTCAAGGAAAAACTCCAGCCAGAGATCGCTTGATCTGAAGACAGAGGACGGTGTCCCAAATGGCACCCTATTCCCTTTATTTGCCCACGGGGCTGTGGTCCAAAGTAGTGCCCTAGGGAATAGGGTGCCGTCTGGGACCGTGTTCAGATTCATTCATCGCTGATGAGGCGGGGGACCCCGTACGCGGTGCTTCTAATTTGGACGGGGGTTAATTCATTTGATTACTTGGAAGCATTCTAACAGAAGGAGGAGAATATGGAAGATCTATCCCCGCTGTGTGCAGTCAGAATACCGGCGTCCTTGTTCACGATTACAAGGAGTTGTTGTTGCAGGAGAAGAAACTGCCGGGAACTCATCAGTCCCATAGTTTTAGAGCATCCTCACTGTTTTGCATTTAAAATCTAATCAGTCACTCTGGTGTACTTGATTGACAGGCAGCGTTGACAGGCAGATTGAGAGCAAGGTGAGAGAACCTACATGTTAAGATGCCGTCTAATCAGTTATCATTCCTTTTGGTAAATTGCTTGATACTTGCCGTATTGATGACTAAGTACTAGAGCTGGGACGGTAAACTGAAAATGATTGACACTGACTTATCGCGGACATTTTGCTGATGTCGTACATTACAATAAATAACCTACTAGTGAAATGTGAAGTTTTAAATTAAATATATGGATGTGTTTTAATCTGACAATTGATAGCAACCAACATTCAAAGTAGTAGTAGCAGTTTAACGGAGAATATTTTTTTTGAACAACTGTGGTGCGCATTATCGTTTGATTGATATGTTATCGTAAAAATTCAGTCAATTTATCATGATATGAATTTTGTCCATATCACCCAGCTCTACTTAGTACAACTATTACTATCAAGTGTAAATCAAATCAAACTGTATGGGTCACTTACACATATTTTGACTGTAAACATAGGGCAGAAGTCTCTAAGGTGCAGGATAGAGTATAGAGTGGTAGCAGGCTAGTAACAGTGACTAAGGTTCAGGGCAGGGTTCTGGGAGGAGGCTGACTGTTGGTGACTATTTAACAGTCTGAAGGCCTGGAGATAGAAGCTGTTTTTCAGTCTCTTGGTCCCAGCTTTGATGCACCTGTACTGTCTCCGCCTTCTAGACAGTAGTGGGTTGAATAGGTCGTGGCTTGGGTAGCTAGAGGTCCTTGATGATCTTCTGGGCCTTCCTGTGTGCTATAGATATCCTGACGGGCAGTCAGTGTGCCCCCGCTGATGCGTTGTGCTGACTGCACCAACCTCTGGATAGCCCTCCGGTTGCAGACGGTGCCGTTGCCGTACCAGGCGGTGCTACAGCCCGACAGGATGCTCTCAATAAGGATGCTCTCAAGAAGTTAGTGAGGGTCTTAGGAGCCAAG
The DNA here is from genome assembly GCF_057628025.1 of Oncorhynchus mykiss. Taxonomy (NCBI): domain Eukaryota; kingdom Metazoa; phylum Chordata; class Actinopteri; order Salmoniformes; family Salmonidae; genus Oncorhynchus; species Oncorhynchus mykiss. The sequence continues at coordinate 57,390,448 of NC_143024.1, read as the reverse complement.
CTGAATTTCTTCAGCCTCCAGAGGTTGAAGAGCTTCTTCACCACACTGTTTTTTTGAATGGACCATTTCTGGTTATCAGGGATGTGCACGCCAAATAACTTGAATCATTTCACCCTTTCCACTGCGGCCCTGTTGATGTGGATGGGGGCGTGCTCTCTCTGCTGTCTCCTGAGGTCCATGATCAGCTCCTTTGTATTGTTGATGTTAAGGGGGAGGTTATTTCCCTGACGTGACTTCGCCAGGTCCCTCACCTCCTCCAAGTAGTCTCTCGTCAGTGTTGTTAATCAGACCTACCACAGTTGTGTCGTCAGCAAACTTGATGATTGAGTTGGAGACGGGCGTGGCCACGCAGTCATGGGTGAACAGGGAGTACAGGAGGGGGCAGAGCACGCACCCCTGTGCCCTAGAATACTAAGGTAACCTGCCTAAATGACTACTGACCCGTAGCACTCACGTTTGCAGACATGATGTGCTTAGAAAGGCTGGTCATGGCTCACATCAACACCATTATCCCAGAAAGCTTAGACCCACTCCAATTTGCATACCACCCCAACAGATCCACAGATGATGCCATCTCTATTGCACTCCACACTGCCCTTTCGCACCTGGACAAAATTAACACCTATGTGAGAATGCTATTCATTGACTACAGCTCAGCGTTCAACACCATAGTGCCCTCAAAGTTCATCACTAAGCTAAGGACCCTGGGACTAAACATCTCCCTCTGCAACTGGATCCTGGACTTCCTGATGGGAGGCCCCTCAGGTGGGAAGGGTAAGTAACATCACATCTTTCACGCTGATCCTCAACACGGGGGCCTCTCAGAGGTGCGTGCTCAGTTCCCTCCTGTACTCCCTGTTCACTCATGACTGCATGGCCAGGCACGACTCCAACACCATCATTAAGTTTGCCAATGACACAACAGTGGTGGGCCTGATCACCAACAACGATGAGACAGCCTGTAGGGGAGAGGTCAAAGACCTGGCCTTGTGGTGCCAGAATAACTTGTTAACAAACCTCCTAACGAGCTTCAATGCCATACAACACTCCTTCCGTGGCCTCCAAATACTTTTAAACGCTCGTAAAGCTAAATGCATGCTTTTCAACCAATCGCTGCCTGCACCCGGCTTTTCAACCGACTGCTGCAGGCACCCAGAGTAGCATCACTACTCTGGACAGTTCTGACTTAGAATATGTGGACAACAACAAATACAGTGGGGCAAAAAAAGTATTTAGTCAGCCACCAATTGTGAAAGTTCTCCCACTTAAAAAGATGAGAGAGGCCTGTAATTTCCATCATAGGTACACTTCAACTATGATAGACAAAATGAGAAAAAAATCCAGAAACTCACATTGTAGGATTTTTAATGAATTTATTTGCAAATTATGGTGCAAAATAAGTATATATATATATAAGTCTTTGCTAGGTATAGCTCCACCGTATCTCAGCTCACTGATCACGATAACAACACACACCCGTAGCACGCGCTCCAGCAGGTATATCCCACTGGTCATCCCCAAGCCAACAACTACTTTGGCCGCCTTTCCTTCCAGTTCTCTGCTGCCAATGACAGGAACGAATTGCAAAAATCGCTGAAGTTGGAGACATATATCTCCCTCACTAATTTTAAACATCAGCTATCTGAGCATCTTACCGATTGCTGCAGCTGTACACAGCCCATCTGTAAATAGCCCATCCCATCTACCTACCTCATCCCCGTGGTGTTTTTATTTACTTTTTTGCTCTTTTGCACACCAGTATTTCTACTTGCACATCATCATCTGCACATCTATCACTCCAGTGTTAATTTGCTAAATTGTAATCACTTCACTTCTATGGCCTATTTATTGCCTTACCTCCTCACACCATTTGCACACTGTATATAGACTTTTTGTCTATTGTGTTATTGACTGTACGTTTGTTTATTCCATGTGTAACTGTGTTGTTGTTTTTGTCGCACTGCTTTGCTTTATTCTTGGCCATGTCGCAGTTGTAAATGAGAACTTGTTCTCAACTTGCCTACCTGGTTAAATAAAGGTGAAATAAAAAAAGATTTAAAAAAAAAATACAACCTCTCCCCCAGCGTGATCAAGACAAAGGACCCCTATACCAGGCGGTGTCAGAGGAAGGTCCCAAAAATTGTCAAAGACTCTAGGTCACCCTAGTCATAGACTGTTAGGTCCTGTTAAGTAGACTGCTAAGTCTAGGTCCAAGAGGCTTCTTAACAGCTCCTACCCCCAATCCATAAGACTCCGGAACAGCTGTTGAAATGGCTACCCAGACTATTGGCATTGTGTGTCCCCCCCCCCTTTTACGCTGCTGCTACTCTCTTTTTATATGAACAATTACCCCGACTAACCTGTGCCCCAGCACATTGACTCTGTCCCGGGACTATATTCTTAGGTTCTTAATTCCATTCCTTTACTACATTTGTGTGTATTGGATATATGCTGTGTGATTGTTAGATATTACTTGTTAGATATTACTGCACTGGCGGAGCTAGAAGCATTTCGCTCTACCTGCAATAACATCTGCTAAGCATGTGACCAATAAAATTGGATTTGATTTGGTACCTCTGTATATAGTCTCGCTACTGTTATTTTACTGCTGCTCTTTAATTATTTGTTATTTTTTTATCTTTTACTTATGTATTTTTTTACTAAACACTTCTTCACTGCGTTGCTGATTAAGGGCTTGTAAGTAAGCATTTCACTGTAAGGTATTTGTAGTATTTGGCGCACGTGACAAATACAATTTGATTCATTTTTGTAGGGGCTTCCGTGTTGAGGATTAGCGTGGTGGAGGTGCTGTTGCTTACCTGCACCACTTGGAGACGGCCTATCAAGAAGTCCAGGACCTAGTTACACGGGGCGGGGTTCAGACCCCGGGCCCCGAGCTTATTGATGAGCTTGGAGGGCACTATGGTGTTGAAGGCTGAGCTGTGGTCAATGAACAGCATTCTCACATAGGTGTTCCTCTTATCCAGATGGGATAATGCGATGGAATCATCCGTGGATCTGTTGGAGCGGTAATCAAAATGTAGTGGGTCTAGGGTATCGGGTAAAGGTGGACTACAGGTTTAGACTGTGGTTGTACAGTAGCTGTTTGACCTGCTGTATGCTAAAGCAATAAGGCCCAAGGGGTTGTGGTATATGGCCAATATACCACGGCTAAGGACTGTTCTCAATCCTGACGCAACGCGGAGTGCCTGGATACAGCCCTTAGCCAATGATATAATGGCTACATACCGCAAACCCCCGAAGTGCCTTATTGCTATTATAAACTGGTGGCAAACGGAATAAGAAGAGTAAAAATACATGTTTTGTCATACCCGTGGTATACGGTTTCATATACCACGGCTTTCACGGTGAAAAGGCTAAAGGTCATAGTCACGGTACATGACCTCACATGCAAATGTCTGAATGCTGTTTTAGCCAATCAGCATCTAGTATCCAAACTACCAGGCTTATAAAATTCCATTAAGGGCTTCTGACGACAGATCATTTCAATTTTCTGTAAGGTATGACTAGAACGGGATAATAAAATGAATTGCTTTCCTAGAAATGTCCATGTTTAAGTATAATAAAAAAAACATGTCTTTACATAACAGCAAGCAGTAGAGACAGCATTACGCTGTAAATAAAAGCTGAAAACTGTAGGTAACAACTCTTTATACTCAGGGAAATTGTCATTTCTGACTGCTAAAATCTTCAGTAGCAGCCAGGAAATCCAAAAGAGCACTTCCCCAAACTACAAAGTATTTTTTATTTTTTTATCATCAAACAAACACGCTCTGTAAAAGCAAAGCGAGAGGCAGCCATGTTTGTTGGTAAAAGAACATGTTAATATCAAATCGATGTCTTAAGGAACGTAACGACTGAGAAAGTGGGCTGTAGCTGAAGCACATTCAACAGAGAGAGACAAGGCCAATGCCCATATATTAAATTATCCCCCAGTCTACCCTGTGGTTACCGTCCATGCGCCTTTCGCCATGAAACCTCTAGGAAACCAGTATGATTTCCTTTTTCAGTTAATCTAACATTGGATTCCTTGCTTCCAATACCAACATTTCCTGTGGGTTATGTCCCAATTATTATGTCCCAAAGTGTGCACTTGCTCACTTCCCTTCACTGATTTGAAAGGAAATGGCTGGTTTAAAAAGTATTGTGGAAAGTCCCACTAGCCCATGCTTCCACCAATCCAATGTTCTTAGAATTATGGTAAGTAGTGAACGAGTGCACACTTCAGAAACGACATATCATTGTGATGCACCTTAGATCGTAATGGCATCAGCGATGTGCTGTGTGGCATAACAAAAGAATAGGTCTGCAAAATACTGAATATAATTAGCTTTTTCCACAATCCTTTACAGCTAAAGTCACAACAGCATGTGATGTATAGGTGACTGACTATGACTGCAAGGTAGGAAGTCTTAAAACGGCATAATTGCTAAATGGACACATGAAAAAATATGAATACCCAAGCAAAAATGTAGTCTTGCCAAATTAGAAAAATTGCTGCTCCTATAAAAAAAAAAATCCCAGTATGTGAAAAAATATTTGTAAAATGATGGGTCAATGCATCATTCTGCTACCCTCTTACTGTAGCAGAAAATAAAGACATATTTCGTGCATGTTGATAGACTTACGTTAGACAACACACTTATTCACTGTGGCCTGCTTGACGAAAATGTACAGTGGCTTTCAGAAAGTATTCAGACCCCTTCCCTTTTTCCACATTTTGTTATGTTACAGCTTTATTCTAAAATGGATCAAATAAACAATTTTCGTCATCAATCTACACCCCATGACAAAGTGAAAACAGGTTTTTAGACATTTTTGCAAATAAAAAACAGAAATACCTTATTTACGTAAGTATTCAGACTCTTTGCTATGAGACTCGAAATTGAGCTCATAGGTGCATCCTGAGGTGCATTCTGTTTCCATTGATCATCCTTGAGTTGTTTCTACAACTTGATTGGACTCCACCTGTGGTAAATTACAATTGATTGGACATGATTTGGAAAGGCACACACCTGTCTATATAAGGTTGACAGTGCATGTTGACAGTGCATGTCAGAGCAAAAACCAACCCATGGGGTCGAGGGAATTCTCCGTAGAGCTCAGAGACATGATTGTGGAAAGTTACAAATCTAGGCAAAGGTTCCAAAACATTTCTGCAGAATTTAAGGTCTCCCAAGAACACACTGGCCTCCATCATTCTTAAATGGAAGAAGTTTGGAACCACCAAGACTCTTCCAAGAGCTGGCCGCCTGGTCAAACTGAGCAATCGGGGAAGAAGGGCCTTGGTCGGGGAGGTGACCAAGAACCCGATGGTCACTCTGACAGAGCACTAGGGTTCCTCTGTGGAGAATGGAGAACCTCCCAGAAGGAACACGGTCTCTGCAGCTCTCAGGTCAGGTCTTTAAGACCAATCAGGCCTTTATGGTAGAGTGGCCAGATGGAAGACACTCCGCACATGACAGCCTGCTTGGAGTTTGCCAAAAGGCACCTAAAGGACTCTCACACCATGAGAAACAAGATTCTCTGGTCTGATGAAACCAAGATTGATCTCTTTGGCCTGAATAACAAGCGTCACTTCTGGAGGAAACCTGGCACCAACCCTACGGTGAAACATGGTGGTGGCAGCATCGTGCTGTGGGGAGGTTTTTCAGCAGCAGGGATCGAGGGAAAGATGAATGGAGCAAAGTACAGAGAGATCCATGATGAAAACCTGCTCCAGAGTACTCAGACTGGGGAGAAAGTTTACCTTCCAACAGGCCAACGACCCTAAGCACACAGCCAAGACAATGCAGGAGTGGCTTCGGGACAAGTCTCTGAATGTCCTTGAGTGTCCAGCCAGAGCCCGGACTTGAACCTGATTTATCAGGTCTGGAGAAACCTGAAAATAGCTGTGCAGCGACGCTCACCATCCAACCTGACAGGGCTTGAGAGGTTCTGCAGAGAAGAATGGGAGAAACTCCCCAAATACACATGTGCCAAGGTTGTAGAGTCATACCCAAGAAGACCTAAGGCTGTAATCGCTGCTAAAGGTGCTTCAACAAAGTACTGAGTATAGGGTCTGAATACTTACGGTTTGGTGTGTAAATGTAATATTTCCATAAAAAATAAAAAAATTATACATTTACAAAAAATCTAGAAACCTGTTTTTGCTTTGTCATTAGTGTAGATTGACGAGGGGGAGAAAACAATGTATTCAATTTCAAAATAAGGCTGTAAAGTAACAAAATGTGGGAAAAAATCAAGGGGTCTGTATACTTTCCGAATGCACTGTAAGCTCAACGTGGTGACAAACGCTTATTGTGTCCATTGCAGAAATCCCAAGCACTCTATGAAAGACACAGTTGATCAGTGCCAGAAAATGACAACCCTGTAATACTCTGTCATATCATTTGGAAATGTCCCGCCAACATTGAGTTGAATGGTGCCCCGGGCAATATGTTCGCAAGACCTTTGCGTTAAACGAGTATTTACTCAACCTGTGCATAACGGATGAATAGAAGCAAGGCTATGTGGGAGATGTTAAAAAGGTGTTAAAAAGTTTAGTTTACCTGACCGTCGTAATTAGCATATAGCCTGATGTTCCTTCTCTGCACGTCAATACGAGGACTGAAATCTCAAAACATACTCCTGACCCAACTGTGAGCATTGTCTTAGGGCAGAGACTCCTAACGATATGAGCCATTTCAGCTGTGCCCAAGGTAATGCATTGGACCAGCTACCAGGCTATTTCTGTGTCCCTTCCACACAAAAAAATAACAGTTTTTCAGTATAGTAAAGAGTGTCTGAGCTGTAATACATCTCATCGATTGAATCCTGGACGCTCGGGCCTGGTGTTTAAACAATAATTGATTTCTCTATTCACAATGTTTCTGGATGTATTGATTCAGCAGCTGCTGAGCTACATATCAGTTTGGGTGGAGTTATAGTCAAAATGGACTTCTGGGTGTTAAATTGGGAAACAGTGTTTTTGGCAGAGGTGTGTAATTTTCTGAATAAACGCGATCTGAATTTCTTTCCCATTTACAGAGTAGTCCAATTCTCCATTGTATCAGTGATACTGACGACACTGACTACTGTGACAGTGAAAACAATCGTTAAAGCATCAGAAAGCGACGATTCTTGCAGAAAGGGACAGACAATTGCAAACAATGATTAGAAAATGGCGGAGAGGCAAATAGGAAATGAACTGTTAAACCTACTTCCAGGTACTTTGAAGTGGTCTGGAGCGGCGAAGGTCATTCTAAACAGATGCTAATTGTCCTTTATGTGACCAAATTCAAATGTCGCAGTGTACAAAAAGCCCACTGGCTACATTCATAAATACAACTCTGTGGATTCTCGGTCTTTTATTAAAAGGAGAGTTTCTCATTTCGCACCTGATCTTTGTATCTTGAAATAAGGCCTAGGTCTGCCTGGGATACGATTACAACAAACTTTTTCCTAGGAAAGCTTCAGCTTGTTCAAAACAGCGTTAATGCATTCAGAGTGGCTCATATTACCACTGCTTCTTTAGACTGGTGAAATGCCTCACAGCCAGTTGAAGGGAGGAAAATCTTTATTGTTCATCAATACTATCATAGTGGGACAGCGATGTAAACAGCTCCAGTGAAATGGCAAGATGAGCCTACAATAGCAGTTTGTGTGTGTGTGTGTGTGTGTATTCAGTTCGATCAGAGTAACAACAGTGTGTATTTGGAGAACATGCCCCATGCTAGTGCTGTCTAGTTGTCCTAAATGGTTGCTGGATGAATACGTGCTAATGTTGGGAGGCAGGCAGCCTAGCGGTTTAGAGCTTTGGGCCAGTAACCCGAAAAGGACACTGGTTCAAATCCCCGAGCCGACTAGGTGAGAAAAATCTGCCGATGTGCCCTTGAGCAAGGCATTTAAACCTGATTGCTCCTGTAAGTCGCTCTGGATAAGAGCATCTGCGAAATGAATAACATGTAAATGTCTATTGGAGAAAGCAGCACGAGTGACTGTGTGGTGGATATGGATGGATTTGCTAGTGCAGGGTCACAGAGAGGGCGTCCAGTTCTGTTTAGGGGTCATTCGAAGGGATGTAGAACCATGGAAATACACTTGGATGTACATTATTACATTTGAGAGGCAAGATTCTAAATCAGATCTGTATTTTCTAAAGTACGTCAGTCTTTGGCAGTCTCGTTAACCCTTTATAGAATGATGAGTATCAATACTTAGGCTATACAGTATAAGCACTATCCTAAGTTCTAACAAGTTACAAGGGTTCAAGCAATCACTGCCATGTTATGGTTAAGGTTGGGCTCTCCAGATATGTTTGAATTCACTAAAGTTGTTTTTCCTCATGTCAGTGTTGCTAGAGCCACCCACTTATCTATGTAGATATTTGGAAATAGGACTTTTGCTGTTGTTGTTCCTCATTTTGGCGTTACATCAATTAAACCCCAGGAGAAAGCAAATGATTTCAAATCAAAAGGTTTGGAGGTGATATTTAAGGGTGTGACCAAACCTCCTCACAATTATAAAATCCCCCCCCCAAAAAAGAAACATTGTTATTGTACATGGAATGATGTCGAAAATAGAACATATTCATGTCAATTCAGGTTGGCCATTGTAAACTGACCCGAAATGATTTTGGTCACACTCATTAAAGATGACTGTAAAAAAATAAAAAAAAAGGAAAAAAAAGAACGCTATGTCATTCAACCAGACGCGTATCTATTCTGCATATTTAATAGCATTGTGCACATTGAGATTTCCTTTAAGTCTGGACTGGAACAGTGCCATTTTCCTGTTGCAGGGCGGTTGCCTGAACTAGCCTCCATCTCTGCCATGTCAGGTCTTTAGTGCTTTTGTGGTTTGTGTGTAGAACAGAAACGGAAAAAAAAAGCAGCGGGAGGGAATGCCTGGGAGTGTGCAGACAGCCTACAGCCCTCAAACAGTAGACAATGGGCAGAGCAAGTCACTAATTGGAGCATACCCAAAGGAGATGTTTTATTTAGTCAACAAATACCATCAAAGGAAGAGGAAAAAGCCGTGTATCTGAACTGTAATTGCGTGCGACGTGTGTGGAGCTTAACAACGGAGAAGGGGATGAGGGAACGAGTGGCATTTCACACTCAGCCAAAGCAAAGGCCATTTGTATTGGGGTTTCCGTCAAATAGTCCTGTAATTCCAGTGGTTGCCTGTCCATCAACCTGCACTCATCTGCTCTTCAGCGTATGAATAAAATTCTCCACATCGACATTGTCCCCCATATTTTTTAGCTTCTCTATAAATGTGTAGATGGGTCTAATCCGTCTCTACGTAGGAAGAGAATATTGATGATTGAGATTATACTGGACACCCACTCTGACAAAACACTCTCCTCTGTGTAGGTCCTCACAAAGGCAGCATTCATTCTGCTGAAGAGAGAAATGGGTTCAGCTGAACAGCCACTACAGTCCTTGAGAACACGAGTACACGCTGTCATTTTGGGCTCCAGCTAAGTACACTTCACCGTGTCCCTCTGGATCTGAACAGAGGTTTATTTTATTAATTCTCTCCTCGATAACAGCTTCTTAAAACACCGGCAGAGACAGCTTTTGGAGGACTAATTATTATTTGGTAAGAGGGCAAGGATAGGGATATGATTACATCTGGGTTCTACTCTCTGGGATTTCAATGGAAAAAGGCCCAGGGCTCGCTTTTCTATCAGCAATACGTTTTTAACGGCATAACGTCATTGTGAAATAACAAAACCTGAGTACAAAGCCATATCAACGGATAAGCATGCCGCACACTATAGTATTTGCACATGATGCTGTGCCTCAAAGGAACACAAAAGGAATGACCAAATTGAACAGGGGGGGAAAAAAAGCATTTTGCCTTTGAATAAAGATTCAAAATATGGAATTTTGCAACCTTCAAACTTTGTGGAATTGAATTTCCCATCTTGCCACAAAAAGGAATTTGTTGGGAGGAATCTAATTGCTTTGGACAGTGGCCAGGAGGAGGAGAGTTGCGGAACTGGGTTTATTATTTGATGTGATCCACCATGGCAGAGGATCAAATGGGAGACAGAGATTGAAGTTGCTCCAGTGACTTCAATAGCCAATGTTTTTAGGTTAAATATCGTTCCGGTCCAGTCAGTCAGTAGATACATTTTAACACAAACACTGACAATGGCAACAACAACAAAATGTATACTGCATTGAGAAATAATTGCGAACATTGCTTTTACAATGGCATAAACAGGAAGTGAAATTTGCCGTTCCCATGCTTAGGGAACTCCAAGTGTTATACTTGTCACATTTGAATGTTGTATTCCTAAAATACTTCATTTTGGAATGTCTAAGAAGTGAAATCGATAAAAGCAGTAAATTGGTATGGTGTCCATGCCAAAGGACGTCAAGTTTTCGACAAATCCGTTAAAAATGAATCACCACAGAAGGAGAGCCTGTCAGAATGTGCCACTCCAAATGTTAATGCCTAAGCATATGTCTATGCATGCATCGTTGCTCATGATGCAATCAGTAAGATTAAAAGGAAAGCCAATGAACATGATCAAATTGTCCTTAATTTGACAGGCCCATTCATCAGGCTGTGTCAGATTCCTCTCTGTCACCACCAGCAGCCCCTCGATCTGTTCTGTTCTGCTGCGCCGCTTTGATGGGAAAATGAAAGTGTTGTTTGGAACTGTCGCCATAAGTGTTCTACCGTCTAATAAGCAATATCGCTCTTCCCGTGAACCTTCTTTCAGACATAAATGTCTTTATTTTGTCTCAAGAGTGTTGTGAACTTCAATCACATCCTATCAAGTGAAAGTGTATGTTTTTCTTGCCACACAAATTGCCTCTGTGAGGCTGTGACAGAGCTAAACTAATGGGCACCTCAAAAATAACATTTATAACTAAAGATGTTTCAAGAAACATTATAAACAGGTATTGGACAACCGTATGTGGCGATCACATGCTGTTGGAGTTTAACATGAACTACCCTCCAAGTCGTAACTACAAGTGGGAAACTCAGAGAAAATGTTATGACCAGAGTTGTGATGTTTCACCGCTCACCTTTTCAACCAGAAGAATGCAAACAAATATGTTTTTGACATTTACAAACGTATCAATGTGGCTCATGTAAATAGTTGGACCCTATTGTCAAAGTTAAGCAAGCTAGCTAACTTTATTGCTAACAACATTAGCCATCTTATCAAGCTAGCTAAAATCTTATTGGCTGAAGAGTTTGTCGGACTTCTGACTCCCCACGAGCACGATTGCCCCATATGCCTACAATGTGGAACTTATGAGCACAATTCTTTACCACAGACTGTCACCCCGTCATAAATGCCTTCCACAAATTCAGCTTTCGGTTTCTGACACCGAGATTCATTCCTCAAATCTAACCCAGGTGACTCTCACAGCTTCAAATAAACAATGGTTATAAAATAATTTACTCACAGTCATCGTATCCTAATTAGGCATATTTACTTTGGCAATAATCATTTTCAATTTCACGCCATTTTAACTTGAAGTTAATTAAAACAAGAATGTTAATTTCCAGCCCCTTCCCTCACCCCCCCCTTCCCCCTGCCTCACCTGCATTATAATATGATGGTAATGGCTGACACAGTCAGAAAAACTCAAATCGCTTTTCAACATTTCTAGTTCTGCAATCCCCGAAAGGCAGAGTCAATACTAACACATCTACTGGAAGAAAAACACGAGATGAAAACGACAGAGCAATTGTACATTCAGAAGGTACGATAATTAGTTTGACTAATGGGGCACATTTGCGCTTACAGAAAAAGACATCTGGAGGTCCCACAAAACCCTGCTTGCGTGCATTTCTCCCCTGATGAACCATGGCCACATGTGTAAACAATTGATAAAGCTTGGTGGTATTCACCCCCTTCCTTATTTCTGTGTTCAATCCGTTATTAACTTACTCAAATAGGATTTGTCTCAAAATAGTCCAATATCTAAGAGAAGCCAAGTAGGTGAGGCCTCTTTGGAAGCTTGGGGGTTACGCAACGGTTCTCTGACATGAGTGAGATACAGTGTCCCACAGTGGAATTCATCAGAGACCAATGCTCAGAGACCCCAACACTGAGAAGAGCATGCACCAATGAAGGTGTAGTGACATCTAGTAGACCCTCGTCGAAGTATGAGGGGATGCCCCTACAAGCCGCATCGCACAATGCCCTTGAACAAGAGGTAGCCATACCTCGAGTGAAATGAGCCCTCGGGCCCTCTGGAGGATGTGACCCATTGCTTTTATAGGCCAAAATGTCTTGCAGAGTGCACAAAATCTTGGATATAGAGCATTGGTAAGGGAGGATCTGTTTTTGGGTCACACCACTTCTCAAAAAACGCACCACTTGTTTCCATACAGTGAGCGTGTAGAAGGGGCTCTAGCACTCTGGGTAGTCTCAATGACAGACAGGCCGCTCAATAGTCGAGGCCCAGGTGGCAACGGTCTCTGTTCGCTTGGGTCAGCAGACCCTTGCATAACGGGAGTTGTCATGGCTCCTTGTACAGCAGAATGATCTCCCCTATCCAGAGCTTGCCCTGCCATCGAGGACCGACCAGGATGAGGGATAACCTTGTTCCCTCACTCTGGCTAGAGTGGGGAGTATGAGGCTGAGGGGAGGAAAAGCGCAAAGCAACGCCCTCAGCCAACGGTGCACCAGCGTGTCCACCCCACAGAGATGTGTCTCCTGCCAGTGCGAAGAACAATGGGCAGTGTGCATTTTCTCGAGATGCAAAGAGATGTATGGATGCTAGACCCTATCTCTCCCAGATCTGTCCCCAGATCAGTTGATGGGGATACCTTCTGGACAATAAGTCCACTCCTATGTTCAATACGCCCGGGTAAAGCATTTCGCTACACTCGCAATAACATCTGCTAACCATGTGTATGTGACCAATACAATTTGAATTGACATGAGTCGCGTGTAGGGATAGTAAGTGTGCTCTGCTCCACAGAATAATCCTGATGGATAGTAAGTGTAAGCGCAGGGAGGCGAGTGCCACCACAGTCGTTCTGGTCAAGACCTGACATTTCCGAAAGGGAGGGGAGATAGGTAGGGGTGTGCTGATCTCGGCATACTTGTATTCGCAATTGTACACACTTGATACGTAATCACACTTGATACTCGTAATCGGATTTACGAGGAAAACCCAGAAGTGCACCTTAAATGCCGGTCAAGCCTATACCTCAGGTCCGCATTGGACTACTGCTCACTCAGATAGCATAGTTATGTTCCTTCACTCGTTCACACAAATTGTTTGAAGGTAAACGGCCATAATAGATGAAACTGCACATTATGGCAATTGACTTGCTTAGTCCTATTCAATTATCAACGAGATAGGCTAATAAATACACTGGGCTACGACTGCCTGCATTTATTCCAGACACAGATTTGAATTCTCTTGCCCCATATATTGTTTTACTTTCAAGAGGAGCGGAGCTTTTCTCTCCCGACAATTATGTCACAACATTTGTGCCATCGATCAATCTACATTTGTAATTTAATGTTTTTTTGTTGTTGTGTTATTGAATACATTTTACCCCCTTTTCTCCACGATTTCGTGATATCCAATTGTTAGTAAATTACTATCTTGTCTCATCATCCGACCAATGTGTCGGAGGAAACACCGTGCACCTGGCGACCTTGGTTAATGTGCACTGCGCTCGGTCCGCCACGGGAGTTGCTGGTGCGCGATGAGACAAGGATATCTCTACCGGCCAAACCCTCCCTAACCCCGGACGATGGTAGGCCAATTGTGCGTCGCCCCAAGGACCTCCCGGTCGCGGCCGGCTGCGACAGAGCCGCCCTAGACCACTGCGCCACCCGGGAGGCCGTAATTTAATGTTTTAATGATCTGTCGCTCTGTAAACATACCTGGGAAGAAGAAATAATAATAGCATGGGCTTGGATCACGACATAACGACAGACGTCATCAGCAATTGAATAATTATACAGACAGACAAAGTAGGCCTACTAAACAATGCCAAGTAGACAGACAGAAAAACCATATGGCCTGAGCAAAGTCTACAGAAAATAACTAGATTGAACAACAATGACTAGTTGCGGATTCTGACGGATGTTTGGAAAAAGGGAGACTTGTGCACTGACAAGAGTGACTTACTGAGGGAAACAGCAACCTCTGTGTCTGTCTGGGGAAATGAGAGCCGACAGAGAGCGGCTTGTTCTTATCCAATCATTGCAGCAGGTTCAACTGATACCCTGCCCATTTCCAACTAGTCAATAGTTGTTTAGAGCACACAGCGCATCACACTGTTTGAGTGGAAGATGCGGGCTGGCAGCTGAATTTTTTTTTTTTAAATAGATCACGGATAATTACAAATTACAAAAGATGTTTGTAAAGTTCTCCATATCCGTTACGATACTCGTTTGACCGAGTATTCGGCAAACCCCTAGTAGAAAGTGTTTCAGTGAAAGAAACTCTGTCTCTCGTCACCACATTCCTCGTTGCCGTTATCCTTAGGTGAGCGCCAAAAGTGATTGATGTGTCATGTACAAAGACTTAGGGCAAAAACCCAGCGCTGGAAGTCTCATCCTCCGTATGCCAAGAGGTACTACTGAGACGGTGGATACCATCAACCCCAGCACTCGGAGGCAGATCTTGAACATGACCGAGTGCCCCATGTGGAACAGGAAGAGGGCCCTCTCAGAACGACGAGTGTTGCTTACCGGTCATCCGAGAGTGTTGCCTGATAAGAGAGAGAATACAGCTTGACGCCTAGGCACTATATTCTCCGCATTGGCACCAAACAGCTCTTTCTCTGATTGATCTTTGAACCCTAGCCCAGAGAGTTGAGTAACAAGGGAAGTCATCCTCCCAGGATGAGGAGCAAACAAGTAATCGTCTATGTAGGAGGAGATTCTCGGCCCCTTGATTCTCAGGGGTTTGAGGGCTGCCTCTACACATTTGCTGAAGGTTCGGGGCGCTAGCGCTAGCCCAGAAAGGACAGTGAGGTATTCATAGGCTGTGCCTTGAAAAGTAAACCTTCGAAACCTCCTGAGTGCTGGCAGAATGCCTTTGAGAAAATAAGCGTCCTGCAGGTCAACTGAGGAAGACCAGTCACCTCGACGAATAGCACGAGACAGCACGTCGAACATAAGCATGAATGTGAAATTCATCAGATAGCTGTTGAGGACACGTGGGTCCAATAGCTAGAAGATAGTGCATCTCTAGCATCAAATCGGCCTGGTAAACCAACGTTCAACGCCCGCACAGAACGTGCGGCAGACAAGTAGACATTTTGGTCGATGGGGTCAAAGAAGTAGTCCGTCTTACCAGGGAGAGAAGTGCCATGTTCATGTCCTTGACACTAATGATGGCAAACAGTGTTTGGCCCAATTGAGTTTGGCTTCCACCATGTAAACTGGAAGAGCAGGGAGTTGTTGCTCGCCTGGGGCGGTGCGTCCCTCTCTGCACTGCCACATCCCACTGGTTCGGGCCAATCAATACCGAGTCTGGTCACTGCCCTCTTTAGAACGAGGGGAGTCTGTCCCTCATTCGCCACTCGACCTGTCTGTCTCCGACAGCCGTGTATGATTAGTTAGTCGAGCTACAGTACTTAGAGTTTCTGGTGAATCCTACGGTGAGATATCGAAACGGACAATTGAAAGAGAACATTTTTGTATACGAGACCATTTCTGCTTAGTAGACCATGACATTAGGTTTGTGTTAGGTACGTAAAATTACAATATTGTAACCAAATCCTCAAAAAGGAGCAATATTCCGTTCATGGTATATTTGCAGATATGTTCAGAGCTAATCTAGAGCCTCCCTGGATGTATTTTCCCTCCTGCAAACACAGTTTAGACGGTTAGGTCGGGAGAGAAACTATCAGCACCCTAGAACCCAGGATACATTTGTCAGCCTTACTTTAATGTGTGATTCATTTCCACTATTTGTGATCCCCCAGCGAGACAGCAAGTAAAGCCCTGGTTTAGGCAGCATGGCCGTCTGAGATAATGCTGCATGACTCAACAACCAAAACCATTTGAATTCATTATCAAAGGACTGTGAAATGGAGAGAGAGAGAAAGAGAGAGGGGGCTGAGAGAAAGAGAGATAGAGGGCGAGATAGAGAGAATGAGTGTGTGTGCATGTGTGTAATTAAAAAAAAAATAAGCCTGCCTGGCCAGCCCTATAGTCCTACCATCTAACCACAAGATCTGAGCCAGAACACCTATTAACCATCAATATTGCATATTGTCCTCACTAGAGTGTATGTGGATTTTGTGGACATTAAATCATGGGAGACATACTACAGTGCATTCGGAATTTTTCAGACTAGAGGTCGACCAATTATGATTTTTCAAAGCCAATACGGATTATTGGAGGACCAAAAAAAGCAGCGATTAATCGGCCAATTTTTATTTATTTATTTGTAATAATGACAATTACAACAATACTGAATGAACACTTTTATTTTAACCTAATATAATACATCAATAAAATCAATTTAGCCTCAATTAAATAATGAAACATGTTCAATTTGGTTTAAATAATGCAAAAACAAAGTGTTGGAGAAGAAAGTAAAAGTGCAATATGTGCCATGTAAAAAAGCTAACGTATGAAAGCTGGTGGTTCCTTTTAACATGAGTCTTCAATATTCCCAGGTAAGAAGTTTTATGTTGTAGTTGTTATAGTAATTATATGACTATTTCTCTCTATACCATTTGTATTTCATATACCTTTGACTATTGGATGTTCTTATAGGCACTTTAGTATTGCCAGTGTAACAGTATAGCTTCCGTCCCTCTCCTCGCCCCTACCTGGGCTCAAACCAGGAACACATCGAAAACAGCCACCCTCGAAGCATCGTTATCCATTGCTCCACGAATGCCGTGGCCCTTGCAGAGCAAGGGGAACAACTACTTCAAGGTCTCTCAGAGCGAGTGCCGTCACCGATTGAAACGCTATTAGCGCGCACCCCGCTAACTAGCTAGCCATTTCACATCGGTTACACTAGCCTAATCTCGGGAGTTGATAGGCTTGAAGTCATAAACAGCTCAATGCTTGAAGCACAGCAAGAGCTGCTGGCAAATGCACGAAAGTGCTGTTTGAATGAATGCTTACGAGCCTGCTGCTGCCTACCACCGTTCAGTCAGACTGCTCTATCAAATCATAGACTTAATTATAACATAAAAACACATAGAAATACGAGCCTTAGGTCATTAATATGGTCAAATTCTGAAACTATCATTTAAAAAACAAAACGTTTATTCTTTCAGTGAAATACGGAACCGTTACGTATTTTATCTATAGGGTGGCATCCCTAAGTCTAAATATTGCTGTTACATTATACAACCTTCAATGTTATGTCATAATTATGTACAATTCTGGCAAATTAATTACGTTTTTTGTTAGGAATAAATGGTCTTCACACAGTTCGCAACGAGCCAGGCGGCCCAAACTGCTGCATATACCCTGACTGCTTGCACAGAACGCAAGAGAAGTGACACAATTTCCCTAGTTAAAAGAAAGTCATGTTATTAGGCAATATTAACTAAATATGCAGGTTTAAAAATATATACTTGTGTATTGATTTTAAAGAAAGGCATTGATGTTTATGGTTAGGTACACACTGGTGCAACGACAGTGCTTTTTTGCGAATGCGCTTGTTAAATCATCACCCATTTAGAGAAGAAGGCTGTGATCAGATGAGAAATTAACAGGCACCGCATCGATTATATGCAACGCAGAACTAGCGTTGATAAACTAGTAATATCATCAACCATGTGTAGTTAACTAGTAATTATGTTAAGGTTGATTGTTTTTTATAAGATAAGTTTAATGCTAGCTAGCAACTTAACTTGGCTTCTTGCTGCACTCGCGAAACAGGTAGTCAGCCTGTTAGGTTTTTAAAAAATCGGTGTCCAAAAATGCTGATTACCGATTGTTATGAAAACTTGAAATCAGACCTAATTAATCAGCCGTTCCGATTAATCGGTCGACCTCTAATTCAGACCCCTTCACGTTTTCCACATTTTGTTACTTTACAGCTAAAATGTATTAAATAGTTTTTTTGCCTCATCAGTATACACACAATGCCCCATTATGAAAAAGCAAAAAACAATAAAAAATGGAAATATCACAGTTACATAAGTATTCAGACCCTTTACTCAGTATTTTTGTTGAAGCACCTTTGGCAGTGATTACAGCCTTGATTCTTCTTGGGTATGACGCTACAAGCTTGGCACACGTGCATTTGAGATTTTTTCCCATTCTTCTCTGCAGATCCTCTCAAGCCCTGTCGGGTTGGATGGGGAGCGTCGCTGCACAGCTATTTTCAGGTTTCTCCAGAGATGTTCGATCATGTTCAAGTCCGGGCTCAGGCTGGACCACTCAGGGATAATCAAAAACATGTCCCGAAGCCACTCCTGCATTGTCTTGGCTGTGTGCTTAGGTTCGTTGTCCTGTTGGAAGGTGTACCTTCACTCCAGTCTGAGGTCCTGAGCGCTCGGGAGCAACTATTCATCAAAGATCTCTCTGTACTTTGCTCTGTTCATCTTTCCCTCGATCCTGATTAGTCTCCCAGTCCCTGCTGCTGAACAACATCCCCACAGCATGACGCTACCACCACCATGTTCCACTGTAGGGATGGTGCCAGCATTCCTCCGGACGTGGCACTTGGATTTCAGGTCAAAGAGTTCAATTTTGTTTTCATCAGACCAGAGAATCTTGTTTCTCATGGTCTGAGAGTCCTTTAGGTGCCTTTGGGCAAACTCCAAGCAGGCTGTCATGTGCCTTTCACTGAGGAGTGGCTTCAGTCTGGACACTCTACCATAAAGGCCTGATTGGTGGTGTGCTGCAGTGATGATTGTCCTTCTGGAAGGTTCTCCCATCTCCACAGAGGAACTCTAGAGCTCTGTCAGACTGACCATCAGGTTCTTGGTCACCTCCCTGACCAAGGCACTTCTCCCCTGATTGTTCAGTTTGGCCGGGCGGCCAGCTCTAGGAAGAGTCTTGATGGTTCCAAACTTCTTCCATTTTAGACTGATGGAGGCCACTGTGTCCTTGGGGACCTTCAATGCTGCATACATTTTTTTTTTGGTACACTTCCCCAGATCTGTGCCTCGTCACAATCCTGTCTCTGAGCTTTACGGACAATTCCTTCGACCTAATGGCTTGGTTTTTGCTCAGACATGCACTGTCAACTGTGGGACCTTATATAGACAGGTGTGTGCCTTTCCAAATCAAGTCCAATCAATTGAATTTACCACAGGTGGACTCCAATCAAGTTGTAGAAACACTTCAAGGATGATCAACGGAAACAGGATGCACCTAAGATCAATTTCGAGTCTCATAGCAAAGGGTCTGAATACTTATGTGTAAATAACGTATCTGTTTTTATGTTTAATAAATGTGCAAAAGTTTCTACAAACCTGTTTTCGCTTTGTCATTATGGGGTATTGTGTGTCGATTGATGAGGACATTTTCTCATTTAATCCATTTTAGAATAAGGCTGTAACGTAACAAAATGTGGGAAAAGGGAAGGGGTCTGAATACTTCTGAATGCGCTGTACATGAGGTATTCCCGTTTTTTAATTTTTAATACATTTGCACAAAAAAAATCGACATTTTGCTTTGACATTATCGGGTATTGTTTGTAGATTGACGAGGAAAAACAATGATTGAATCCATTTTAGAGTAAGGCTGTAAAGTGTCAAAATGTGGAAAAAGTCAAGGGGTCTGAATACTTTCTGAATGTACTGTACCTAATTGCTCCTCCTATCCAACTTCACATCAATAGGACCCCCACAAACCAGGCCAGCTATATTAAATAGAATATTTAGATTTTTATACAAGTGTTTGTGCTGTAGCTTATGTACAGTAGTGTAGTATACTGTACTGTAGACACATGTGGGGTCAATGGAATTGTCTGAATACCCATACTTGCATACTAAATAGTAGGCCAGTTGAGTAGGCGGGAAAAAAACAACAATGTTTAATAGTATGTGACATTTCGAAAATCTAGTATTACCGGATGTCATACTCATTTCGTCTTTGAAAACAGCTGATCAATTAGATATGGGGATGTGCTACCGAAATCAACAAATGGCGGGAAACAACGCAATCACACATGACGCATTCTCAATATGCGAAAATAGAATGTTTCATAGTATGCAAAAAAAATAAAAAATTAAATGTAAAGTTAAATTCCAGGATGTTATACTCATTTCGGCTCTTCATCTAGTAGAATTCGATGCACACTTTTTCACAACAAAACTAGGCTACTTAATTGAGATAATGCCAAAAGCTTCTGCGGTGAAGTTCAAATGTTCTCCTTAAAATGATCACGATGCGTAGGCTACATCTTTGAAAAAATAAGTATTTTTTTAAGTGGATTTCTGTTTTCTCACAGGAAAGTATTTTAAACTAATTGCTAAACCATCTTTTGATTTCTGCCTGTCGGCACCTGGGGACTCGGGATGTGGCTGCGTTATTGATGCCATGTTAATCACGCCGTTTGATTTCAACATATGTATTGTTTAAGTTCAGTTATTACATTTCTGGATCAAGCCTTGGCAGTCATTCTGATCTCATTCCCAATGATCAGTGGTTTAGTTTATTGTGTTACTGTCCAGGGGTTCTGAATTTGCGATGCACCCAACTGTCCACGTTTTTCTATGCGATACCCTTTTGATTTGAACATGTGAAAAGTTTTAGATGGGCTATATGGTCTTCTAAGGTATGTGTTGAATGTGATAGTCTGCCTATAACCAGCCAGAGTAGGCCTATATCTCCATTTCTATTTTCAAGCATAGTGGTGGCTGCATCATGTTATGGGTATGCTTGTAATCGTTAAGGATTGGGGAGATTTTCAGGATAAAAAATAAACGGAATGGAGTTAAGCACAGGCAGAATCCTAGGGAATCCTAGAGGACAAACTGTTTCAGGACAACCTGCTTTCTAGCAGACACTGGGAGATTAATTTACCTTTCAGCAGGACAATAATCTAAGACACAAGGCCAAATCTACACTGGAGCTGCTTACCAAGAAGACGGTGAATGTTCCTGAATGGCCAAGTTACAGTTTGATTTAAATCTACTTGAAAATCTATGGCAAGATCTGAAAATGGTTGTCTAGTATAGCAAATTTGACAGCATTTTGAAAAGAATAATGGCCAAATGTTGCACAATCCAGGTGTGGAAAACTCTTAGAAACTTACCCAGAAATAGTCACAGCAGCCAAAAGGTGTAAATTAGATATTTTTGTTTAATTTTCATGAAGTTAGAAAAAAAAAAATCTAAAACACGTTTTCACTTTGTCATTATGGGGTATTATGTTTCGATGGGTGAGAACGTTTTATATTTAATCCATTCTGAATTCAGGCTGTAACACAAAATGTGGAATAAGTCAAGGCGTGTAAATACTTTTAAGTATGTAGTACGCTAGAATGGGTATTGTCTTCATTAATCAACAGAAGGAAGCCCCTTCCCTCTGAGGCAGACAGGTAGGCAGTGCTCCATGGTGCACAGTGCAGTGCGGTGTGAGGCGAGGGGTACCGCTAGTGTTTCACAGCCCCGTTTCACAGGGAGGGCATGCTCTCTGATTGATGATTTTATAAGTAAGACCTTGCACCGCGTTCCCCCTGGGCCGGGCCTGTGCTTCCTGGCATCAATCACGTGTCATTTCCATTCCTGCACCACTGCGTGACAGAAATACTGTAAGGGTGATCTATGTGTGTGTTTTAAGTAATTATTAAGTGTCCAGCTACACTTATAAATCATTCACATCCACTCACCTCCCCCCTCAACACTCTCACATTCTCTCACTCCCGTTATTATACCCCCCCCCCCCCCCCCCCCCCCCCCCCACACACACACACACACACACACACACACACACACACACACACACACACACACACACACACACACACACACACACACACACACACACACACACACTTTCTAAAATAATAACAACTCAAAGCTAGGGAGCTAGGGTTAGTGCTGTTTCCATCTCCTCTCAGTTCTCTTTCAGGGCTTTGTTTAATTGAGGTAGGGAGGCTTGGCTTAAAGGTGAGCTGAGGGGTTGGGCTGCCGGCTGGGTTGGGCTGTATGGCTCTGGACATGCCTCTGGCTGGTGTGAAGGCCTTGGCCTGGCGTTAATGAGAAGCCTGCCATCAATCAGAGGCTGCGGGATGGGAGACGACTGCAAATAAGTTAGTGATTACAGGAGGCCAGTGACAGGCAGAGGCCAACAGGGGCAAGGCGGGGGCAGGACCCTCCAATCCTCCACACTTGAGCTAAGTAAACACGTGTCAAGGTGACAGGGGTCAGGGCACACTGCTGGACCTTTATTAGAACCTGACGCAGAAACCAAGATGCTCTCTGTCATCATGGTGACCACACTGCTGATTGATGAAGCTGTGGGAGGGGAAGGTTAGAGTGGGGTGGGGGCCGGAGTGGGCAGGCGTTTAAATCTCTAGGCTTTTAAAAAAGGGTTCTTGACGGACAACATATTCAAATTACAAAAGGTAATGCAGACCCGATCAACGCCAAAAGATTCATCAAATTCAGTTGCTACTTCACACGGAGATGACTGGATTGCAGTTGATCACACTATGCACAAGCAGCGTCTCTAAATCAACATGATACGGATGGCAACCAAGTGCAAGTCCCTTGTGGAAGAAATATCTCCAAAATAACTGCTACGTGTGTGATGGAAAACAGATTAGAAATGTTAGCCAGCCTGGTGATATTTGGGCCAGTGATGCGTTCACACACTCTTTTACTGAGCAATGGTTTTGTAGATTGCTCAGGCTTCCCGGAGCATCAATCAACTTAGCAAATTAGATTCGGTTTAAAAGAGCTGTCTGTTGGTTAGTCAACAAAACCTTTATCTATTCAAAGCCTAACAAGGGGAATGTATGTAGTTCAACTCAACAGTTCAAACTATCACATCGAAGTTGAATATTTTTTTACAACACAAATTATACTAGTATACTAAATCTAGGCCTACCAATATCCTTTACCTACTTCTGTTCTATAGTTTTTCTAAGCAAAGTAGCTGAACGTCAGTATACTCAATTGCCTCCATTTTAGCATACCCAAGCTCCAATATGTTCATGCTACAAGCCCAGAGGCTGCTTAGATGAGTGCGCCTGAACTTCATGACTGAAGGCACAGCAGCCCAGACATGTTTTTATGCAAATTAGTCACAACATGACTTCTTTCATATAATCCACTACGGCGATTGCTAAATACCATTATGATTGTGTTTAACTTATCTTTAAGATAAGGTATAGAGTTCAAAATGTATCTTCAGAAGAGTAATGATGAGCCCCCCCCCCCCCCCCCCCCTTTTACTAGCAATTTGAGAATGTAGAACTGGAGAATAAATGTTCAATGTAATATCTGACTGAGCTACTGGAAGACGCCAAGTGGAGGAATGTTGTGTTGTTTACACAGTCAATCCCAGTACGTCAGGGCAATGGTTAAAATAGAAGCACGGCAGTAAATACTCATTTACTGTAGGCTCATCCACTTACTGTAGGCACGCAAGGAAAGAGGACCCACGTGTATTTCGACCTCCCCTCAAGAGTCCTGTCCAGGGTGGGTACTTGTACATCAAACTGCCTCACGTTACGGAAACAGGAGATGCTGTCCTGTCCTATGGCCTGTTCTGGCTCGGACAAGGCTTGGGCTTAGCGTTTCCCAAACTTTGTCATTGGGCGACCCCAAGGGGTGCACTTTTTTTCTTTTTTTTTTGCCCTGGCACTACATAGCAGATTAAATTATCAAAGATTGATGATGAGTTGATTATTTGAATTGGCCGTGTAGTGCTAGGGCAAAAACCAAAATGTGCACTGCTTGAGGTCCCCAAGTACTTAGTTTGGAAAACACTGGTATAGTATATGTGTAAGAATTAAGGTGCACATCCTCTCCGGCCCAGGGGAAGTCTCATTGGATACATTTAAAAAAATGTAATAACTGACAACTTTCTGCTTTGTTTGTGTGTTTGGTAATGCTACTGTCAGTCAGGAAAAACATGCTGAGACGGATTATCACTACAGCGAGCGAGGTACTTGGAGTCAGACAGACAGGCTTGGGTTGGATCTTTAATCAAGGGTCACGGAATCCTTTTAGACCCAAGCCACCCCCTGTACCTGGAGAAGATCTCAATTGCATACTCCTTGTGTCCTCTCTGCTTGTCTCCTTATCAAAACCCATGTGAAAAGCAGAGGTCCCTCCCTTTTGATCTTCTAATGTTGATATCAGGCTGGTGTTCTTTCATCGGTATATACTGTATATAACTGTCGTGAGTTTGTTTGTTGTCTATGGTACATTTGCTTTTTCTTAACGCCATTTTAAACGTGTGCATAATACTGCGACACATTTTTCCACAGGGACAATGAGGTCCTTGTCAATGTCGGACCTTGTCAAACAATCTTTCATAGTGCCAAACTCTGTCCAACAACAACAAAAATGTATGGGGATGTATGACCAGAATAGCCAGTAAATATGAAAACACAGTTTAGTAAATCGTAGAAAATGAATCACAGATAACTGAATATTCATTATTAATCTGGATGCAGGAAGCACGATGTGCTTCAATTTAGTACAGCATATGCAACATGGATAACAAATCCTAATGAAAGGCTACTTCAATATTTAAAACAAGTCCTTAATCCAAATGTAGCTGGAACCCTTTCCAGTCCATCTGTCAGCCTGTGAGTCTCAGAGCCGGCATGGACCCCTGTAGATTCCAGGGGGAGTTTTGGATAAGAGTTTAGGGGTTTTGAGTTGTAAATTAGTCCATAATACGCTGGCCTATCGTTGAATGAGTGGGATCACAGTGAAAGTGAATGAAAGTGAAGGAGTGGGATCATAGTGAAAGTGAAGGAGTGGGATCATAGTGAAAGTGAATGAAAGTGAAGGAGTGGGATCATAGTGAGAGTGAAGGAGTGGGATCATAGTGAAAGTGAAGGAGTGGGATCATAGTGAAAGTGAAGGAGTGGGATCATAGTGAAAGTGAATGAAAGTGAAGGAGTGGGATCATAGTGAAAGTGAATGAAAGTGAAGGAGTGGGATCATAGTGGATGAGATCCGTCAACCCCAGAGATACACATATCATCCATCCAGTCTTCCAGCTGTACGGGGCCCGCTGGCCCCTGTCCTCACCTGGGAGGACCCTGGCATTGGAACAAGGAAAATAAAGCACATTTTGTTGAGATCAGATGAAGGATGACACGGTGTGTCACAGTAAACTGAATGAACAGACTATCGGTGGAGAAGGATACACTTTGATAAGATTTTGCTCAGTCCGTCTTATTTTTCAGTCGTAAAATAACACCGCTCAGCAAAACTATCGGAAACGTTTCATGTCAATCCCAGACGACACCAATAGGACATTCTTAGATCCTTTTCATATAGAGTATTAGACAGTATACTCAGTGGAGGCTGCTGAGGGGAGGACGGCTCATAATAATGGCTAGAAGGGAGTCAATGGAATGGTATCAAACAAATGGTTGGGGCTGATGCCATTCCAATGACTCCATTCCAGCCATTATTATGAGCCGTCCTCCCCTCAGCGGCCTCCACTGAGTATACTGTATAGTCAATATAATCATATGCACTTCTTCCAACCTCCACAAGCAAATGCCCTGAAACAGTACCAATTTCAGATTTTCTTCTAAAATGACTTCCCGTCTGAACATAGTTTTTTTTTCAAGTGACTGTGCACCATTTCAGATGTGTGTTGGCTGTACTATGCATACACACTATGCCTTTCAACTCATCCTAGAGTAATGAAATGACTGCACTTCATCTTACCGGTTTGAGACTGGAAGTGGAGAGGCAGGTGTTTTTAGTCACACCGCAGGCTTTAAAGCTTCTTCCTTTGGTGAGAGCGACAGAGTTCAGGTTGATCCCAGCATGTCACACACATTCAAACCCACTTCCATCGGGGGTTGCCTGATGAACCATGAAGCCCAATGTGACGCTGACCCTCAGCACAGCTAATCTCAGTGACTCAGAGTCCTGCTGGGGGAACCTAGACAATCTCAGTGGCCTTCCTGCCTCCCTGCCTTGCCATTGCCTGCATCCTTCAAAACTTCTCCATAAACATGAGGCTCTGGTCTGCTGGACACACACAGGAAGCCGCTGCCTCCCCCTTCCTCCCTCTCTCCTGCCTCTTCCACTGCCCTGTGTTCTCACTGCCCGGTAGATCCATCGATTTTCTAAAATAGTGTATAATGCAGGATGATGTCGCGCCCGCCCCCTCTGGGCCAGTGGGTCTGGCATGTCCAGAGGAGGACAGAAGGCCAGTCCAGGGTTGAATAATTCCCAGTGGCTGATGGGTTTGGAATGGATGAGACCTTGTCTCGGTCTCCATGGCGGCGGTAGTAATGATGACAGCAGTGGCTGCGATAATGGCAGCACACATGCGGACGGGAATCCATCCCGATAACAGTGAGATAACACTGATGGAGTCTTTCAATGTCATTAGTGTCCATCACGTAGAATTACAGGGCAAAACCTCAAAGCCATATCTGTAATTATCAGCATGGCAGCCTGGTGTGTGTTTCTCCTGAAACAAGACAGAGATTAGGCCCATCGAGCTGGTCAGGGAATCTAATGTCATCTACTCAGACCTGGAATGCTTCTACAGCTGGACATGCATGTGCCTCCTTTATCCCTGTGCCTTTTATTTTCATTACAGCAATTCTCTACATTCATGTGGACGTGCTGATACAAACCAACACAGACAATGCAGGGATAAAACCCATCCATGTCTCTCCAACTTTGTCCTAATCTTTAATAGAAAACTCAAACGTGGGATTAAATAATCTGCGCGTTGAAATGTTTCAGAAGCTATTGGATGTATTTTATCTCTCGCTACCTTTATAAAGATAATTGTTTGTTTTTTCACCTTTCTTTATACATATATGTCAATTAAGAACAAATTCTAATTTACAATGATGACCTGTCAGGGAGTGAGCACAGCACACATAACATACTAATAGATTAAACAATAACATACAAACAATAGTCAAAAATACACAATGCACAGTCAGTAAAACAGGCGGTAAGACATTTAGTAATAGGCAGTATTTAAGAGGCAGGGGAAACAAATGCAGTTATCTTTTCAAATCTCAGACAGTTTGTTTTTAAAAGCAGCAATGGACACAAAATAGCTTATTTTCGGTGTTTTTTTTTTTATGGATGGTCCGGTCTCTAGAAGCGGATAATTGAAAAGCATTTTCACCAAAGATACTGCATGTCTTGGAGATTGCCAGGTTTATGTACAGTAATTGCTGGATCTCAGGTTGCTGATGGTGGTGGGGAGTCTTCGTAGTGAGCTGAGATAAAGAGGGGTCTTGCTGAGGAGGGATTTGTATATGAATGTGAGCCAGTGGGTTTGACGTTGTACATGTCAGTTAAGGGATGAATATACTATAAGTCACAGTGATGGGCTTGGAATGGAGCACTAGTGGCAAAGCATATGGCAGAGTGATGAAGCACATCTTGTTTGTTGAAGGCGGACTTTACCACAGAACGTAAAATATTAACACAAGTGAATTTTGGCAAGCATCAACATGTGTCGCTATTAGCTTTGACACATTAAGAAAAAACGTTAGGAACGAACTTCTTCAGAATTGGTGACCCGTCCATGGGACGGTTGAGCTAACGTAGGCTAATGCGATTAGCATGATGTTGCAAGTAACAGGACATAGACATACTCTATCTGATATTGCCAGAAAGCTTAAATTCTTGTTAATCTAACTGCACTGTCCAATTTACAGTAGCTATTACAGTGAAATAATGCCATGCTATTGTTTGATGATAGTGCACAGTTTTGAACTGTGATTATTAATAAACCAATTAGGCACATTTGGGCAGTCTTGATACAACATTTTGAACAGAAATGCAATGTTTCATTGGATCAGTCTAAAACGTTGCACATACACTACTGCCATCTAGTGGCCACAGTCTAAATTGCAAATGGACTGGAATAATACATTATGGCCTTTCTTATATTCTCCTACATTCGTTCACATTTCCACCAACTTCAAAGTGTTTCCTTTCAAATGGTATCAAGAATATGCATATCCTTGCTTCAGGGCCTGAGCTACAAGCAGTTAGATTTGGGTATGTCATTTTAGGCTAAATTATTTATTTTTCAAAGGGGTCGGATCCTTAACTAAAAAAACAATCTCTAACCAAATAAAATTTTAAAAAACATTTTTATTAAAATCACAGTGCAGTTATCACAAAACTACCACTAACAGGTCCCAACTATCATCATAACGGGGAAAATATTAAAACATACAGCACCTAACGCAACAACGCTGTGACGTTAGTAGGAGATATGCCACTTTCAAATGATTTACCACGGATACAAAGCCCTCTGCACGTCATCGTCATTTAACAGTTGGAAAAATGTCAGAGAGTGAGACAGGGAAGCAACAGCAGTTAAGTTCCATATGACAATATTTTGAGGAGTTAAATGAGGTGTCGGTGAAATGCAAACTTTGCGAGGTGGAATTGAGTAACTGTGGCAATGCAGGTGCAATGCTCAGCTATATGAAAGGGAGGCACAGTGAGACCCAAACCGTTGCTGGCAGCAGTGCAGGCCTCCAACAACAGACATTAGACAGGCTCTTCACACAAAAGAAGTGTGATGAGGGACAGAGTGATAAAATCACAATGCTGATTACAAACAAAAAAGACCAGCATAGGCTGGTGACAAGCCTTCGCTGTGTTTTTGCTGCTAACCAGCCTTCATACATGCAAAAACATAGATACTGAAACAAACAATTATTTAAAAAAAAAACTGCAATAAAGCAGGCTGGCAAATCTAATACTGATGGGCGTGGTTTTGCAGACCAGCTTGACCAGACAACGCTGGACCAGCATACACACAGAAACAAAAGGTTATTGAGGGGTTCTTTGTTAGGGGTGAGGGTGATGTGTAACCATTTTTTTACATACCAGGAAGGGTTCTTTAGTGCTGTGATGGTTGTGAAGAACCCTCCTGTTCTTTAACTCTGCACCACGTCATCCTTTTATGCCATGTTATGCTACAATGTTAAAAGGTTCCTGTAATTTGACAGTACACTACAGGCCACTAGTTGCAGTGAAAGTAAGGTAAACATCAAGTTACTGCATTTTGACAGCTGAATGAAGGTGTTATTGCTGTAAATGGACAGTATGCTGCTTAATTCTGGTTACTTGAGACTATACCTCATTTTTTGAGCTTACAACCTCTTGGCTGCTAATAACCTGAATTTCCTTCTACACCACCAGGTCTGTGGGCATGACAGAGATTGGCCACACATTTAACGGCAAAAATACATTTCTACACTTTGCTAAAAGTTGCCCAGAATCAAGTCAAGTGCTCAGGCACCCTTGATGTAAAACGTGCATACATTCTTAGGGGATTTAAACTTGAACTTGCCAAAGTTTACAGTAATGCAAACTTTGGCAAGTTACCAAAGTTTACAATAAGTTACCAAAGTTTACAGTAATGTACTGTTAAAGCAAAGTTTATTTGGAATTTACGGTAACATACTGTACCATTTTTACAGTAACTTACAGGTAAATGGCTGTCAGTAAGTTACCGTAAAAACAACATTACTTTTTTACAGTGTGGAAGTTGCTCTGAATTGTACATTACCTAATTGGCAACCAGCTGTCAGTAAGTTATTGTAAAATTCACAGTAACGTAATAGCCAGTGACTACTAGTAACTCACTGGCAAAACTGGCAACCTAACTGGCAACAAGATGTCAATAAGTTATTGTGAAATGCACAGTAAGGGCCTCCCGAGTGGCGAAGCGGTCTAAGGCACTGCAATGCCTAGCAGTGCTAGCAACATCACTACAGATCCAGGTTTGATACCGGCCGTGACCAGGAAACCCATGAGGCACCGCACAATTGTCTGGGTTATGGGAGGGTTTGGCTGGCTGGGATGTCCTTGTCCCAATGCGCTCTAGCAACTCCTGTGGCAGGTAGGGCACATGCACATTGACAGGTATACAGTTTTTCCTCCGACACATTGGTGCAACTAGCTTCCAGGTTAAGCGAACAGTGTGGCTTGGCGGGTTGTGTTTCGGAGGACAAGACTGTAACTACCAATTGGGGAGAAAAAGGGGTAAAATGTACCAAAACATTTTTTTTACATGCACAGTAACTCACTGTACCTTCACTTCACTTTTCTTATTACAAGAAAGCTTATAACAGTAGGTGAAAACTACTAAGAATTCTTTGTGGTGAGCACACACAAGGCTCACCAGGCCTCAACCTCTCAGTTGACAGCAAAGTGACCTTCCTGCCACACCCTCAGGTCAGTGAGCATGACAGAAATCAGCTTCAGTAAGTTACTGTGAATTTTACAATAACTACTTGCAGCAAGCTGACAGTAAGTTGAAAGTTGAATGAATTTCCCAATGACCAACTGCCAATAAAGGAAAAATCCACCCAAAACCACAAATTCCTATCATTTACAGTGTTAAATAACACTAATATGTGAGAACAATATTTTTGCTGAACAAATATTTTTTTAAATCCGTCATAATAAGGTTGGTAGCAATGTGAAAATCGTTGTAAAGGTCTGTTCAAGTTCAAGTCATGTTCAAGTTCAAGTCGACTACAAAACCCACAATGCAATGCTTTCTCTATGGGCTGGCTGGCTAGCTAGTTAGCAAATGTAGCTACACACGATAATACCAAAGCATGTGAAGGAGTTGTAAAATAGCCTAAACAAACAGCACTATCACCATGTTCAACCTGCAGATCGATGTGTCTCGCAGTTTGACATTCGCAACAGCAATGCAATGCACCATAGAATGAAGAGGCAGACAAATAGGAGATATGTGGTGGACCCTCTGTTAAATTACACATATTTTTTTGCGATAGGAAGATCTAAAAAATATGATCTATGGCTCATTCGAGAGTAGACAACCTCCCGTGTTATGACATTGGCCAGTACTGAAATCTGACATGTATGATAGACATTTTTGCAATCTAAAAGTCGTATTCATATTAACTTCCAGTTTAGTGAGAGCAACTTAATCACAATAATACGTCATATCAGACACATTTTGGCCTGCTTGAACAGCAATAGCTCAGATACACATGAAAACATGAAATGACCCCGGAAATCAATAAAACTTTGCTCATTAATACACAAAAACAATATAACACTCAAAATGGGTGAAGATTTCCTTTAAGATACTGGAAAATGCACAGCAGTCTCTTAATTAAGAGTGCAGCTCTTGACTGACACCCGATTTGACAAAGATTGTAAAACTCAATGTGGACAAATGAGATGCTCAACTTTCATCAACATAACGATTAAACAACTTAAACTGGTACAACACTTCCACTAACGGTTGGCACAAATGCAACATTTTAGACCATGCCATTTTAGACAAATCAAAGAGTTCTATGTGGCACCCAAAATAGTTCCCCCATAGAGACAAATGACAGAATGTCCATTGGTTGTATGCTTTTACAATCTTTATTATACCAACAGATCCAGTGACGTAGCAGAAAATGAAGGTTGCTCACACGAGAGGTTCATATCCCAAGTGAGGTTGACTCCCAACCAACCCAAATTTTGCTGGTTTGCAAAACCACACCCATCATTATAATATTTACCAGCATGCTCTATTGCAGTTTGATTTTTTTTAAATTGTTTGTTGCAATATCTATGTTTTTGCAAGTGCATTAATCAATCAATAAATTCATGTATCTTATGCTGCACAAAGATATATAACATACACTTTTATAAACTAATCCAATATGTTAGTTGGATTTATTGCATCTGTTATTGAAATGGTTGTTCCAGTTTAGAAGGTTTAGGTAGTCTCATTAATTTAACTTTCTAACCCCGGTAGTCATTCTGTATGCAGATTGTGGGAATCTACTCTGGCTGGAATCCAATAGGAATTGAACAACATTGTAAACCAGCATAATGTGAATTGATGCTGGTTTAGCTTTAGCTGATGCTGGTCACCAGTGTCCAAAACACAGCAAAGGTTGGTCACCAGAAATAAAAAACACAAAGAAGGCTGGTCACGACGAAAATACAACGAAGGCCGGTCTGCCAGCATAACCAGCTAGACCATGCTGGTCAGCTAGCAGAACCAGTTAGACCATGCTGGTCAGACCAGCTTGACCAGCATCCAACCAGCACTGACTAGCTTAGACCAGCATGGACCAGCTTGAAATGTATGCTGGTCTACGCTGTTTATTTTCAGCAGGGATGATTACAATTGATATGCAGCCATTGTTAATGGATGTCGGCTTCAATGCCCTGATGGCATATCTAGAACCAGACTACAGGATGCCAGGTCTAAAAACCGCGACGGCCCGGATGGAGAAATTGTACAATGATTCCTCTGCATGTACAAAGCACAAGCTCTCAAACACCACATACGTAGTTACAGATGATTGGACCTCTATGAACATGCTGTCATACATCACTGCATCGAGCCATAATATAGATGACAGGTGGGACATGAAGTCCCATGTAGAGACCACTGAGAACATGGAGGAATGGCACACAGCACAGAACCTAAAAACGGCATTAACTACCATTATTGCTGAGTGGGTGGAGGACAGCAGGAAGGTGAGCGTCATCTGGTAGCCTTGACCGCGTAGATGGAACTAAATAGCCCCCTTATTGGTCATGAGCAGGACAATATCCGCATTATGAATTGACATGGAATTGTACAACAAACAAAAAAATCTTATAGTTCTAGACAAAAATGGCTGTTTACAGTTAATACTGCATATTCCAACTTCCACGAGGCGTATTTCAAACTCATGTTTGTTTTGCATGAAGAGAGGACGGAGAGAAAAAAACAGAACGGTCTGGGTGAGTAGCTGTAAAGGCATCATTCCTCTTTGCACCCACACTTCAATCTAAAATACACTACATGACCAAAAGTATGTGGGCACCTGCTCGTCGAACATCTCATTCCAAAATCATGGGCATTAATATGGAGTTGGTCCACCCTTTGCGGCTACAACCGCCTTGACTCTTCTGGGAAGGCTTTCCACTAGATGTTGGAACATTGCTGCGGGGACATGCGATACAGCCACAAGAGCATTAGTGAGGTTGGACACTGATGATGGGCAATTAGGGCAGGCTCGAAGTCGGCGTTCCAATTCATCCAAAAGGTGTTCGATGGGGTTGAGGTCAGGCTCTGTGCAGGCCAGTCAAGTTCTTCCACACCGATCTCAACAAACCATGTTTGTATGGGCCTCGCTTTGTGCACGAGGGCATTGACATGCTGAAACAGGAAAGAGCCTTCCCCAAACTGTTGCCACAAAGTTGGAAGCACAGAATAGTTTAGAATGTCATTGTATGCTGTATCGTTAAGATTTACCTTCACTGGAACTAAGAGGCATAGCCCGAACCATGAAAGACAGCCCCAGATCATTATTCCTCCTCCACCAAGCTTTACAATTGGCACAATGCATTAGGGCAGGTACCGTTCTCCTGGCATCCACCAAACCCAGATTAGTCCATTGAACTGCCAGAAAACAGT
This sequence comes from Oncorhynchus mykiss, assembly GCF_057628025.1. NCBI lineage: Eukaryota > Metazoa > Chordata > Actinopteri > Salmoniformes > Salmonidae > Oncorhynchus > Oncorhynchus mykiss. Next base: position 57,356,910 of record NC_143024.1, on the reverse strand, counting down.
TTCCACTGCTCCAGAGTCCAACGGGAGCGAGCGTTACACCACTCCAGCCAACGCTTGGCATTGCACATGGTGATCTTAGGCTTGTGTGCAACTGCTCGGCCATGGAAACCCATTTCTTGGAGCTTCCAACGAACAGTTCTTGTGCTGACGTTGCTTCCAGAGACAGTTTGGAACTCGGTAGTGAGTGCTGCAAACGAGGACAGACAATTTTTACACACTACGCACTTCAGCACTTGGTGATCCCGTTCTGTGAGCTTGTGTAGCCTACCACTTCGCAGCTGAGTCATTGTTGCTCCTAGATGATCCTACTTCACAATAACAGCACTTACAGTTGACCAGGGAAGCTTTAGCAGGGCAGAAACTTGATGAACTGACTTGTTGGAAAGGTGGCATCCCATGACAGTGCCAACTTTGAAAGTCACTGAGCTCTTCAGTAAGGCCATTCTACTGCCAATGTTTTAATCTATGGAGACTGCATGGCTGTGTGCTCGATTTTCTATACCTGTCAGTAACGGTGGGGCTGAAAGAGTCGAATCCACTAATTTGAAGGGGTGTCCACATACTTTTGTATATATAATGTATCAACAAAGCTGTGTATATGGGGATATCCCATTACTAACACAGGGGAGGGAGAGAAAGCAGGAGAAATAGACTATTCTTCATGAGTTTAACATTCCAGGCATGCAGCTACCCAGAGATGACGGGGAGGCTGAAAGGTTTTTGGGTGCAGAATAAAAAGGACTTGGGAGGGTGATATAAATGTTGAGGTTGCTCTATGATTATTAGTCAAATGATGGTTCAGTAGCTTTAATAATATTTTTACAAATCAATTTTCATGGATATGAATGAAACAGACTGCAAGACAGACTATAAGTCATGCAAACCTCATTAGGCTTTCCTTTTGTAAATGTGTGTGTTCAGTAGTTATTGCATTTAACCATAATACAGATTACTTGATAATGGCTTATTAAATCCAAAGTTCACCGTGGTCCGGAAAATTAATTTCAACCGGAGCGCAGGCATTCCTGTAACATTTCGATTTGCCACCCCCCTAATTGCATGACAAACAGACACAGTTAGTACAGCAGATAAGCTCAAATAAAATCGTACCGCTGTGGTATAGACATGTGAAAATTGGCACACTTGTATAACTAAACAATTACTGATATAGTACCATTTGATCCAGGCATCATCGAAGACGGTAGCGCCACCTATAGGCTAAACCTGCAAATTAATATCGACATTATCTCATTATATTTTAGACTCCTGCTTTACGTATGTCAAATATTAACAGATGACTGTAATTACCAAAAATACCAGACATGTCTATTAACAGAGAGATTCCAATAGAATCTAAAAGAGATTCCAATATTATCCAAAAGAGATTCCAAAAGAATCCAAAAGAGATTCCAATAGAATCCAAAAGAGATTCCAAAAGAATCCAAACGAGATTCCAATAGAATCTTAATAGATAAATCCTCCAAAGCAGCAGGGAGTCAAGGGCCGGACTGAAGTTCATTAATTCGTCTCATGCAAAGATCAAACACATAACTAACGTGATAAGATGGGTTAAATAACAAAAGGCATGCTCATTTTGTACCAGATAATAACACATCCAAGATAGGTTATTTATAGTACTTAAAAGAGTAAAAGACAGATGCAACCAGGTTTTAAAAATCAGGTCATAGGGGCTAATGATGTAACAGACCATGGAGACAACAAATCCATGTGGAGCTCATTTGGGGAGAAATCAGGGTGGCTGAAATATTATTTTAAGAAACATCCTTCAGGGTACTAGAAGCCATAGAGTTGAGACCCTAGCATACCCATAATGCTAAGGATGTCCAGGTGTTTGGGTTCCTGGCCAGTTGATGATCCAGCCAGTTGTTGATCCAGCCAGTTGTCTGGTCCTGAGAATGATACACCCTGGTCCTGTTGACTTGTTGTGTGGGAGGTTCTTCTCTCAACTTCCAGCGTAATCACTTGGTTCAATTCATGACTGCATGGCTTCCTAGAAACACATGAACTGATTTTCCCTGTAGTGGATTTAAAATAGCCAGGGTCTCTCTGGACTGCGGCTTTCCAGAGGCAGGCCTGAGAGCTGCAGGTCCTTAGGGAGTCCCTTGGTACAGCACATCTGGCTCCATTAAGCCTGTGAGGCTGGCTCTCTGTGAACAGCACCCAACACACACATCGCCTCACACAAACTGCTTCACACACACACGCCACCTCACACACACTCCGGGTTGGGTTGCAGACGGGTGGTGTCAGATCGCCTCGCTCTGCAAACAAGCTCCGGAAGACATCATCATGCCAAAACACAGCTCATTAAATGCTATTAGCGAGTCATTTAAGCAAATTGAGTCCCCTCTCGACTCCTCTGGTTAGCAAACAGCTTTAGGGTCATAGCTAAAGATGGGGTGGAAAAGCAGGACAAATGAAGCTACTCTAGGTCACTCACCGTAACGCCGCAGAAATATCATGTTGTTAATGATCACAGACCAGTCTTTGACTCTAATGATATGCCAAGAGCAAACCAATGGGTTGTTTGAGGATATATCATATCCATGTGGCCAGAGTGAAAGCATGCCCTCAAATAACATCACAAACACCTACTGAGAGAGAAACACATCAAATAAAGTCATGAAACGTTTTGGTACTATCATGTGAGGGACAGGGACAGGCAAGTGTCCTCTGTAGAATGAAAACATATCGTTTATTGATTCTCAGTGTGCCACCATGTTATTTTCCTTTTGAGATTGTGGTTTAAATGTGATAAATGCACAAAATGCTTTTAATCCAATAGGCTACATCTTTATAGAACAGTAGTAAGACCTCAGTGAAAAGCTTTTAAGGCCAGTGCAGGGGGGGGGGGGATCATGAACTGTGAGCTGGGGGAAAAGTAATTGCACATCAAACTTTGACAAAATGCTGTTTTTGATACTAGAAAATTGGAAGCTGATGCCTTTTCCCTCATGCTGCCGGAACACATAGATAATCTGAGGATTCTGAATCTCTGATGATAAACACTACGGATTTCTGATGCATAGGGAGGTAGAAGCAGGGTAGGAGGCATCTTTCCCTAACACTCTAAGCTACCAGCCCAAAACCCTGACAAGACAATTTTCTACTAGTCAGAGGATGGTAGAAGCTTCTCAAAGATTAATCTTCTATTAGTAATGGGTCTTATGCAAGTGTTCTCAACCAGTCTGGCCCAAAGACGCATGTGGTTCTAAAATAGAATGTTCTGAACCAAAAAACTCCACACGTGTCGGACTGTGAACAAAAGTTTGTACATTTTGTTGAATTAAATAACTATCATCAATATGCCAATTCACTATAAGTTTGAGTGTCATGCAATATTCTGAAAGCGTTGTGGGAATATTGTAAGAAATACAAGACAACAATGTTGCAATAATAAACTTCTAGGCTAGTTATAAAATCAGGTCTGGCACATTCGTTTATGTCCATGTCGATCCACTTCCAACTTGATATCATTGCAAATGTTTTATCCACTTTCAGTGATTTACTGTCTTTTCTATTGGAAATGGAAGATGATCCAATCAAAAGTGAACTAAATGGCCGACAGGCCCTTCATAACCACTAAACCAACAGCAAAGGTTCAGTGACAGTCAGTTGTTTTCTTTCTTTCTGATAGACGGGATGAAATGATGACATTCACAGGCCTGTTTATAAAACCTGGTGTCTGGAGCCTGCCTCCAGACACTGCAATAAATCAGGATGACGTTGCCGAGTCCGACTAATGGCGACTAAACAGAAGATTAATACGACTCAAGGTTTTGATAAAGGTCAATTTGGTAAAAGTATGCATCCGTTTGAAGCAATTACCACCAGCGATCTGGCTGTACCTGCAGAATTAGGGTTGCCATGGATACCTGCTGAGCTGGAAATGGGAATGTTCCCCTGCATGACAACATATTGGATTGGTTCATTACACTCCTATTTACCACTGCTAAAGCCAAGCACGCAAAAACTTAAAGACACTGCCAGTCAGGTATAAAGACACTAGCTTTGCATTTAATTCATTAGATATACCAACATTGTAAATATATTTCAGCTTGTGCATGTCTGGGAGATTTAAGCATCATTCTTTCTTGACATGAAAGTTCATATTTTGTGGTTTATGCTTAAAGAAAAAGGGCAACAATTGTATTTTTTATTTTATTATTATTAATGTTGATTGACCTCCAAACTGGTACATAAGCTTGCATTTCCGTCCTCTAAAAATAAATTATAACCCTGGTGCAATGTGACGAGACGCCAATATCGAGCAGCCAATCTCAGTGCTGAGGCACCCTCTGGTTTGTTTTCCATTGTAAGGCTGCATTGATCTGATCATCTGTAGTAGCCCGGTACCTACCACTGTAATAGACAAATCAACACATCAAACCTCTAAAACAAGCCTAATCTAAGCCTTTTCTCCATATAGAGGGCGACAGGTAGCCTAGCGGTGAAGAGCATTGGGCCGAAATTACGCTGCTTCAAATCCCCGAGGCCGACTAGGTGAAAAAATCTGTCAATGTGCCAATGTGCAAGACACATAACCCGAATTGCTCCTGTAAGTCGCTCTGGATAAGAGCATCTGCTATAAATGACTGAAATGTACAAATGTAAATGGATAGACAATACAACTGACCTAACACGCCCATCAATCAAGTCAGAATCGGTCAATACCAACTGCAAGGGACTCTGTTTACATAATGTCAGTAACTATTAGGATAAAAGGTCTGCAAGTCTAATCATGTACACTAGTAAATTACAAATCATGAATGTCTGTGCCGAGGCATTTCTGGGGGTGTGCTGTTTACACGGGTGAGAGAGAAGGATTTCCATATGTCAATTAGACTTGCTTGATGAACGCTCCATGACAATCAACATGAATAATCTAGAGACCAATTACTTGTCTACAGGCCACAGGGCTGCAGAGAAAAACAGTTCCCCCCACAGGCACTGGAACATGAGATGTGCCGGCATAAACGACACGTCCTACAGGAACCTCAGATACCGATTAATAAAGAGAAGGAAACGAACTAGCCGACTTACTATACCCTTGTTTTTTCTCTGTATTCATCCCAGGGGTCAAGTGGAGTAGCATTGTGAGAAATAGTCAAATGATCAAGTGTTGACCATCTGCTACTGGACATTGTACAAATGGGCAAACTGTACAAATGCTGTAGTTCATGGCACAAAATAAGTGTACCCGCAATATCATCGTATCCAAGGACGAGTTCAAATAAAGCGTTTATACATTTCTCGTTCAGCTAACATGCCAAATGAACATTTGTATTTGTAAGGTACGAAATCCATCAAAGCTTTATTCCGATGTTTGTGTTTTATCCTCTCTTGGTAAGTTAATGGTGGTGTTTCTCAAGTTGTTCATATTCCATCCAGTGCAGTATGTCTAAGGTACTGTGCGGCTTTCATTAAGACGACTCACCGACACAATATACCGATATATTACTGGAGGTTTACGACAGTCAGATTGATAAGATATGGCTGGAACCTCATCTTTTCGGGAGACATCTCTCTGTGTGGTGACACACTCCCCTGAGTGAACAGAGTTTTAATTAAACCCCAAGCACTAGAACGGAGGATAAAGTCTTCACGACTTTAATGCCTTGTCAGTCGCTGCCGTGGAGGTGAAGAGAAAGCAGGGAAGTTATTTACACCAAGGGGAGAGTTCATCTGCTTTGATGATCTTAGATCTCTAATCACATAGAGAAAGATTGTAAATATCATTGCAGAGTAACCCACCCTACCAATACACTGAGATGCCAGGTAAGGGCAAAAAGTTCCTTCGCAAATATGAGTACATCTAGCGAGAAACAGGTAGCTCAGAACATGCGTTTACGTCATACTTATTTTCCACCATCATTTGCAAATAAATTCATTACAAATCCTACAATGTGATTTTCTGGATTTTTTCTTCTCATTTTGTCTGTCATAGAGTGTACCTATGATGAAAATTACAGGCCTCTCTCATCTTTTTAAGTGGGAGAACTTGCACAATTGGTGGCTGACTAAATACTTTTTTGCCCCACTGTAGCAGTGCAATGAATTACTTTATTTACTGACTGTGGGCTAATACGGTGGCGTGTGAAGTGTATTAGCACAGTATGGTATGTGGAAAAGGCTTATTCTGAGTACTACTCGTATCAGATAGGGAAGCTGAGCATGACAGACTACTCTGTCTGCAACAGTCTTACCAACAGCCTCCTTTAGCCCCTTATTTCAGGATTCATGTGCACTCAGGAGTGTAAGACTGGTGGTCTAAAAATGATATGAACTGCTTTGGAAATACCAAAGTAGAAAAAGGGGGACTTCAAACAGAATATATTTCAAGCTTTGATGTGTAGTTAGTGCCTTTATGGGCCCCCCAAAAAAAGCAAGAGTTTGCAGAGAGCTTAGTCAAAAAGGTAATAGAAGTCTTGCTTCTCAATACTCCAAAGTAGCCATACATTGTTCTTTGACTATGAAATCACTTATTTATTTATTTTTACAACAGTTGATTGGTCAGTTGGAACATCTCTGATTCGTGAATAGACGGAGGTCTGTGTGCATATTTCTTGGTTCATTGACATCTTCCATACACCCTGCAGGCCTCGGGCAAAACCTCCACTAAAATGATTAAGATCAAAGGCACGACGACAACAACAACAAAAATGACTCACTGACTCAGTCGTCGACCGCGCAGCGGGCTTCATGCAAGCGACACGACGTTCGTACAGGTCGGTCCAGTCGAACGCATGAAGGTGGCGCTCCTCTTCGGTCATGGAGAACCGGTCTGCTTTGCGTTCGACTGATCCACATGGCTGGTCATGTTCGCTTTGTGTTCAGCGGAAGGAGCCCACATCTCCCCAACATGCTCCACATCGTGGGCAGTCAGCGCAGACAGTCGAACCGTATTGACAGGTTTCGGCAGGGAAGTATCTCTGTTGGTCTCTTCTCATCATGTCATTTCCGGTCACGACTTGCAGACTTGTTTTTGAGTTGCTGTGCGTTTTGTTGCCAACCTGTTTTGCTACCTGACAAATTTACGGTTTTTACTTTTACTGTTTCAACTTTTTCACTCCGGACGCTTTATCTGGACACGATTCGTCAGGACCTCCAACAGCCGAAGCTAAGTAGTAACATTAACATGATGCCTTCTAATTGTAGTCGCTGTACTCGCCTTACGGCGAGGATAGCTGTGCTACAAGCCCAGCTTCAGACGCAATCGCTAGGCAAGGGTAATTTCAGTGTAGGAAAGGATGAAACAGCGTCTGTGCCACCAGTAAGTACAGATAGTAGTATAAATCCCCTGGCACAGTCCCCGCAGCCGGACAACTTTCTCACGGTTTCTGGAAGGAAATGCTGTAGGAACGCTCAACCGGTGTCGCTCATTCAGCCGACAGAAACTTTCAACCGGTTTTCCCCATTAAGCAGCGGGTCGGAGTCAGAGGCCGAGTCTTCTCTGGTCTCTACTCCTCCCGTTACGGGGTCTGAGACGCCGAAGCTTCCCACCATTAGCTCTGACAAATTGAAAACTCTAGTCATTGGCGACTCCATTACCCGCAGTGTTAGACTTGAGAATCATCCAGCGATCATACACTGTTTACCGGGGGGCAGGGCTACCGACGTTAAGGCTAATCTGAAGATGGTGCTGGCTAAAGCTAAAACTGGCGAGTGTAGAGAGTATAGAGATATTGTTATCCACGTCGGCACCAACGATGTTAGGATGAAACAGTCAGAGATCACCAAGCGCAACATAGCTTCTGCGTGTAAATCAGCTAGAAAGATGTGTCGGCATCGAGTAATTGTCTCTGGCCCCCTCCCAGTTAGGGGGAGTGATGAGCTCTACAGCAGAGTCTCACAACTCAATCGCTGGTTGAAAACTGTTTTCTGCCCCTCCCAAAAGATAGAATTTGTAGATAATTGGCCCTCTTTCTGGGACTCGCCCACAAACAGGACCAAGCCTGACCTGCTGAGGAGTGACGGACTCCATCCTAGCTGGAGGGGTGCTCTCATTTTATCTACCAACATAGACAGGGCTCTAACTCCTCTAGCTCCACAATGAAATAGGGTGCAGGCCAGGCAGCAGGCTGTTAGCCAGCCTGCCAGCATAGTGGAGTCTGCCACTAGCACAGTCAGTGTAGTCAGCTCAGCTATCACCATTGAGACCGTGTCTGTGCCTCGACCTAGGTTGGGCAAAACTAAACATGGCGGTGTTCGCCTTAGCAATCTCACTAGGATAAAGACCACCTCCATTCCTGTCATTATTGAAAGAGATCATGATACCTCACATCTCAAAATAGGGCTACTTAATGTTAGATCCCTTACTTCAAAGGCAATTATAGTCAATGAACTAATCACTGATCATAATCTTGATGTGATTGGCCTGACTGAAACATGGCTTAAGCCTGATGAATTTACTGTGTTAAATGAGGCCTCACCTCCTGGCTACACTAGTGACCATATCCCCCATGCATCCCGCAAAGGCGGAGGTGTTGCTAACATTTACGATAGCAAATTTCAATTTACAAAAAAAAAAAAAAAAAAAAAAATGACGTTTTCGTCTTTTGAGCTTCTAGTCATGAAATCTATGCAGCCTACTCAATCACTTTTTATAGCTACTGTTTACAGGCCTCCTGGGCCATATACAGCGTTCCTCACTGAGTTCCCTGAATTCCTATCGGACCTTGTAGTCATAGCGGATAATATTCTAATCTTTGGTGACTTTAATATTCACATGGAAAAGTCCACAGACCCACTCCAAAAGGCTTTCGGAGCCATCATCGACTCAGTGGGTTTTGTCCAACATGTCTCTGGACCCACTCACTGTCACAGTCATACGCTGGACCTAGTTTTGTCCCATGGAATAAATGTTGTGGATCTTAATGTTTTTCCTCATAATCCTGGACTATCGGACCACCATTTTATTACGTTTGCAATTGCAACAAATAATCTGCTCAGACCCCAACCAAGGATCATCAAAAGTCGTGCTATAAATTCACAGACAACACAAAGATTCCTTGATGTCCTTCCAGACTCCTTCTGCCTACCCAAGGACGCCAGAGGACAAAAATCAGTTAACCACCTAACTGAGGAACTCAACTTAACCTTGCGCAATACCCTAGATGCAGTTGCACCCCTAAAAACTAAAAACATTTCTCATAAGAAACTAGCTCCCTGGTACACAGAAAATACCCGAGCTCTGAAGCAAGCTTCCAGAAAATTGGAACGGAAATGGCGCCACACCAAACTGGAAGTCTTCCGACTAGCTTGGAAAGACAGTACTGTGCAGTACCGAAGAGCCCTTACTGCTGCTCGATCATCCTATTTTTCTAACTTAATTGAGGAAAATAAGAACAATCCGAAATTCCTTTTTGATACTGTCGCAAAGCTAACTAAAAAGCAGCATTCCCCAAGAGAGGATGACTTTCACTTTAGCAGTGATAAATTCATGAACTTCTTTGAGGAAAAGATTATGATTATTAGAAAGCAAATTACGGACTCTTCCTTAAATCTGCGTATTCCTTCAAAGCTCAGTTGTCCTGAGTCTGCACAACTCTGCCAGGACCTAGGATCAAGAGAGACACTCAAGTGTTTTAGTACTATATCTCTTGACACAATGATGAAAATAATCATGGCCTCTAAACCTTCAAGCTGCATACTGGACCCTATTCCAACTAAACTACTGAAAGAGCTGCTTCCTGTGCTTGGCCCTACTATGTTGAACATAATAAACGGCTCTCTATCCACCGGATGTGTACCAAACTCACTAAAAGTGGCAGTAATAAAGCCTCTCTTGAAAAAGCCAAACCTTGACCCAGAAAATATAAAAAACTATCGGCCTATATCGAATCTTCCATTCCTCTCAAAAATTTTAGAAAAGGCTGTTGCGCAACAACTCACTGCCTTCCTGAAGACAAACAATGTATACGAAATGCTTCAGTCTGGTTTTAGACCCCATCATAGCACTGAGACGGCACTTGTGAAGGTGGTAAATGACATTTTAATGGCATCGGACCGAGGCTCTGCATCTGTCCTCGTGCTCCTAGACCTTAGTGCTGCTTTTGATACCATCGATCACCACATTCTTTTGGAGAGATTGGAAACCCAAATTGGTCTACACGGACAAGTTCTGGCCTGGTTTAGATCTTATCTGTCGGAAAGATATCAGTTTGTCTCTGTGAATGGTCTGTCCTCTGACAAATCAACTGTAAATTTCGGTGTTCCTCAAGGTTCCGTTTTAGGACCACTATTGTTTTCACTATATATTTTACCTCTTGGGGATGTTATTCGAAAACATAATGTTAACTTTCACTGCTATGCAGATGACACACAGCTGTACATTTCAATTAAACATGGTGAAGCCCCAAAATTGCCCTTGCTAGAAGAATGTGTTTCAGACATAAGGAAGTGGATGGCTGCAAACTTTCTACTTTTAAACTCGGACAAAACAGAGATGCTTGTTCTAGGTCCCAAGAAACAAAGAGATCTTCTGTTGAATCTGACAATTAATCTTAATGGTTGTACAGTCGTCTCAAATAAAACTGTGAAGGACCTCGGCGTTACTCTGGACCCTGATCTCTCTTTTGAAGAACATATCAAGACCATTTCAAGGACAGCTTTTTTTCATCTACGTAACATTGCAAAAATCAGGAACTTTCTGTCCAAAAATGATGCAGAAAAATTAATCCATGCTTTTGTCACTTCCAGGTTAGACTACTGCAATGCTCTACTTTCCGGCTACCCGGATAAAGCACTAAATAAACTTCAGTTAGTGCTAAATACGGCTGCTAGAATCCTGACTAGAACCAAAAAATTTGATCATATTACTCCAGTGCTAGCCTCTCTACACTGGCTTCCTGTCAAAGCAAGGGCTGATTTCAAGGTTTTACTGCTAACCTACAAAGCATTACATGGGCTTGCTCCTATCTATCTCTCTGATTTGGTCCTGCCGTACATACCTACACGTACGCTACGGTCACAAGACGCAGGCCTCCTAATTGTCCCTAGAATTTTTAAGCAAACAGCTGGAGGCAGGGCTTTCTCCTATAGAGCTCCATTTTTATGGAACGGTCTGCCTACCCATGTCAGAGACGCAAACTCGGTCTCAACCTTTAAGTCTTTACTGAAGACTCATCTCTTCAGTGGGTCATATGATTGAGTGTAGTCTGGCCCAGGAGTGGGAGGGTGAACGGAAAGGCTCTGGAGCAACGAACCACCCTTGCTGTCTCTGCCTGGCCGGTTCCCCTCTTTCCACTGGGATTCTCTGCCTCTAACCCTATTACAGGGGCTGAGTCACTGGCTTTACTGGGGCTCTCTCATGCCGTCCCTGGAGGAGGTGCGTCACCTGAGTGGGTTGAGTCACTGATGTGGTCATCCTGTCTGGGTTGGCGCCCCCCCCCCCCCCCCTTAAGTTGTGCCGTGGCGGAGGTCTTTGTGGGCTATACTCAGCCTTGTCTCAGGATGGTAAGTTGGTGGTTGAAGATATCCCTCTAGTGGTGTGGGGGCTGTGCTTTGGCAAAGTGGGTGGGGTTATATCCTTCCTGTTTGGCCCTGTCCGGGGGTGTCCTCGGAGTGGGCCACAGTGTCTCCTGACCCCTCCTGTCTCAGCCTCCAGTATTTATGCTGCAGTAGTTTATGTGTCGGGGGGCTAGGGTCAGTTTGTTATATCTGGAGTACTTCTCCTGTCCTATTCGGTGTCCTGTGTGAATCTAAGTGTGCGTTCTCTAATTCTCTCCTTCTCTCTTTCTCTCTCTCGGAGGACCTGAGCCCTAGGACCATGCCCCAGGACTACCTGACATGATGACTCCTTGCTGTCCCCAGTCCACCTGGCTGTGCTGCTGCTCCAGTTTCAACTGTTCTGCCTTATTATTATTCGACCATGCTGATCATTTATGAACATTTGAACATCTTGGCCATGTTCTGTTATAATCTCCACCCGGCACAGCCAGAAGAGGACTGGCTATCCCACATATGCTCTCTCTAATTCTTTCTTTCTTTCTCTCTCTCGGAGGACCTGAGCCCTAGGACCATGCCCCAGGAATACCTGACATGATGACTCCTTGCTGTCCCCAGTCCACCTGACTGTGCTGCTGCTCCAGTTTCAACTATTCTGCCTTATTATTATTCGACCATGCTGGTCATTTATGAACATTTGAACATCTTGACCATGTTTTGTTATAATCTCCACCCGGCACAGCCAGAAGAGGACTGGCCACCCCACATAGCCTGGTTCCTCTCTAGGTTTCTTCCTAGGTTTTGGCCTTTCTAGGGAGTTTTTCCTAGCCACCGTGCTTCTTCACCTGCATTGCTTGCTGTTTGGGGTTTTAGGCTGGGTTTCTGTACAGCACTTTGAGATATCAGCTGATGTACGAAGGGCTATATAAAATAAATTTGATTGATTGATCAAGTTTGGTGATATGATGGAACTAGAAGTAGTAAGTGAAAGCACCGATGCGGTGGTAGAAGAAGTAGCAGAGTGACCCGGAGAGAGCCAAAAAGGCAAAGCCCGATGCTGGAGGAACCGCGGCTGACTGCATGTAGTAGAACATGGAGAGACGTTCTGCTGGAAAACCGCTGCAAATCTTCTGGCATATTCAGCTCCTCGGGGTGAGTATGGATAGGACAGGACTCTGGGGAAACTTTCATACCATCCACCCAAATGTGTTGTTAACATTTGATACCTCATAGCCAAGTAACAAGACTGAAGTGGATTTAATGACCTTTTATACACAGCAGCCAGTTTATTCAGTACACCCCCCAATTTACAAAAATGGTTCGCTCCGACAGACAGCAGACAGTCATTGGGGCATTAAGTTACTGTTCCGTTGCATGTTAGATTGGACAAAACAAGTGACCGAAGCGACTTTGAGCGTGGTATGATCGTCGATGGCAGTTCCAGTATCTCAGAAATGGCCGGCCTCCTGGGCTTTTCATGCACAACACTTGTCTAAGGTTTACTGAGAATGGTGGGACAGCCCTGGTAGGCTTGTGGGTGAAAACAGCTCTTTAATGAGAGGTCGGAGGAGAATGTCAAGAATCATGCAAGCTAACAGGCGGGCCACAAACAGGCAAATAATGGTGCAGTACAACAGTTGTGTGCAGAACGACATCTCGGAATGCACAACTTGTCATTCCTTGTCACGGGTGGGCTATTGCAGCAGACAACCACGCCGGGTTCCACTCCTATCAGCTAAAAACTTAAGAAGCGGGTCCAATGGGCACGCGATCTCCAACACTGGATAATTGAGACGTGGAAAAACATTGTCTGGTCCGACGAATCCCAGTTCCTGTTGCGCCATGCTGATGGCAGAGTCAGGATTTGGCGTAAGCAACATGAGTCCATGGCCAGTCCTGCCTAGTGTCAACGGTACAGGCTGGTGGTGTAATGGTGTAATGGAATGTTTTCTTGGCACCTGTTAGGTCCCTTTGAGCAATGTTTCCGTGCCCGAAGAATTCAGGCTGTTATGGAGGCAAAGGTGGGTCCGACCCAGTACTAGATGGGTGTACCTAATAAACGGGCCACTAAGTGTGTATCTCTGGCATCGGAGAGACACAGCCACTCCACTGTTTCAAAATTACCATCGGCGGATTACACACAGGGAAAGAAACCACAAGTAGGAAAGTCAACCACATTACCCTTTCCATCAACAAACCTTTTATCATCAACGAAGCTCCTCACAACAGGAAAAATGCAATCAAATATCTAGATCATAAATGAAAAACAAAGTAGAATAGAAAAATGTCCATATAAAAAGCTTTCTCTTTTGGTTGAATGAGTGCAGGAAGCTGTTCTAATGGTCTTTGTTCCCTCTGGTTCAGATAGCAGGCATGGTAAGGGCTTATTGATCAGCAAAATGGGACATGCTTTAGCAACATTAGAACAGATTTGCGTGAAAGCATCCAAAAACATAGTATTTGTTTGAAAGCACTGTTGAGCAACCTTGAGAAAATATGTTTTAGGCCTACAGTTTTTGTGGTTCGTGTTCCATTTGAGCATTACTCAGTAAAATATCTTCAATGAAAAATACTCAAGCTAAATATTGACTACAAACGTCCTTGTAGATAGATTGTTCAACATTATGGTTATATCAAAAATAGATATTTTCGAGTGTTTGCCATCCTTCCACTCATGGCCAGACAATGATTTGCTGTTAAACAGAGAAGTGGGCTCTGGCTTCCTCCCAAACAACCCCCAACCCAGTGAGACATCTCACTATAGGGAGCGTGATGTCCTGCCGACACTGATCAGAGTGCAGCCAAAACACAGCATGTCCTCTCTGCCTGCCATCTCTACAAGATTAACACCCTCTTAGCCAGCCTTCCAGTACCCAGGTAATACTCTCAGGCTAGATATTGTACTGTATTGCCTGACAAAGGATTACAATCATCTCCCTCGGCGATGCTCCAACTTCATCCAATAATACATCTAAGAAACTCTCCGAAAACAGGATGATGCTTGGAACCTCATCAATTCTTCACTCTGAAGGTCACTACAATTTGCATGGTTGACATAAAGTTCATATGTTAAATCATTTAGGAGTTAAAGGGCCGGAAACTATTGCAATTAACCAAACATACCTCAAGCTGGGTCAAAAGATTTGTGGTACAGTGTTTGGAGAAAAACGTCCAAGCTCCCGGGAAAAACATGTCCTGTAGAATCTTAAATCATAGATTCCTATAAAAAAAATAAACTGTTCAATATATCATCTCCCCCATAACCTCTGTCATATCCCCTTTTGTAATGCATGAGTCTGTGAGAGGACAGCAACATGCCGCCTGTAGAACCTAGGCTCTTAAACCTGCTCAAATAAAATTGATCTGGCATTGGCCTAGCTAGCTTCCAATTAACTCCAATGCCTTTCATTTCTCTCTCCTGCGGCTCCAAGTCCCAGCTCTACCTCTCAACGTAGTATTTCTATGGCTGCTGTGGGTACAGGGTCATGGAAATGTCCAGGAGAGGCAACAATTTAATAGAAGTTGTGCTCAAGCTTGGATAGCCCCTATACTGCGCTGGATCATATTATCTGTGGGAAGAAGATTGATGTCTGAGTATCTGTTGCAGACATCATAGTCCATCTTTATATTGCCGTAAATTGCTGTAAACTTGGGCACAGAGAACTTTATACATCCAGAATATCTAGACTCTGTTAGACACTGACCATTGTTCTGTTTAGGCAAGTTACTAAACACAAATACTTTCTAAGAGAGTTGTAAATGTTCCCCATTCTCTCCTCAGTACCTCTCCATTACTAGATTTGGCTAAATTGTGCAGTTTAGATTAACAAATACTTGGGGGCGGGGGGAAGCGGCCAACTTGACGCTGTCTCCCATTTGTTAGAACAAACTGCATTAGTCTGAACCAGCAGCCAGCAGGACACGTGATGTATGTACAAGTGAGCAGTTCATTAGCAGCCCTATGAGAAATGACAGTGCAAAACTGTCCCATAGCGAATTAAAGACATTCTAATTGCTGGACCGGCTCACCACTTTCATTCTTTGAGGCCTTTTTTACCATCACAGGAATAGACTCTGGAACGTATTCACTCAAGTGAGTTCTAAATGTATCATTCCGCATCGCAGACAATTGGAACAAAAATAAAACGCACATAATGTGAAAAGAAACGGAAGAAGACACCTCTGGCCAGATATCATTTGACTTTCCAGAGAGGAAGTGTGGCCCATGAAATAAAGAAGAGTGTGAATAAATGGAAATGATAATACACACGGTCCAACAGGGGCAAGGACATTTAATTAAAACATATCATATCTGCCTCAAGCAGAAGAGACATGGACAGGTTTACCTGATGCCTTTCTATAAGACCTGCAGTGATTCGTGTGACATTCCCTGATTAAATTGTGCTGTGACGTTTGACACATAAATATATAGAATAAATTGTGATTGTTTGCTGTAATCCCTTTCTCCTGTTTGTTTAGAATTGGGCTCACAATTAAATCACAGGCCAAACTGCATGTTCATTAGAGACTGATAATGATTTTGTAATCCGACTCAATTTGCTAAAGTTCCCTTATAATAATCAAAATTACCCCAAGCAGGCTGAGCAGAAATATCACGATTTCCTACTCCTTATCCTCCCAGATATGCCTAAAAACCATGTACTTTGTATAATTAGCTTCCATAAATGATGAATCCCAACTAATTAATATTTCCATGTCTGGCTAGGGTAACAAAATTATGAGCTGAGTTTTTTTCTCACACTGAAATTCTCTTCTGCGTTTAACTGATTGCAGACAAATGTAAATAATAGGCTGTGTAATAAGTCTAGAAGTTTAACGCTTCCTAAGGGCTTATTTAGTGTTCAACATGATGATTAAACTCAACCCTCTCAGAAACTATTGTAAAAGGTTGCATCAGTACTCTATGCAAATAATTGTCCTTCCACCAATCAAGAATGCGCACACTAAAAAAGGGGTGTTAACTTACTATCTTGACCATATATGAAGATAAAGGCTCATTACTTTGAGGGTTAGTGTGTAAACAGTAAACACAGGTCTATATTTGGTCATTCAAAAAAAGTATTTGAGAGACATTTTGAACAATGAAGCGAATTCTAGCAACATTGGCCTCTGGCATGTAATGAATTGTCCCTTCTTACCTTATCAGCCAAGGCACCAATAAACACAGTCCTTGGAGCTCCAACTCTGAACAAAATGACTTTGAGGGCTTTCAGCCACCTGGAATTGTGCCATTATTTATGAAATATCAGGAAAAAAATACCCAACCTCTTGGGCTGATAGCAGTCTAATTTATGCAGTCTAATGCAAGTGGTCTTAAGGGCTCAACCAGGAGAGAACAAACATTTCCAGGAGCTCATTGTATTTGGAAAGATGCCTAAAACTAAAATAAACAACCTACATCCTAGAGTTAATGTAGTGCCATGTCCAGACTGGGCTCTAATCATAAGCATGAGCATTGAACTTCAAGTGACCCGTTATCACTAAATAGAGACCACAACACAATTTACATGGGAGTATATAATACGTTGACATAACAGAACAGTATATTTGTGGCATCATCACCTCTCTCACAGGAAATGTGCACGAATACCAGTCTTGTGTAAGATACAGTATTCAGATGCATGTGTATACTTCTTATCTGATTCAGAGCAAACAGAAAACACTACATAATACATATAATGCAAACAACAAACAACTGCTGGGCCTACAAGCAGCCGCCCAGCTGGGAGACTATCCTCAGAAGTCGTTATGACACAATTCCACTTGTGTCTTCATTCATTCGACAACCAAACGAAGACGCATTCGAATCAACGCAACATGAATAAAGAATAAAACGGGCTTCCTGAGATTGTAGAACAGAGATTCCTTCAGTATGTCTGGTTTACTTTCAGTTCATTCCTGAATTCACTGTTTCCTCTTGTACCACTCTCTCCCTCCCGATTCACTCTGAATTCATATGGGCCCTGTTTTCACACTAATTGTGTGTGTGTGTTTTTGCAAGAAAAAATGATGGTTGCTCTCAGGAGAAACATCATGAATGAAGAAAATAACTTGTAATAAATGAAACGAACATGTCCGATGGGAGCTGAGGGATGCCTCTCAACCTTAAAAGTAAATTGACAGTCTTACTAAGTGAGCAGTTGCAGCGGGATGTGATGTTCAAATAGAAGATTTGGGAAACTGTGACATTTCCACAAAATCAACAAATGAAGTGCTCGGCTGCCAAGTGTTCTATTAAAAGCTTGTCAGTAGTTCAACATGCTTGCTGATTCCACTAACATATCAGGGCACATAGTGTGGTTTGAAGTCGCATAAAACATGACAAAAAAATCTAATTGGGACACTTCATTTCGCTAATACCAAACATCTCGGGAAGGCTTATGGGAAGCCTATGCTAGCGTCCTTTAGTTAAATGGAATGGCAACCAAAAGGTCAAATAGTGACATTTGTACTGAACATCTCCTACTCACTGGAAATAGCCAATGGAGAAAACCATTTTAAAAGGGCTGCGTACGAGACGGAACAAGATTTGCGTGTTCAAAGTTGACATTTCGCCCCCATTGTAGGTTATCTTTCAAGCTTCCTTAGAATACATTAAAACATGACAAAAAAACTCCTCTGTTGACAAACATTCCAATAATTTGCATCTATACAAAACCCATGAATTCATTTATGCATTGCTTTGCCACAGTCCAGTGAATAGTCACCTTTCATTGGCTTAACTGAGACAGAAACACACCTCAACAACTGTTTGAAGCAATCAGTATGCCACAAAGTATTTGGGGTCTTATTCTGACAACTAGCTAAAAAAAAAAGACCCAGGTTTAAATACTACTTGAAATCTTTTAAATACTTAGCCTCCCCGAGTCTGCCTGGAGTGTCATAACTCAGGCGATTATTCTATTGGTTCTATTAAGCCAGGCAAGCTCAATCAACCACAGATAAGTATTTGAAATAGTATTTAAACCCATGTCCTCCTGAGACATGTGCCGCCAGATTGTCAATTCCGAATGTCCACTCGACTCTCTGACCACTGCAGCTGACTGACATGCTTGTAAGCTGAGCATACTCAAAACCCCACTCTCGTTTTCATCTCATTCCAATGTCAACAATCCAATGTCTTGAATGCTTTCTACACTAAAGAACTGCTTCAATCGCTCTCCTTTGCCTTCTTATCGACAGTCCCAAGGTCTCCCGCAGCTTTTTTTTTTTAAAACAGCACTTGTAAACTTACCTGCTCCGACCTCCCCTGGGTGCAGTCTGTTAGTGGCCCATTTAAAACAAATTAATTATTCAAAGGTATTATTTTCGACATTGAATCTATTCCCTGCATCGGCGATTGCTGATAATGGATCCCAGAGGATCCCTTGTTTAGTACACACCTTGACCTTCATAACAGCACCACAGACAAAAATGCTACACACTAAAAATCAATGTTTCAGCAGCAGGCCCCGGCAGTGTTTAAGCAAAGTACGCCACTAAGTGAATGTTCTGTCCGTAGCAGAGTGGCGGCTCTCGGTGTAGATGGCGTCATTCCAGTTGAAGAGATTTGACGTAGACTCTGGGGTGACCACCGTTCCAGATTGACACAAGCAGGCCCGTCAGCTGCAGGCTTCAGTATCAAACAGTGATACTTCTTCTGATGGTAAAAAAACAAAAACATTTACAGTAAATAGCCTACCCGTGACCATGGACAAGAACCAATTGTCTTCGACTCAATGATGCTTGCATAACAACCTTACTTAAGACATAAGACATAAGACCTCAACCTAATACTACTCAACTTGCGTCAGTCGTCTTGGCTAACCGTGAACTTGAACAAAATTCTATTTTGTGCTAACAAAACTGCCTATTGTAAGTGCATTGCCACTGATAGCTACTGGCTAAGAAGACAAACAATATAGCACAAATTGATATATAAAAGGTATAATTTCCTTACAGATGGTTGAGATTGTGTTCACGTCTAGCCTTAACGCTTCATCATACTAGATTCTCTTAGGGACATATTCTTCCTTTTATTTAGACTCGTTGTGCTTTGGACTAGATGTGAAACCAGTTTAAATGAATTATGAGGACTCTGAGTGAGACAGAGGAGGTCAAGACTGTAGAATCACTGAGGCGAGAAACAGAAGCTGCCCAAATGGACTCTCATTAAAAAATCATCTTTAAAATGCGCAAGTGACATCTTTTATTTTATTATATTTTTCGCCTTTATTTAACCACTTAGGCCAGTTGAGAACAAGTTCTCATTTACAACTGCGACCTGGCCAAGATAAAGCAAAGCAGTGCGACACAAACAACACAGAGTTACACATGGGATTAACAAACGTACAGTCAATAACACAATATAAAAGTCTATACACAGTGTGTGCAAATGTAGTAAGATTAGGGAGGTAAGGCAATAAATAGGCCATAGTGGCGAAATAATTACAATTTAGCAATTAAACACTGGAGTGATAGATGTGCAGAAGATGAATGTGCAAGTAGAGATACTGGGGTGCAAAGGAGCAAAAAAAGAAATAACAATATGGGGATGAGGTAGTTGGGTGGGCTATTTACAGATGGGCTGTGTACAGGTGCAGTAACCAGCTAGTGGCCGTCCCAAGACTACAGAGTAGAGTAAAAATGGAAGCTAAACACGTGGCTAATTCTGAATACATTTGGGTTGATTTTTAGATGGTCATTTCAACTAAGTTTCATCTGTGTATAGTTTGTTATATAGTACATTTACATTGACATAGCATCCCTGATGTCCAATTTATACATTTGGCAGAAACCAATCAACAATAGTGGAACTCATACCACAATAGAAAACTAAGCTTTAAATGGTATGCTTATGATGACGCAATTTTCTCTCTACAAACATTAACAGCAGTAATGTGTGTTAATCCAAGGAAAATCCTTTGCAATGTCAATTTCCCCCACAAATGAAGGCTTTCATGAATCAAATGTCTTATTATCACCAATTGATTATTTTTAGGGTTTTCTAAACAACGCAAATGGGAATATACTCCAGAGAATAACAGATTTTGCATTCAACGCAACACTCCCTATCAGAATTACATTTTTATCAACATGGCACTGGGAGAGCATTTAATTTAGAGACCAAAACTCCATTTCTAAAATCACACTGGAATTATATGCCTGGGGTGAAGAGAGGGGGGCACAGAGAGAATAAAAGTGTGTGAGAAAGAGGGAACGGAGATAGAGAGGTGGGTGAAAGAGAAAGTTTAATAGAAATTGCTTCATACAAAGGATTCATTAAAATACCTCTAGTCTATTCTCGTTCAAATAGACATACTGCAACTAAAATAGGGTAAGGGTGTGGGAGTGATGGCTCACCTGCAAGATTACACATTATCTTTCTCCTAGATGTAGTGTACCATATTTGCATCACAGAGAGTCAAAATTGAGATCTAATACTGCACCCTTTCTAAAAAAAATGTTCTTAAAAACATGGAAAATTCAGATTTGCTCTGCACTCAGACTTGTGTTTAGTATTCAAAAACATTTACACATGCACTTCTGCTAAGCGTTAGCCATAATATGAAGTGCTTATTACATGAGTTGTAGCCAGTGTACTTTCCTTATTTAAATTTTTTGGAATGTTTGTGTTACAACTGACAGGCCATACACATTCTTGTGTTAACAGCGGAAAGCTTAAATTCAAAGATAAAATCTCTACCAGTGTCACATGAAGAGATAGATCCACTGTAATTTAACTTTCAATTACTTTCCAATCTGTCTAATAATAGTGATATTGACTTTCAGTCAATAATCAAAAATCAGTATGAGTAGGAAGCTAATTGTCTTCAAACTCATTAAGAGCTTAACAACCAGTGTCTGTGCTTACCTCAGAATGAATAAACGCTCAAGGCAAAGAGTAAAATCACAGTTTCACACCTGTGTCTCAAACTTGGAGCTAACCAAGCAGCGTTGCTTGTGATCTCGCGTTAGACTCAAGGGCCTCATTTCACGTCAAAATATGGGTCTCGAATTCAAGTGATTCCTAGCCAGCTAGAACTACTGTTTGTGTAATAGAGTCATTTCAACACTGAGACAAAAAGGACTAACACCTTTGATATCAGCAGGGAGCTTATTTTTTTCTTGTGAGTAGAGTAAAGCCAACCAAACACAACAAAGCTTTGCTCAAACATCGTCCTAATCACTGAGGCCACACAACCACACACTTAAACGAGGTACTGGCTACTGGACATCCTACAATGAACATCCACAGTGCCCTCTACTGGGGGAAAAAAACAATATCCCATTTCACCTTGACACTACAGGAGCAGTACGCAAGTGTTATGTATGGAGCTATGCAAACACCATCTGAGGCCATTGATTAAATAAAAAAACAATAAACTCTGCTGTGGCCTTCTAGACCTTACAGCGATTAAAACAGCAGATTGGTTTGATTTGGTTTTCTATACGCCAATGTAGAGAATCAACAAACAATGCAGAAAGGCCTTTTTGGCCTGTAAAACGCACCATCAATGGCCATTATGTCATCACCCAAGGCTATCCCATGCAATCATTAGAGTGGTTGGTTTGTCCGGTGGTTGGCTTGTCTGGAGTCAATAAAAAGGCTATAAGTAACTGAGTCAACGTCAGACTAGCCGGGCACACATTTATCAAAATAGTACATTATGGTTTGTTAAAAAAATATATACTATTTGCAACTATTTCAAATGGCTCTTAAAACAATTAGCCTCACCAGTTTGTCTGTCTAACCAGGCTTATACAACATATTTTTGCAAACATTTCTTCTTCTTCTGTAGATGAGGTAGGCCTACGAACAGTATAGTAAAAATGTAATGGGCACATTGCTGAATATGTTATCCAGACTCCATGATTTACAGTAAAACCTGAAACGCGTTGCTTATTGATAAAAACGTTCACAACTGTTTGATTTTGAACGCACCCCTTGTACTCAGTCAGCTGAGATTTGTTGGTGAACATAACTACAGTTTGACAACACATCAATGTAACACGTATTATCATGCAGGGGCTGTCTGACAGCTGCTGCAAGCAAAGCCGTAAAAGACATCCCCCGGAATGCCAAGTCCCTGATACACTTTCATCTTAAATGTACCGAATGTGCAAATATTATGATTTTATGGAAATAATGAAAATAACCACACGGCCATCTCCTGTAAATAAGTGACAGCGTTACTTTCTCCAATCAAATGAATGATGTACCTTCTTCAGAATAATGTGTGAATGCATTGCAGCAGCATTCATTAACATCACGATGCTTCTGAGAACATCCACCCTCTGCTTTCTGGAAACTGGCAGTGCTTGATCTGATTTGATTTTATTAGGATCTTTTTTTAGTCCTCATTTGGACTAATATTCCAAGAGTCCTTAAACATTCAAATGCAATTTCTAATCCGATCACATTTTCACTGTTACAAACATACATAATACACTGACAACTTGACCAGATAGTCAATGTGTCGGTCTGAAAAGATAGATTGATTCCTTCATCTACCATAGTCCCACACAACCTTCCAATTTATTATAGTTAAATGGTTTTAAAGTATTGTTTGAATTTTATATATTGAAAGGTTTCTGGTTTGCTCAGATAAATCATTCAATTTCTTTACCGCTCTAAATCTAAATGTTCTTTTGCCTATTTCTCTTTTCTGTCAAGGTAACACATAGATGGTGGGAAATCTATTCCTAGTATTTACAGAACGTCTGTCTCTTACCAACTAAATACTGTTGTGAATAGAATTTGACCATTTCAAATGGTGTGCATAGTGAAATAAAATAAGCATGTTTTTAAAAAAAAATGTATCTTGTTGATTGATAACCAACCAAGAGCATGACTACAAGAGAAGAACCATATCTCCACCTTAAAACAATCCTTGCTGCTTTGTTCTGTGCAATCTCCAGCCTCCTAATTTCACTTGACCACAGAAGGACAGTTCACCTGACTCCCGATTAAGAATCTTTCCAGGTAAATATTTCGCTATCCTTCTGATCATTCATACAGTTTTTAATATTTTTTTTTACATGGATTAGTTATTTGAGCTGACCATGATAAGCAGTTGTCGAGCTGCACTCCTAGTAGTTTGGTTTCTGCCACTTCCTCAATTTGTGCTATGGATATGGAAGGGACTAAAGCCTCACAATAAAATCAACCTTAGACTAGGCCTACTCATAGGCCTACAGAGGTTTTCACAGCCAACCTACATAACCCAACCCTATATTTTCTTGCACTGCAATAATGCACATTACATTATTCATGTAGGCCTAGTAATCAAAAACAATGTAGCCTAGACATATTTTTTTGCATATTTCAATTCAACCTCACCTGATTTGTTGGCAGAAGAGTAGCAAGGTGTTTGCGAGGTGAAAGGTTTGATGATTTTCAATCCCAACTAGGCTATGCAATAAATGTTTGCTATGGAAGCTTGTTCCCACCCACCCCCAAAAAACTTTTAGTTATGAGATATTAAGTCATAATTATGAGATAGTAAATCATAATTATGAGATAGTAAGTCATAATTATGAGATATGTGAGTCATAATTATGAGATAGCATGTCGTTATTTTGAGAATGTAAGTCAATAGGTCATGACGGTATGAGGTGTATATCCTATAGTCAATCACACATTGTGTGTGTGTGTGTGTGTGTGTGTGTGTGTGTGTGTGTGTGTGTGTGTGTGTGTGTGTGTGTGTGTGTGTGTGTGTGTGTGTGTTCGAGAGAGATTGTTTGTGGTGATATTGTTCCATATTAATGGATTGGAGAGATTTGTTGAGCTGAGTTGTCGATGATCTGGTTGACATCAGATTGATTGATTCAGCTTGTTTAACTCCATTGTTTGTAAACGATGTAATTGTAGACAAAGACAGTATACACTGTGACCTACTATCTCATAATTATGACTTCTAGGTGGTGGGCCGAAACCAAAAAACTATTCCCGTCTAGGGAGGAGCAGATTTTTGTACTATAAAATGTATTGGCAATTCTTGCACATTTTCTCATAAAAGTATATTTCAACACTGTTTGCTAAACTTGGAACCAATCAGAACTCCCGTACATACGCCTCGTGATGAAGGCAGCCAATGGCCCGGCTTCTATTTAAGATGTAAACACAGACAGACAGTCATTGAAACACAGCCTCACATGAACTCTGGCTGCTGTCTGTGTGTTATGACTGAAGTAACATAAATATATGTTTGAGTGCACTTGAAATATACAGCATGCAATGCAAATTGTCTTGATCATATGAAGAGGTAACTCTGTTGACCACTTAGCCAATTTATTGAACGCTAGCCAATGTTACAGTTTGACTAGCCTAGCTATTGTAAATGTCAATTTTCCTGATCAAGAAGCTAGTGTTTCATTAGCTAGCACTCTGTCTGTGAATTACATTTTTTCATAATGTGTTGGCATGGTTACATGTCTAATTTCAATTAACTAGCTGCAGGCTTAAATAAACATTCAATCATATAATGTGCATAGAAACACAATTAAAAGCATGTACTGTAAATGGAAAGACATGTGGTGTGTCATGTATGCTACAAATGGAGGTTTAAAAACCAACGTTACAGCTGCAAATGCATATTATCCAACACGGCATATCCTACACATATTGCAATACAGTGTTTAAAAAAGGCTGGGCAAACTGTATACAATGTGCTCTGCGATAAGATGACCAGAGTTTGATTTCTATACCAGATGAGTCCGCCGCTGCCCAATACCATGGTGGACATGCACAATGTTGAATGCATTGGAATATAAGGTAGGGAGAATGATAAAGATCTTCTAGGATTTTAGAAAAAGCAGTTGGGGAATGTTTGAGTTTCAAATACTAAATGTTCAGGGATTGTGAATATATTTAGGTGGTTTAAATGATTAGGCTAACACGGAACCCACACCGGCTGCGCGCGTGCACCATCGTGCATAAATGTCTTTTGTCCCCATACACCAAACGTGATCACGACACGCAGGTTAAAATATCAAAACAAACTAATTTGGGGACATGTCAAAAAGTATTAAACATTTATGGCTAGTTAGCTTGTTAGCAAATTTGTCCTAATTAGCTAGCTTGCTGTTGCTAGCTAATTTGTCCTGGGATATAAACATACTTTTTTTAACTAGGCAAGTCAGTTAAGAACAAATTCTTATTTTCAATGTTGGCCTAGGAACAGTGGTTTAACTGCCTTGTCAACTCAGGGATTTGATCTTGAAACCTTTCGGTTATTAGTCGAACGCTCTAACCACTAGGCTACCTGCCACCCCAGTTGTTATTTTACCTGAAATGCACAAGGTACTCTGACAATTAATCCACACATAAAACGGTCATCCAAATCGTTTCTAACCATCTCTCCTCCTTCCAGGCTTTTTCATCTTTGAATTTATATGGTGATTGGCATCTAAACTTTTATAGCATTACCAAAATGACTGGCAACACAGTTTGTCTTTCAATCACCCACCTGGGTGTAACCAATGAGGAGATGGCACGTGGGTACCTGCTTCTATAAAACAATGAGGAGATGTGAGAGGCAGGACTTGCAGCGCAATCTGCGTCAGAAATAGAAAGGACTTATATTTTAGCCCTTGGCAACGCAGACGCTCCTTGAGCACGAGCAGTGTGGGTGCAATAATTGAATAACATGGATTTCTACATTTATTTTTCAAAGTCAGGTTCAGAACTTTCCGACTAACCTTTTAAAAGTTCACGGCCACAAATTCTTGCCAGTCCATTATTCTACGACTAACTTTGACTGAGTGTGAGGGACGTTTTCCATAATGTACAGTGGGGAGAACAAGTATTTGATACACTGCCGATTTTGCAGGTTTTCCTACTTACAAAGCATGTAGAGGTCTGTAATTTTTATCATAGCTACATTTCAACTGTGAGAGACGGAATCTAAAACAAAAATCCAGAAAATCACATTGTATGATTTTTAAGTAATTAATTTGCATTTTATTGCATGACATATAAGTATTTGATCATCTACCAACCAGTAAGTATTCTGGCTCTCACAGACCAGTTAGTTTTTCTTTAAGAAGCCCTCCTGTTTTCCACTCATTACCTGTATTAACTGCACCTGTTTGAACTCGTTACCTGTATAAAAGACACCTGTCCACACACTCAATCAAACAGACTCCAACCTCTCCATAATGGCCAAGACCAGAGAGCTGTGTAAGGACATCAGGGATTAAATTGTAGACCTGCACAAGGCTGGGATGGGATACAGGACAATAGGCAAGCAGCTTGGTGAGAAGGCAACAGCTGTTGGCGCAATTATTAGAAAATGGAAGAAGTTCAAGATGACGGTCAATCACCCTCGGTCTGGGGCTCCATGCAAGATCTCACCTCGTGTGATATCAATGATCATGAGGAAGGTGAGGGATCAGCCCGGAACTACACGGCAGGACCTGGTCAATGACCTGAAGAGAGCTGGGACCACAGTCTCAAAGAAAACCATTAGTAACACATTATGCCGTCATGGATTAAAATCCTGCAAAATCGGCAGTGTATCAAATACATGTTCTCCCCACTATGTTTCATGCATATACAGTTGAAGTCGGAAGTTTACATACACCATAGCCAAATACATTTAAACTCAGTTTTTATTCCTGACATCTAGTAAAAATTCCCTGTATTAGGTCAGTTAGGATCACACTTTATTTTAAGAATTTGAAATGTCAGAATAATAGTGGAGAGAATTACTTATTTCAGCTTTATTTCCTCATGATGCCATCTATTTTGTGAAGTGCACCAGTCTCTCCTGCAGCAAAGCACCCCCACAACATGATACTGCCATGTTTCACAGTTGGGATGCTGTTCTTTGGCTTGCAAGCCTCCACCTTTTTCGTCCAAACATAACGATGGTCATTATGGACAAACAGTTCTATTTTTGTTTCATCAGACCAGAGGACATTTCACCAAAAAGCACGATATTTGTCCCCATGTGCAGTTGCAAACCGTAGTCTGGCTTTTTATTGGCAGTTTTGGAGCAGTGGCTTCTTCCTTCCTAAGTGGCCTTTCAGGTTATGTCGATATAGATCTTGTTTTACTGTGGATATAGATACTTTTGTACCTGTTTCCTCCAGCATCTTCACAAGGTCCTTTGCTGTTGTTCTGTGATTGATTTGCACTTTTTGCACCAAAGTAAAGTACGTTCATCTCTAGGAGGCAGAAAGCGTCTCCTTCCTGAGCGGAATGGTGGCTGAGTGGTCCCATGGTGTTTATACTTGCATACTATTGTTTGTACATATGAATTTGGTAATTTCTCCCAAGGATGAACCAGACTTGTGGAGGTCTACAATTTTTTTCTGAGGTCTTGCCTGATTTCTTTTGATTTTCCCATGATGTCAAGCAAAGAGGCACTGAGTTTGAAGGATCCATGAAATAGATCCACAGGTACACCTATAATTGACTGAAATTATGTCTATTAGCCTATCAGAAGCTTCTAAAGCCATGCCGTCATTTTGTGGAATTTTCCAAGCTGTTTAAAGGCACAGTCAACTTAGTGTATGTAAACTTCTGACCCACTGGAATTGTGAAACAGTGAGTTATAAGTGAAATAATCTGTCTGTAAACAATTTATGGAAAAATATCTTACAATGCTGCAGTCCAGAAATTTGATCTTTTACCATCTACAGTACCAGTCAAAAGTTTGGACACACCTACTCTTTCAAGGGTTTTTCTCTATTTTTACTATCTTCTACATTGCAGAATAATAGTGAAGAAATGAAAACTATGAAATAACACATATGGAATCATGTAGTAACCAAAAAAGTGTGAAACAAATCGAAATATATTTTATCTTTGAGATTCTTCAAAGTAGCCACCATTATCAGCAACCATCACTCCTGTGTTCAAAAAACGTGGTGTTAGTTAATCCAAGTTGTTAATTTTAAAGGGCTAATTGATCATTAGAAAACCCTTTTGCAATTATGTTAGCACAGCTGGAAACTGTTCGTCCTTAGACTCGTTGAGTATCTGGAGCATCAGCATTTGTGGGTTCAATTACAGGCTCAAAATGGCTAGAAACAAATAACTTTCTTCTGAAACTCATCATACTATTCTTGTTCTGAGAAATGAAGGCTATTCCATGCGAGAAATTGCCAACAAACTGAAGATCTCGTACAACGCTGTGTACTACTCCATTTACAGATCAGTGCAAACTGTCTCTAACCAGAATAAAAAGAGGAGTGGGAGGCCCCGGTGCACAACGGAGCAAGAGGACAAGTGCATTAGAGTGGCAGCTTCAACTGGCAGCTTCATTAAATAGTACTCACAAAACACCAGTCAACAGTGAAGAGGTGCCTCCGGGATGTTGGCCTTCTATGCAAAGAAAAAGCCATATATCAGACTGGCCAATAAAAATAAAAGTTTAAGATGGGCAAAAGAACACAGACACTGGACAGAGGAAGATTGGACAAAGGTGTTATTGACAGACAAATCTAAGTTTGAGGTGTTCAAATGACAAAGAAGAACATTCATGAAACACATAAAAATTAAAAGATGCTGGAGGAGTGCTTGACGCCATCTGTCAAGCATGGTGGAGGCAATGTGATGGTCTGGGGTGCTTTAGTGGTGGTAAGGTGGGAGATTTGTACAAGGTAAAAGGGATCTTGAAGATGGAAGGCTTTCACTCCATTTTGCACTGCCATGCCATACCCTGTGGACGGCTCTTAATTGGAGCCAATTCCCTCCTACAGCAGGACAATGACCCAAAACACAACGAGAACTATTTAGTGAAGAAGCAGTCAGCTGGTATCCTGTCTATAATGGAGTGGCAGGCACAGTCACCGGATCTCAACCCTATTGAGCTGTTATGGGATAAGCTTTACCGTTTGGTACATAAGAAGTGCCCATCAAGCGAATCCAATTTGTGGGAGGTGTTTCAGGAAGCACAGGCTGAAATCTCTTCAGATTACCTCAACAAATTGACAACTAGAATGCCAAAGGTCTGCAAGGCTGTAATTGCTGCAAATGGAGGATTCTTTGACATAAGCAAAGTTTGAAGGACATAATTATTATTTCAATTAAAAATCATTATTTATGACCTTGTCAACGTCTTAACTATATTTCCTATTCATTTTGCAACACATTTTATGTATGTTTTCATGGAAAACAAAGACATTTGTACGTGACCCCGAACTTTGGAACGGTAGTGTATATATATTTTTCATATACTGTTTTAATTAAATCTACTATATTCACTGAGCTTGTCTGATGCTTTAAGCACAATGTTTGATGAAATAATTAAGACACAAATGACTCATCCTGCTCCCGCTGCACAGAATCCCCCTTTGCCGGCACACTCCTGAAGTTGTCGGTAATAGGCTAGAACCAGGGGTCGTATACCTTTTTCATGTGGAGTGACAATTTACAACTAATCTTACTATCTTTCTACTGATCTGCATGCTAGTTATGAATTTCATGTGCACATTTTCATTGAACAGTTAATTTCAATTATAATAATGTATTTGTATCTCAAAATCATTGTCATGTTGGTAATCTAAATTCCCTAAATATAAATGAAAATGATACAACTCTAAAACTGAAAATGTATCTAATGCAAGAGCGCCTCCCTCTGCCAAATGGACACATTGTATGATAGCCTACACCGTGAGCAAATGGCAGCTAAAGAATTTAGCACAGAATGCAGAGATAGGCTTATAAACGCAGAGGCTCTTTGATTATCGAAAGGGAGAGAGCTGTAAAGATTGTATAAATACACTGAACAAAAATATAAATGCAACATGTGTTGGTTTCATGAGCACCTGTGTAATGATCATGCTGTTTAATCAGCTTCTTAATATGCCACACCTATCAGGTGGACAATTTATCTTGTCAAAGGAGACAACAAAAGGCCCCACTAAAATGTGCAGTTTTGTCACACAACACAAAGCCACAGATGTCTCAAGTTTTGAGGAAGTGTCCAATTGGCATGCTGACTGCAGGAATTTCCACTAGAGCTGTTGCCAGAGAATAGAATGTTAATTTTTCTACCATAAACCGCCTCCAACATCGTTCTAGAGAATTTGGCCTCACAACCGCAATGGCCTCACAACCGCAGACCACGTGTAACCATGCCAGCCCAGGACTTCCACATTCATCTTCTTCACCTGCAGGATTGTCTGAGACCAGCCACCCGGACAGCTGAAGAATCTGTGGGTTTGCACAACCAAATAACTTCTGCACAAACTGTCTCAGTGAAACTCATCTGCATCCTTGTCGTCCACACCAGGGTCTTGACCTGAATGCAGTTTGGTGTCATAACTGACTTCAGTGGGCAACGACTCTCCTTCGATGACATGCTGGAGAAGTGTGCACTTCACAGATGAATCCCGGATTCAACTGTACCGGGAGATGGCAGACACCGTGTATGGTGTTGTGTGGGCGAGAGGTTTGCTGATGTTAATGTTGTGAACAGAGTGCCCCATGATGGCAGTGGAGTTATGGTATGGGCAGGCATAAGCTACGGACAACGAACACAATTGCATTTTATCGATGGCAATTTGAATGCACCGAGATACCGTGACGAGATCCTGAGGCTCATTGTTGTGCCATTCATCCGCCGCCATTACTTCCCGTTTCAGCATGATAATGCACAGCCCCATGTTGCAAGGATCTGTACACAATTCCTGGAAGCTGAAAATGTCCCAGTTCTTCCATGGCCTACATACTCAAAATACATGTCACCCATTGAGCATGTTTGGGATGCTCTGGATGTAAGTGTACAACAGCGTGTTCCAGTTCGTGCGAATATACAGAAACTTTGCACAGCCATTGAAGCGGAGTGGGACAACATTCCACAGGCCACAGCTAACAGCCTGTTCAACTCTATGCGAAGGACATGTGTCTCGCTCCATGAGGCAAATGTTGGTCACACCAGATACTGACTGCTCTTCTGATTCATGCCCTTACCTTTTTTAAGGTATTTGTGACCAACAGATGCATATCTGTATTCCCAGTCATGTGAAATCCATAGATTAGGGTCTAATGAATGTGTATCAATTGACTGATTTCCTTATATGAACTGTAGCTCAGTAAAATCTTTGAAATTCTTGCATGTTGCGTTTTATATTTATGTTCAGTGTACATTGAGGAACTAGTGTAATTTTCAGAAAGTATTCAGACCCCTCGACTTTTTCCACATTTTGTTATGTTACATCCTTATTCTAAAATGTATAAAAGTTTTGTTTACCCTCTTCAATCTATACACAATATCCCATAATGACAAATCAAAATCCAGTTTTTAGAAATGTTTACAAATGTATTAAAAATAAAAAACAGAAATACCTTATTTACATAAGTATTCAGACCCTTTGCTATGAGACTCGAAATTGAGCTCAGGTGTATCCTGTTTCCATTTATCATCCTTGAGATTTTTCTACAACCTGATTGGAGTCCACCTGTGGTAAATTCAATTGATTGGACATGATTTGGAAAGGCACACACCTGTCTATATAAGGTCCCACAATTGACAGTGTATGTCAGAGCAAAAACCAAGCCATGAGATCAAAGGAATTGTCCGTAGAGCTCCGAGACAGGATTGTGTTGAGGCACAGATCTGGGGAAGTTTACCAAAAAGTTTCTGCAACATTGAAGGTCCCCAAGAACACAGTGGCCTCCATCATTTCTTAAATGGAAGAAGTTTGGAACCACCAAGACTCTTCCTAGGGCTGGCTGCCCGGCCAAACTGAGCAATCGGGGGAGAAGGGCCTTGGTCAGGGAGGTGCCCAAGAACCCGATGGTCACTCTGACAGAGCTCCAGAGTTCCACTGTGGAGATGGGAGAACCTTCCAGAAGGACAACCATCTCTGCAGCACTCCACCAATCAGGCCTTTATGGTAGATTGGCCTGGCGGAAGACACTCCTCAGTAAAAGGCACGTAAAGGACTCTCAGACCATGAGAAACAAGATTCTCTGGTCTGATGAAACCAAGATTGAACTCTTTGGCCTGAATGCCAAGTGTCACATTTGGAGGAACCCTGGCACCATCCCGACAGTGAAACATAGTGGTGGCAGCATCATTTTGTGGGGATGTTTTTCAGCGGCAGGGACTGGGAGACTAGTCATGATAGAGGGAAAGATGAACGGAGCAAAGCACAAAGAGATCTTTAATGAAAACCTGCTCCAGAGCACTCAGGGCCTCAGATGGGGTCGAACGTTCACCTTCCAACTGGACAATGACCCTAAGCACAGCCAAGACAATGTTGGAGTGGCTTCGGAAAAAGTCTCTGAATGTCCTTGAGTGGCCCAACCAGAGCCCGGACTTGAACCCGATCAAGCAACTCTGGAGAGACCTGAAAATATGATTATTTATGAATACCTATGAAACGAGGTCTACTTGCGACCGCAACTGGACTAGATTGTGAAAGACTCTTAGAGGAATGCAATTGCTTGGCAGCCGCAAGGGAGATGAGCACAATATCGTTCGCGAACTGCATTAGCCCCCCCATATGATTAGTTCTCCAGTTTGAGTGCTAAGCAGAAGCAGGCTGTGTATGTTTTGGTTCTACAAAGCTGTGTCCATCGATAACATTCAATAATCAATTAATTGCATTCATTATTGCACCATGCAATCATTTATCAGTACTAAACATGCCCTTTTCTTCTCTATGCTGCCTGCATGCATGATCAAATTTTCTGCGTGCACATGATAGACAGGTGGAGCTGCTGAGCCGGAGGAGCATGTATTAATCCTCCTGTATAAATCATTACTGCAAGTCAAATGAATGACTAAAATTAATGAGTCACTCTGAAAAACAGATCATGACTCTCAAGTAAGTAAAAAGAGTTGTTCAAAAAGAACACATCATTCGCAAACTGCACATCATTAAGGCACGTAACTTGCAGGGGGGATGGGGGTCATGACCCCCCCCCCCCCACCACAATATTAGAAACAGGTAAATTTGACCCCCCCTTTAACATCCTACCATGATTAGTTTGATTGATTGGTGAGAGAAAAAATCCCCACTGTAAAGTGCCAGGAAGCTACTGGCATTATGTGGCATCGCACCGCAGTGACTCAGTTCCTCATTTTATGATTGTATCCCCCCACAGACAAATATGCTTTTAGTTGCAGGTAGTAGGCTTCGTACAAATGTTCCAAAATACAATTAGCGGTAACACGCTGTTCTAAAAAGCGCACTGCACATTCAGGCGGTTTCATGTGACAGAGAGGAAAATATCAGTTTAAAATTTAGAAAGAGGGGAGATCCAAAGATGCAACATACCACCCTGTATCCCACTGCTGGCTTGCCTCCCACTGATGGCTTGTCTTTGAAGCTAAGCAGGGTTGGTCCTGGTCTGTCCCTGGATGGGAGATCAGAAGCTGCTGGAAGTGTTGTTTGAGGGCCGGTAGGTGGCACTCTTTCCTCTGGTCAAAAAATATATATCCCAGGGCAGTGACTGGGGACATTGCCCTGTGTAAGGTACCGTCTTTCGAATCAGACATTAAACCGGTGACTCTTTGTGATCACTAAAGATCCTATGGCACTTATTGTAAAAGGTGTCCTGGCTAAATTCCCAATCTGGCCCTCATACCATCATGGCCACCTAATCATCCCCAGCTTCCAATTGGCTTATTCATCTCTCCCCTGTAACTATTCCCAAGGTTGTTGCTGTAAATGAGAATGTGTTCTCAGGCAACTTACCTGGTAAAATAAGGGTAAAATAAATGTTCAAAAAACAAGCATGGGTTGATAATATAACTAGGATTGTGTCTTTGGCTGCTGGACAATGAAAAGAAGTTCATTTGAAATCCAACAGAACATGAGAGAAATGTTGGTTTCAATGGCAAAAAGAAGTGTTTATAAAATAATTCCCTCAACTAAGGTCTGATTTTGCATAGGCTACTTTAAAACAAGTTAAGACATGCCTCATAAAATGGCATAACACCTCCAGGATTTAAACAATTAAGTGTATGATTAAATAGTTTCCAAATGCTGACGGCTTCTGCTCAGATTGCAAGGTGGGTGATGTGTGCTGGCCTTTCTCTCCACTCTTGTGACCATTTGATCTGAACGAACTGTTCCTCGAGTATGTCAACAAAATCAAGCTTTTTAGATGTTAATATAATCCTACATTATATTTGTCAAACATGACTGGCGTTTAGCCTAAATGTAGGTCATTAAAAGTTTGGCTACATTTTCTGGTGCCTCCCTCATATCAGCATCAATGTGTACATATATCCGAGGCTACACTTTGAAATGTAGGCTAATTATTGATGTACAGGTAGGCCTAACTGACAAAATAATGGGAACACCAACATAGTGTCATAATAGGGCGTTGAGCCACCAGAACAGCTTCAGTGAGCCACCAGAACAGCTTCAATTTGTGTCCGGGACTCTATTGGAGAAATTCCATAATTTGGTGTTTTGTTGATGGTGGTTGTCTCAGGCCCTGCTCCAGAATCTCCCATAAGTGTTCAATTGGGTTGAGATCTGGTGACTGAGATGTACGCATGCACACCCTTTAAACACCCTATGCTCCTTTGAGACCCCTGAGCTCTCTTCTTTTGCCATGGTAGAAAAAAATAATGGGCAACCTGGCATTTTTACATCCTACATGTACAAAACCCTAAGCATTATGGGATGTTAATTGCTTAATTAACTCAGGAACCACACCTGTGTGGAAGTACCTGCTTTCAATATACTTTGTATATCTCATTTACACAAGTGTTCCCTTTATTTTGTCAGTTACCTGTACATTTATGCGAAATAGACTTGAATATTATTACAATGTTGGCCTTTTTAGAGGTGAATTTCTGGCTTAGTTGACAGCCCCGTTTATCTATTTTAGTAATACTCTTATTAGCCTTTAAAATCACTGTGAATTACCTACTGTAGGTCCTACAGTAGACCCATGTTGGCATATCAAACAAAAATAAATGAAGTATTTTATTTTGGGAAGGTTAAAATTTCACTTTGGGATGGTAATAAAAGAAATGGTGATTGGGGTATATTGACCAAATTATCAGGACATTTTTGGATGTATTTTGCCTTTTGACACTGGAACACATTGACCCATACCCCCCAATATCCAAAACAAAGTTATGCCCTTGACATCACTACAGTCTAATGAGGAAATGAATGGTAGCTAACTGGGCTAGACAGGAGATTCGTCATTCATCGTTGCCTCCTATGCCCAGATAGACCTACTGGTTCAGCGCCGACAGTTTTTGTAAATGTTTGTGATGTTACTAGCGTGTAGGCTAAAATGTTAACATCAAATAACATTGTTAAGAAGTTACATTATATTGCCGACCTGTAGGCCAGGTCTACTAAACACCACAGCTGTTTGTTGGACAGGCAACGGGATCGCGCTGGGTGGTCACGTCAACATATCCAGCAGCAGGTGCGCGCGCTTTGTAATTAGAATGTTCTATATTTAGGTGTGTATTCCTATATTAGTCCTCAAATGTTAATGTGATATTATATCCCAAATTGTCGTAATGTATTTATTGGCTATTGATTTTGAAACTAGTGATACGTATTGATTATTGATTGATTAATTCATTTAAATCCATGAAATAGCCTACCTGTTTCGGTGCAGTTTGGATTATCCCAGTGATAGGTATGGGCTTTTATTTGGCTCCCCGAAAGCATGTTCATTTGACACCCTGCGTCCTACCTGAAAGGTAAGGAGGAGCTGTAGTGTAGGCCTATTGATAGTTTTCGATTTTTAGGCCATTGCTCTATGCGTTTCTGAATTTAGTCTCAATGTATTTAGATGCAAACTATTCTATCCATCAGTAAAATGGGCGAAGCCTTTATCAGGGAGCTTCTCTCTCTGTGCCTTCAACGGATTGCTGTGGAGGAAAATGCAATGAACAACACTGAACTTGGTAAGAATGCAATCTGAATAGCCGTTGTGAACTTGTTGCAGAATGCAGGTTTTCTTTCTGGCTCTACACTATACATTTTGGTTTTGGCCAGAGTGTCTGTTTCAGACTTAGAAGTCCATTCTGCAATACCATATTCCTTTTCAGATGTTTACAGTCCATGGGCTTACCTGGGACTTATATAAGTGAATGTCCAGTCAAATCCATTTTTTTTTTGTGTGTAAGTGTTATTTTGGGGTTTTTTCAGTTCAGGAAGTGTTACGGCTCCTAAAATGTGAACAGACAATGTTGAATGGTACACTACAGTATAGTCTCAGACATGTGACTTGAGAACCTTTTCAAGGTGTATTCCACTAAAAGACATGTTCATGTTTTTTTGTTTTTTTTGTAGTGAGATGTCATGGCCAAACTTTGCATGTACTCATTTATTGTTATGGTGTATCCTTTTTGTTCTGGCGTTTATATACACAGGGAACAGGCAATTATTGCTGCCCAGGGCGTTCAAATTGGTATCTGACCTAAGCCTCGTCGCTTTCGTCTTCTCCTTCTGCCAGAGTTTATTGAGGTAGTAAATAACTACGATGCCACAAGGAAGAAATGGTTACATGCAGAGCTGGAGCTGAAGAGGCACAAGGCGCTACTGTTGAAGTCCGACATAGCCCAGGCTGCCCTGGAGGTCAAACTAAAACACTGTCGCAACCAGGTCGATGTGGAGATCAAGAAGCGCTACAAGGCTGAGGCAGACTTTCAGTACCTGGTATGGCTCCTTTTAACCTTGTTGCACTGTCCTATTGGAACTCGTGATTTACACTGTTTGAAGTCCTTGACTTTCACAATGTCATGGTCGGTGTCCAATTCATGGAAAATGTAGTAGCACCATTATATCTTGCGTAACACTTGTGAACTTATCAGTGATGCACTTCAACATTCATAAATGAACGCATGGCTTGATTTGTAACGTATGTAATGAAGACCGGACATGTTCCTCCCTTTTAACTGTCATATTGTATTCCTACGCAGCAGCGGCAGATGCAACTGATGTGTGACATACTGGTCCACGACAGCAAGTCCAATGCGTGTCTGAATGACGAGCAGAGATCTCTGCTGGCCAACTTCAACCACAGGGGAGCCAACGTCACCCAGCACAAGAGCAAACGGTATCGCACGTACAGCCGTTACTTTTTAGATGACTTCACATTGCCGTTGTTTTTTTTGTGTTTTTATTTTGTTTCTTCTGCTCTCTCATTAGATTATCTGTCATCGATGAGTCTTCATTCCTGTCTCACTCTGATATTAGTTACGATAGAACTGATGATGACATGGTAGGTGTTTTTTTATTTTATTTTTTAAAATGTTTTTTGGGTATTTATGACTGAACATCCACATAATTAAATGTCAAAGCTGGATGTGACTTGTCCATGTGTCACCTTTTGCCGTGAATATTTTGTTTTCAATATGAACAGGACCTGGATGTGACAGCCGTGAAACCACTTAAGTCGAGAGCAAGGGAAAAAAGGGTAAGTGTGGACCTCTGAGGTTGAAGCTATGATTACGATGGTGCTTTGACCTATGTTCTGCACTTTTGGGCATTACCAGCGCTCCTCCATGGGACCGACTGTCGGTGCGCACGCAGCGAAGAGGGGAAGAGTAGGTGGCCGTTCAGACGATCTCCTTGAAAGAAGACCAATGGAAAAGGTAAGCAAAGGCTAAATATGAGTGATTTTTGACCAAACATTATTTTCATCAACCTTAGGCTGCAATGTGGAGGTCCATGGAGTTAACTTTCATAATAAGAAATTCACTGGGGTTTCAGTTTCAACCACACAAAATGGACTCTAAATTGTTCATGTTGCAAATTGATGCTTATTCCTTTGTTTAAAAGTGGACGCCCTCTGGTTTTACACCATCATCTGCTAAAACGTATTTGGCTTCACAATGCAATGGCAGTCTAGTTTTTCTGAAAGTTATTTGAATCAGCTGGAGTGGAACTAAGGCCTTTTCACCGGGGAGACAGTGACTAGGTTCAGCCAGTCTATCTTAAGCCCTAAGCACAAAAATATGAAAAGGTTTTTTTTTTTTTTTTTCCAAACGTATACATTCATTTTATCAGCAGGTCATTAGAGCTTGTGTCTTTTTGAAAATAAATCATTGAACATTTTGTGGTATAGAAAGAACCTTGCTGGATTAACAGAGAATTGTTCATTTGCACCCAGGATGGTTTAGAATGCAGTTAAGACATTAGCCGTTCCTGGTTAGACGTTTAATCTGCGGAATCATCTGTGTTCCTGGCCATTGGGTCCCTGGACCTACCCACTCGGCAAGAACTGTGTGAATCAACATTGTTTCCATGTCATTTCAACCAGATATCTGTGACTGAATTCACATGGAAAACTGATTGGATTTGAATTGGTCACCGCAAAGGAATTTCATATTTTTAACTTAAATCCAATGACATGGTGACATTTTGTTTGTTGCATTCGCGCTACTTGACAACTCAGTCAACTAGGCGTTGGACTGACGTCTGTGCCCAGTGGGTTGTCACTTGCTATTAGGTGGCTCATTCGTCAGTTTCCGGGCCCTCTGCTCAGTGTCATCCTTTCAGTGCACAGGTGGAAATGTCACCCTATTTTCTATGGTGTACTACTTCAGTATATAAGAAATGGTGACATTTGGGATGTAGTCTTTGTCTACCTCGGTCACATTCCTTCTCCTCCCACATGCGCTTTAGAGACCACTTCACTCTGTGAACAAAGACAATTCAGCACTGACTAACTCCGTTAGCATGGCATGATCAGATTAGTTAATGAAATACGAATTGTGACAATGGCAAGTGTTTCGCACTCTTATTCAGGAAGTTGAGACTACGATTGTGACCGCGTCCGTCACAACCCCAGAGAGCGGAGGTCAAATTCACATGGTGATCGACATCACCCAGGAAACACCTGAGAAACTACCCAGGACTTACCGGAAGGAGCACCAGATTTCATCTGTTGGCGGTAAAGGAGATTTACTCCACGGTCGCTGTGGCTCAAGCGACGTTTCCCAATTCCCATTCAAATAAATTGTCAACATTTCTGTTCTTCAGAGCAAACGTCCGTGTGGACTCCCAATGATGAAACCGCTGTTGAGCATGATACTACTGTGGAGCCGGACACCATGACAGAAATGGAGTCCACCACAGAGCCTAGATTTAACCAGGTGTTCACTCCCACTGTTAGCAAAACTTTGAGACACTACTTCCTGTCTAAAACGGTAAGAACTGTTTCATGGATTCCCGTCTCATGTTAAACAACATATGGACTCTTGAATAGGAATTGTTAGTACTATTTAGAATGTGAATGCAACTTCTAGCCATCTGGGCCCTTTTCAGGTGATTCGTCCAGAAACGTGTGTTCCATGTGGGAAGAGGATCCGGTTTGGGAAGATGGCTGTGAAG
Organism: Oncorhynchus mykiss; assembly: GCF_057628025.1. Lineage (NCBI taxonomy): Eukaryota > Metazoa > Chordata > Actinopteri > Salmoniformes > Salmonidae > Oncorhynchus > Oncorhynchus mykiss. The sequence continues at coordinate 57,317,154 of NC_143024.1, read as the reverse complement.
TGCAGGGACTGCCGTGTGGTAGCTCATCCCGAATGTAAACCGAAGTGCCTAGAAAGCTGCTCTGCCTCATGTGGAGCTCATGGAGCTGAGGTACCTCAACTCAATATTCCTTAAAGTTCCAACCTGGCTTTGTTCTGTTTGAGATAGATATATATTATATATTTACATTCACTTGCAGGACACGTTAGAGAGCTTTGCCCCACCTACCCAGCCTAGGATCCCTCAGATTATTGTTCAGTGCGTGAATGAAATTGAGAAAAGGGGATTGGAGGAGGTATGTTATTCTCAATCTGGAATACTTTCCATTCAGACATTTTTATATTTGCCTAGTTATCAACATATATAAGTTTGACTTCCTCCTCCCTCTGTTTCAGAAAGGCATCTACCGTGTTCCTGGGGGTGAGCGTATGGTGAAGGCGCTGAGGGAGAGATACATTAATGGGAAAAGGCCGCTCATGCTCAGTAGAGTGGATGAGATCCACGTTGTCTGTGGACTTCTCAAGGACTTCCTGAGGAAACTGAAGGAGCCTCTCATCACCTTCAGGCTGCATAGAACCTTCATGGAGGCCTGTGGTATGTGTTCCCTGGTCAACAGTAGTACAGCAGTGCACTATATAGGGTGCCATTTGGGACTCCTCCACTGTCACGAAGATGTCACACCACCAAATGGAAGGGACACTTGGGCTGCGTCTACAGACAAATTCAGATTTTTTTTTCCCCTCACACATTTTGACCAATCGCGCGATGAGCTCTGAAAGAGTTGATGTGAAGAGCTGACATGATTGGTCAAAAGACCAGTTAGTGGAAAAAATATCAGAATTGGGGTTGCCTGTCTAAATGCAGCCATAGTTTCTCAAGTGGAGGGTATACAATAGTCATCCTCTCTTGAGGTGGTCTTAATTGCCTGTTGAGCAGCTGTGATTACAATTGTATTGGATTATTAACACCGAAGAGCACTAGGTTATAACCACTGTGCAGAACCAATACAGTAGTAGTCTGTCCGCAATAGAGTTTTCAGACTACATAAATGGTACCGTAGAGCTGTCGTGACACAACGGGATGCATTAGTTCCGGTGCTTTGTATAAATTATGATTTTTGCAGGTGTTGGCATCTTTCAAATTTCAGAAGTGACATTTTGGCCCATAGACTTCCCCGTAACTTGAAAAGAGAAGTTTTCTCTGAACACGTATGGACCCAGAACTTAAAAACAGGATCTGAGTGTTGAACTCAAGACTTTGCGATTTGGCCTCTGGTCTTAAGCCGCGCTAGAGTATCTGCGCTATGTAATCTACATAAATGGAATGCTTGATAGAATGCATTTGGCAGTAACTCATGGATGGACTTTTAATGATCTCAATATCGCCTTGGAAAGCTTTAGGTATAAAGTGCTGGAGAGATGGAATGTGTTTACTTAAGTTCATCCATTTAGGGCAGATGGTTATTTCGTTGTGATTCCTGACCAACTCCCTGATGACTGTAAAACAATCAACACTCAATATTTCTCCCAGCCCAGTTTGTCTACTTTCAGCATATTCGCTTCAATCTTGTATATGATCTTGAGTGAAGGGTAAGTGGTAATTTGCACCGTGCCGGGAATTATCCAATCTAAATCAGTCTTTCTCGCTGCCTCTTAGAAAAGCCGATTTGACTTTAGGACATAGCACCTCTCTTTTGTCAATTGCGTTGACGTCTGAGGGAGCTCAGGGTTGCTTTTGTCTAATTTCCTTGGCAGCCAATAATAGATATATGCTACAGAGAACTCTAATTTCCACACTCTCGAGGCCTTCTCGGTCATAATGAAGTGAGCAAATCAGCTGAAGGATTACAATCCGCCGAGGGGTTATAGATTTGAGGTGTACTGTATCTCTAGGCATTGTTACCTTTATCTTACGGTGTCCCAAGGGCCTCGCTGATGGGATGTGTGTCAATTACAGAGATTCCAGATGATGACGACAGCGCAGCAATAATGTACCGAGCCATAGGGGATCTGCCTAAGCCCAACAGAGAGACACTGGCTTTCCTCATTCTTCATCTGCAGAGGTAACACCTACGGGTGATGGGATACCTCTGGCTTTAGTGATTTTATTGGGTTTCTCTCCATGATCGGGCACTGATGTGACGTTGACCCATTTTTCTCAACCTGCAGTTCCATAAATGTCGAGTTCCATAAGTCGTCACGATAATTGTAGTTAAGCAAAATTGGACCACTCGGCTGCAGTTTATTGCATGAGTAAACAGGAAGTCTATATTCAATAAGAGTTTTGTCTTAATAAAAACTGCACACTGCCTTCCCTCTCACTGTAGAGTCATGCAGAGCCCCCTCTGTCAGATGGACAAGAACAATTTGTCCAGAGTGTTTGGACCAACCATTGTTGGACATGGAATGGCAGAGCCCTCCCCAATGACCATTATGAGGGACACAAACATTCAGCCAATGGTGGGCACTGTCTTGTGCATGAATGTAATGCAATTGATATCACTATTCCAGTATTTAGCAGTGTTCCTGAAGGTTTAAAAAAATATATATTTTAAGTGCCACAGTATTTCCAGTGATTTGGTGCTGAAACACTTGCACTGTCAATGTCACCCATAGAGATGGTAATACAATTTGAATTCTGCGTGATGCCTCTGTATTTGAAACTGGTTTGTTGATTTAATCTCTAAGGTCATAGGCAGAATGCTGTCGTTCCCTGCTGATTACTGGAAACGCCTCATCATGGTGGCGAGGGACCAAGTTATATCATCAGTTGTCGACGCCAACATCAATAGCGAGAGCCACAGTACAGACAGAGGTAAACGCACAACTTGCCAGCAACACTAAGCTGCTGTGCTATTACATTTTCCCCCATCAATGGGGACTCAACAGCCCTCACCCAAATGTCACTGGCGTTACTTGTGTACATGATGCTGGACTATGACAAATGCTAAATCATCATGGTGCCTCTAACATGCATGTACCACCTCTTCAGATCGCCTGTTTAAACCGCTGACTTCCCCTGAGCTGAGTAAATACCCCAAGACTCCTACCAGTGGTTCTCTTAAGGGCAGAATGAAGAATGCCTTCAACAATACGTAAGACCACTTGATTTTTTTCTTCTTAAATTAAAACATTTTTGTAAATTGCTTAACTATTGTGGATGGTATGACAATGATGTGCTAGCTCTTCATTGTTTCTTGTGACAATCTTGTCACTTGTGGTGTTTTTTTTTTTTTTTTCAGTAACAGGGCAAAGACTGACCCGGGCAAAAATAAGTTCTTCACATCCCCCAACTGATATCATTGTGGCATAGACTGTTGGTATATTCATGAGTAACTAAAGCACTTCACATTTGGCTATCTTTTCAGTGTTTAAAAATGTTTTGTATCATAACATGGAGTATAAGGGTTAGAATGGTGTACATTTTAGGAACCACACTAATGCATGAGAAACTTTAAATAAACTACATTATGAAACTGTTCTACTGTTTCTAAATGGAGAGATCTGTGAAATGAAACATTTCTGCATGAACGTGAGAATCGACACCTTTTCTCCTATACTTGGCGCACAGACATTGCAATTTAGTTAAAAGTTTTTATTTTATTTTTTTAAAACAAGGAGTGCTTGATTTTGAAGCAAATTAGGCATGCAGCAACAATTTTATACTGGGTAACAATCTCCCATTTGATTGTCACATGTACAGAATCAATGGCTACTCATTAAAGTAAATCTCTCCTACAGCCCCGAATCTAAGTTCCCTGCCATGTTCAAATTGAAAGCAAACATTTCTTGATTGCAATTGGTACATTCATTTTTGGACAAACACTAGCCTCAAGGTTAAACTTTATCTCATGGTTGGTCAGTCCTTGCATCCCTAGCGCTGTCTATGAATTTGAAGTGGTACAGTTCAACAGCCCCATCCCTCAGCTATTTACCAAAACGGGCAAGGTTGCCACTTATTTCGAACTACTGCTTGCCCCTTTAACCAAAAACATGAGGCAGTCATTTCTTTCAGAATGTAAACGCTTGCAATTAATTGTCATGTTTTAATCAAAGCACGTGTAAAAAGGCCCCCAAATTACCCCTCAAAATTAAACAGCAAACCAATTCCTTTCATTTTGTAATCTTACTAAATCAGCTGCAGACTTTCACTTCTTTCCAAGATGACATTTCAGTAACTAGGCTAGCACCAATGAATGGTAAGTACTGCTACCAAACCCTATGCCAAAATTACCATTGTTTTAATTTCCCTTACATGGTAGTGAATCCGGAGCTAATCATAGGGATAGTGCAGAAATGTAAAATTAGAATCCTTTAGTTGCTACATCAATTTGACTTAATTGTGTGCACACACCCTTTTGATTCTTGAAGATTAACTTATACCTCGTGCTTAGCTCAACTGTCGTACCCCATCAGAATCCAAAATAAAAGCTTGTTTTACGCAAATGTTTAAACACTGTCTAGCCTCAACATGGTTGCATCCATAGCTCTGAAATTGAGTGGTTTACATTTCTCCAGGCTCATTCCTCAGCTTAACAAAACACAGGCGGGCGGCCGCTCAAAGTTACGGGATGACATTCATGTCGAGGTAATCTAACCGACCCACTATCATCCTCCAAACCATCTCATTTACATCCTTTAATTTATAAAGGCTAAAACCTACAATCTTTCCAAACACCTAGTGTCATCTTCTATACAATAACCCAGAGGCAGTGACATTGTTCTTCAAGCTACAATCCTTAATTAGTTTGACACTAAATGAACGCAGCAAATTAACTACAGTATAATTTGGTTTTTGAAACTCCTGTTGAGGTCTTTGTGTGGCAGAACAATTGAGTTGAGTATGATCACCTCCGATGGGATAGTCACATTACAACCTGGGGGGAAAAAAAGCAATATTAAAACATTGTCAACTGGAAATCAGCCAATCCTGTCGTTCACACACTAAATAATGAAAAAGCGTGGACAATGGCGAGAAACAGAATGGTGCAGTTTGAGGCCATGTGGCAGAATGTGATAAGTGGGTCTGGGCAGGTGATGTATGTAGTTTAACTTCTGTATACAATGATTTCACATGATCTAAACACGTATCCAATATCTTTTTCACACTAACGTCAGACTGTGCTAGCTCTGATAGTAGTTTCTGAAACCGTGCTGGAAAGGACTATGGTGTATGCGTAACCAAGCCAGCTCAGTGTTAAATGTGAAAGTATACGAAACTTACCAAGAATGGTGATTGATGGTGTGAGTTTTCCATCTCTGAAGAGTGTTTCACTGTCTATTTTTGCATAGGGGTCATTTGGATTTGGGTCACTGGGAGTTCCTTCAACTCTGGCCCACTTGCCAATAGTGCTGTCCCACCCCACTATACAGTTCAACACACAACTGTGATCCTAAAAGAAACATGACAATGGAATTGGGTCACTCGATTATCAATCATACTTTAAAACACATGGACATGATCATAGCTCACATTTTTATATGTATCAAGGGAAGAGCCATTTCAGCATTTTTCGCCTGGGGAACTGGCAAATTTAAACAATGACATTTGC